>NC_133125.1:59636627-59939658 GCF_048418815.1 Hemitrygon akajei
CCCCTCAGTCTAACTGGAAGATAGCTGCATGTTGTTTGCCCTTTGCTCTGATGTGCCCTCTGATCACTCATTAGGCCTTGCTTTCTTTTCTGAGTGGGATTTGAAGCTGACCATGGTGACAACTCCCTTTCCTGGGAAGTGATGCCACGATGTTGAAGTTCAGTACTTTCATCCATGTTACATACCATCAGTAAGTGACAAAGAAGAAGCACTGATCTGAAGCACACAATCATTTGAATACAATTACACACCAGTTTTATGAGCAAGTGCTTAAAAATACATGAGTAATCCATGTAAAAATTACAATGAACTCGAAAATCATAGGCTTAGCTACTGTGTCCATTATTAATAATTACAATTTACTGTATTTCATCATATTGAACAATACTGTTTTAATCAATATATACCAGAAAGAAAGCATTAAAATTGAGAGGGCCACCTTCATAACCTTATCATTTGCTTTTTTTTTCTTATTTTCGTTGATCCGTTCAAGTTTTTGCATCCTTTCAAGACTATGGCAACTAATTGTGCACCTATTGCACTCTATTATGAAAATAATCATAATTATGCACTGCCACTTGGCTTGTAGAGAGCCATTAAGTAGGTATCCATCCTACAATGCAGCCATTGTTTGTGCTTTTGAAACTTGGAAACCTGAGAAATAAGATGAACGTTAGTATCTGAAAATTTGATTCAAAAATAATACGGCTCTCTGAGTGCTCATATTCTTTCCACCTCAGTGTGTTTTGCACCGGGCCTTTTGTGATGGCAGTATCGTTTGTGCACATACCCAATGTTAGATTTTCTACACGATTGACTCTGAAAAGCTAGAGCTTAAGTACGAAATGTTTCCCTGAATCTGAATAGACTTAAAAGCTCATAGGTGTAAAAAAGGGAGCCTTGTTGCAATAATCACATGCTGAGAATCAGCACCCATTGAGCAGTAGAATAAAACCATTTCACAAAAACAGAGCTTCTAATTTTACTCCACAGGAGGTAGGCTGTAGAGATCTATAGGAATACATAACATTAGTGGGAAAGAGATGGATTTCTTTTGCTACCCAAAATATTCAATGAAATCTGGTGGTTTCGCATTTTTTCTTCCACATTTTTTTCCATTGTTCCCTCGCTGCTTGGAAAAAAATTGAAGCCCAGTATTCATTTTAGGGCAGATATTTATATTGTTAGAATGAAATCAGGTTTATGATTTTGCTTAGTACTACAGTGCTTAATTAGTACAAACCTAATGGGCAGTCTGCTTTGAAATCTTGATCAACATGATACATTTAGAATTTTGCTTTGTTACCACATAGCATTTGAAGGAAAGTGGGAAAAACTAAAAGACTGTTGAAACAGCTCTCCACTACACAGACAAATCGATCACATCTTGTGTTTGAGGGGTTTCCTTTGATTTGTTTTATACCTGAGGAGTATCCTGGTAACTATTTCTATGTGGTTAGATACCCAAGACATATACATTGTTCTTTGTTACTAAGATTTATTTTTCTCAAGAAACAATAACATAATTGGAACAGCCTGGCAACCACGGTGGCAGAGACTTGAACTCTTGACCGCAGTCTTCAAGTTCAAATCTAGTTCAGCTGCCTGGACTAGAGGGCATGTTGTATTAAGACAGGTTGAGTGAGCTGGGGCTTTTCTCTTTGGAGTGCAGGAGGATGAGTAGTGACTTCATAGAGGTGTACAAACTGATAAGAGGCATATATCAAGTGGACAGCCAAAGACCTTCTTCCTAGGGTGAAAATAGCTATGAGGGGGCATAAATTTAAGGTGATCAGAGTAAAGTATAGGGGAGATGTTGGAGATACTCTGTTCACTACACAGAGTGGTGGGTGTGCGGAACACCTTGCCAGGGGTGGCTGGAGAGGCAGATATATTAGGGGCATTTAAGAAACTCTTGAAAAGGCACATGGTTGATAGAAAATGGGGGTCTATGAGTGAGGGAAGGGTTAGATTGACATTAGAGTAGGTTAAAAGATCGGCACAGTATCATGGGCTGAAGGACTATGCTATGCTGTAATGTTCTATGATCTATGTTTTAAAACCCTTGTTTCAGACTTCACTTGAGAAGCATTTTAGATGTAATGTCCAGATGAGGGGAGTAAGTGGCCAGGGAAGAAAATATGCTTGGTCTTATGTTACCATTTGATCATGGGTTTTCTATTCCACTCAATCAAATGAAAAAAGTCATTTCCAGACTATTTGTTCATCAATTCTTCTTTTAGAAAAAGTAAATTTATTTTTTTTTAAGTTTGAAATCAAGTATATTATCATAAAATATGTTCTGCATAAAATTAGTTTTACTTTAAAGCAAGATGCTGGATACAACTCTTGCAATAAAGAAAGGGTTATACTTAAACTTTTTGAATGATAGTTACAAGTGATTGGATTAACTTGAAAACTTTATCTTACTTATCTAAATGACAGACCTCAGTTCTGAATGAAAGCTCAAAGCTCGGTTTTCTATCAATCCCTCCTCCAACCACTTGGCTGCCTTGGTTGACCTTTAACAAATATCTTTCCCCAAGGATTGTAATACAGGAAGCATAATAATATTTCTTATTGAACTTGGTGTTGTTCCTGGGTTATATATGATTCTTGTCATCTACTATCGGTCTATTATTACATATATAGGCCTGATTAGGACTACTGTGCAAGCACCAAGTCTGACACAGTGAAAGTTGCTTCTGCTGCTGGCCTTATCCAAGTGTGTGGGAATGCTGCTCATCACGTTTTCCTAGGACCAGATCCCAACAACCACCACGTTGCCTGCTCCAAATTCTTCTTTGAAATTGGAATGGTGTTGGCTCAACTGGTTTTTAACAGGTAAGTATAGGTGTGGTTTTAACTTACATGTAGAAGAAGAGAATAGTAACATTGTTCTCATTAAACTACTTGGAGTTGGAGTACTTTACATTGACAGCAACAAAGCATCATCCCCCTGATCACACAACAGCAGCATGTACTTACAGGAGTAGATCTTGTGTACAGTTATCTTCTGCAACTTACGTTTAAGTAAAGGTTATGTGATGCTTTCAAATAGGTCGGCACTTAAATAGAGATATTCTGCAATAAATGACTCTGAAAGTGTTTCTGACAATTAAAGTCAGAAGTGCAATGTCAGCACTCACCCGGATGGGTAAAATTGTAATGCTATCCAAGGAGGATGTCACAGGGAAGTCCATTTGATTGCTGCACATACTGTATATGAATTCAGCTTTTGCACTGGCTCAGGATCTGTTTCACTGCTTCATCAAAGATACTTCCCTCCTATACAACTCATTAGAAGGAGAAATTGTATTGTTTTGGAAGCACTTTTACCCCTGGCATCCCATTTGCCCAACATCTTGTTTCCTCTTAAAGATAATAAAGATCCACACAAGCCCTATTGCCACCCATTGTATTGCAGCAGCCATTTCTCAATGAAGGATGAAGGTAGCACTGATGGTGAAGTTCACCAGTACCACTGGTGCATCAGCTTAGCCTTGCAGAAGCATGCCGGAAAGATGATTCAAAAAACAAATGCTCAGACTTAGCTCAAAGCTCATGGTCTATTAGCAGTGAGCCTGGCCTTTTGCTACATATCCCAGACATGGGCAATCAATCAGCAAATTCCTGAATAAACAGGAGGCATAAGTGGACCGATTTCAGTGTGCTCTTCAGGCCATTATAATCTCAGTATTAAAGTTCTAATCACAATCAGCCACCTCTGATGCAGAGATCATTCACATCCCTATTACCAAGTTCATGAAACAGACAGCAAAGCACAAAACTCTGGAGACACTCAAGAGGTACGGACAGCATCTGTGGAGGTAAATAGATAGTCAGTGTTTGGGGCCAAGACTTACATCTGGTCTGGGCAGCAGCAATACCCAGATAAAGGGTCTTGACTGCCTAGTTCCCTCCACTGAAGCTGCCTGAACCATTGAGTTCTTTCAACATCTTCCAGCAAAAAGAAATGTCCACTCCCACCCACCCTTCTGCTAATGGCCTACAGATCTCACTTTGGTTTCATCAGTCATCTCAAAGCTCAAAGAACTGAAATGGAAGCAAGCCACCTTCAATCATGATAGTAGAGAACATATTAACTTTCTTCATTGCTGCTGGATCATAATTATGAAGCTTTCTAAACAACATTACTGCGGGAGACTGCTCAACATGAGGACCTGTAGCAGATGATCCTCCAACGCCAGCAGTCAGAGATGGACAATCGAAGAAACTTTGCAATGAACCCTCATGTCAAAGGAATTGTGCCAAAGTGTTTGAATAGAAGTAGATCCCAGATCTACAGAGTGGCAAATCTCATCACATCTATCGAAATATTCTATATGAAGTCCAAGCAAGAGGTCAGTTTTGCTGGATTCACCAGAAATTCAGTGGAGACTTGCTTTTCTCACCTGATGCCAATGCTTGCTTTCCAGGTAGAGTTCATATATGTTTTAAATTTGTTCTTTAAACTAACGTTTTTAAAGTGTTTGATATCTGATAAATAAGGAAAATGATAATAGGAACCATTTTAGAAAGAGGTGGGCAGAAGGAACTGGGGAGTGTGGGGGGGAATGAGGATCCAGTGGTGAAGTGTTTGGATAGTAGGTGGATGGAAGGAGGGGAAAATAGATGGGTGATCAGGGTGAGTGGGCGGAGTGTAGGAGTGGGTTGGATTATGGGAAAATAACAATGGAAATATGGGAAAGTAACATAATAGGAGAGGGAGGGAGAGAGAAAGAGAGACAGAGGGGCAGAGAGACAGAGACGGAAAAAAAACAGGGGATAAAGGTTATTCTAAAAATCAACTGTTTATGCCACTAGGTTGTTGCTTAATCATGCAGAATATGAGGAGTTGGCTTTGTAGTTTGCATTTGGTCTCATTTTTGCAATGGACAATGCTGAAGATGGACATGTCAAGGTGGGAAGGGGGAAGAGATGTAACCAGAAGCTTGGGATGACCATTGTGGAGAGAGATCAGGTGCTCTGTAAACCAGTCATCTCATTTGCATGTGATCTTGTCAATATAGTGGATACCACATTGGGAGTATCTTGTGCAGCAGACAGAGTTGAAGGAAATACATGCAAATCTTTGGCTGACATTCAAGGGTGTTTTGGACACTGGATGATGGTGAGGAAGGAGATAAAACATAGAACAGTACAGTACAGGTAGGCCCTTTGGTCCACAATATTGTGCTGAAACAATTAAGTAACTAAATTAATCTATTCTGCCTACAAAATATCCATATGTTTCCATTGTCCTATCATTCATGTGCCTATCTAAACATCTCTTAAAAGTCCCAAATGCATCTGCCTCTACCACCATCCCAAGCAGTGCATTCCAGACACCCACCACTCTGTGTAAAAAACTTGCCCCTCACATCTCCTTTGAAATTACTAATCCACCCACCTACATTTTCAGCTAGATCATCTATACACGTTTCAACCCTGGGAAACAGATACTGTCTGTCTCCTCTGTCTATGCCTTTCATAATCTTGTAAGCCTCTAGCAGATCTCGACTCAGCTTCTGCCTTTCCGAGAAAAGAACCCAAGTTTGTCCAACCTCTTGTTATAATACATGCACTGTAATCCAGACAGCATCTCTTCTGCACCCTCTCCAAAGCCTCAAAATCCTCCTGTAATGGGGCGACCAGAACTGTATGCAATATTCCAGATGCAGCCTAGCTGGAGTTTCATTAAGTTGCAACATAACTTCCTGACTTTTGAACTCAGTGTCTTGGCTAATAAAGGCAAGCATGCCATATGCCTCATAACCACCCTGTCAATCTGTGTAGCCACTTTCAGGGAACTATGAACTTGGACACCAAGATCCCTCCATTAGTCAACACCGTTAAGGGTCTTGTCCTTAATAGTGTGCTTTCTAATTACATGTGACCTCCCAAGATGCAACACTTCACATTTGCCCGAGTTAAGCACCATCTGCCACTGTTCAGCCTACATCTTCAACTAATCAATATCCCACTGAATTTTTTGCCTGCCCTCTATGGTATCCTCACTACCAGCAATCTTTCATGGAAACTTACTAAACCACCCATCTACATTTTTAGCTAGGTCATTTATACACATCACAAACAGCAGAGATCCCAGAACAGGTCCTTGTGAAACACAGACCTCCACTTGGAACAAGTCCCTTTGACTACTACCTTCTGTCTTCTATAGGTAAGTCACTTTTGAATCCAAACAGCCAATTCACCATGGATCCAATGCATCTTAATCTTCTGGATGAGCCTCCCATGAGAGACCTTGTCAAAACCCTTAATAAAATCCAGGTAGACAACATCCACAGCTCTACCTTCATCAGTCACTCTCATCACCTTGTCAAAAAACTCAATCAAGTTAGTAAGCCATAACCTGCCTTGCAAAAAGCCATGCTGGCTCTCCCTAACTAGGTTTTCCAAATACTCATAAATGCTATTCTAAGAATTCTCTCCAGTAACTTCGCTGCAACTGACATGAGACTCACCAGTCTATAGTTTCCAGGATTATTCCCGAGACCCTTCTTGAATAATGGAACATTAGCTACTCACCAGTCCTCTGGGACTTCACCTGTGGCTAGATATGACATGAAGGGAATGGTCAAGGCCACAGAAATCACTTTTCCTGCTTCTTTGAATAACCTGGGGTATATCTCATCAGGTCCTGGGGACTTGTCCACTTTAACGCTCTTTAAAAGACCCAACACTGCCTCCTCCTTCACCTCAAATTGTCCTAGAATATCAAAGCACTCAGCACTGATCTAGATATAGGAACAATTGTTGCACTAACTTTTAACCCATTAACTTTATGAAATTAGCATTTGCATTAATGCACCAAATTGTAGTGTTTTACCAATGCTTTAAGTAATTGTCCATTAAAATCACACAGTGAATTTTCAGTAAGCATGCCTTGTAACAAACCAGATTTGAGATTTTCCCTTTGAAGAATTCCTTATTTTTGATATAAATTCTGCATTAAATAAGAGCTGCATTTGACCATGTTTGTTTATTTTGAATAAATTATTCCATTTGCTATGTGCTCATAAATAGTATCCTTGAATTGCGAATTGCAACGCAATGTCATAATATTGGTCTCAAACCTTCTGTGCTGATCCACAGCCACACTAACGTTTTGCAGCTATGCACTTGCCAATGACCTTGAGACCCCAATTCCTCAGATGTCCTACAAGGCCTTGGCTTTAGCATCACTCCCGTGACCTCTTGCAACTCAAGTGATCAAACTCCAACGTGACTGATTATCAATATCTTTGATTCACAGAGACATCTCAGAAGTGCTTAAATTTTAGTTATTTAAAATGTAAAACATACATAAACAGTATTTAAACATTAAATTGTGATCATTACAAATATAATAATAAAGAAAAATAAGAAAATATATTGCTTTAATGGACATCAGGGATCTCATTCAAATGGTGGGTACAATAACAAGGGCTGGTGTAAACCTAAGGGGTCGGTTATGAAGCAAATCTCACCCCTCGGCTCAGTACTTGCAGTTACATCTGGCATCCAGCACGTATCTCTCTATTGCACTGGTGTGTGTGTGTGTATATAACAAGTACGTTATATCGTGTATCTGTGTGATCATGAAACCACTGGAATGATGTTAAAAAGATTCCCGGCCCCTAATTCTTGTGTGTGACTCCATCTGTTTAACTCTTAACTGGCCCACTCAGTTTCAAGCAATTCATGAAAGGCAATAAACATTATCACTTTCAGCAATATGTACATTGTGGGAATGAATAAAAATCTTTGAAGACATAAATTGCTTCCTTTTGTCCCAGATTCTGGTTTTGTATTTATGTCCATGTTCGCATTTTAGATTACATTAGTCTTCCCATTGCACAATGTAGAGGCACGTTCAATCCAGTTGGCTTGGTAAGGTTCTAAGTCTCCCAATCCATTGGCATCTAATCTATTAAAAGTAATGAGTGTTTATCAGCTTAAGGCAGTAACATGGCAACTCACTTGCCTCTACATGAAACATTGTATTCAACTCTGCTATTATAATTTGAACATCACTATAATTTACATACAAGAAAATACTTGCATTATTCCACTTAGATACCCAGCGAAGTATAAAGAAAGGAAAATATTCTAATCTCTAATTCATCAGCGTAAGAGAAATCACCTTTGCATTGACTTCAGAACTTAGGTTGAGAAAAGATATACAAGCTGCCAGTTTGATTGACCTCCAATTCACCTGACAATCTGCTGAGAACATGCAACCAGTAATTGAGTTCAAGGATATGGAATAATTACACCTTTTGCTTAAAGGGCCACACAACCAGATTTTAGTTGCACAAGACTGAAGCAGAATATACAACATACCACATATAAGGGTTTATCGAACAGCGTGGCCATGAAATTTGTTGGCTTGGTGCCTATTTGACATTCAAAAAGGAAGCATCTGAATGAACAATGAGGTGGGTGGCATGTGTGTGGCTTCCACTCTGAGCATGTACTGCCTACCTTATAGGATTTCGATCCTCCAGAGATTATCAGCTGAAAATACGTATAATCAGCTGGAAATATTAAAACTGCTAATGAATATTTTAAATTAGGGTTCGAAGTTGTTATTGTTATTTTAGATTCTGCTTTTCCTTAGCACTTTTGAAAGAGCAAATGCTAAGCTTGCTGAATATTTTGTAATATGTTCAGGTGGCAGGGACCCCAATTGTAGTGTTGTTTAAAAAACATTTCCACCAGCACAGGTGGGTTACTGATTTGTCCTTTGATTTATCTCATATTTTGGCTATTGTCAGACCTACAAATGTCTTCTGACATTGGGTTTCTCCTATTGCAGTGAATGGATAGACTGATAACTATATCTCTGAATATGATAGTGATGGAAAAAAGCCAAGAAGTTGGGGGTAAGTGGGACTATCACAGGGAATGAAAGGTGTCATAATTACACTGCATCTTCAAAGTGTGTTTTTGCACCATACCTTCACTCAGCAAAGAGGCTGTCAGAGATCGGTAGCTTCACAAGCTACTCTGATGAACATGTCAAATAAAAGACCTCACGCAGTTCATTCAGTATTTCTCTGACTGCTTACTGAGGTGCCATGGTTAATTACTGCCCATCACACCACTAGCTTTTAGGGCAGAAATGAAGGTCCTCTATTTCTAGCGGTATTCAAGTCTTCCTTCATTGTATCAGTAGGTTTTCACGACTGCCAGTCATGCAAGTCCCAGGTGGAGACTCAGGAATATCATCACACTCAGATGTAGAAGGATTCTTCATTGCTGTTTCCATAACAATTTTGTTTTACCAGTCTTTGTTGTTAGCCCAGAGCTGAACCCCCAAACATGCAGGACCGGTGGACCACTCTTAGTCTGGCCTCTACCCTTTGACTTGTTCGACATGGGTGATCCTACCAAGAGCCAAAGCATAAAGCCCTGACTCCAGCCAGCATAGCTCACTGGGTCATTGAGTCACACAAGCCTCCAAAAAACAAGAAGGTTGTGGTCCTCTTGGAGGGCCATGGTATGAAGCATTCTTTATGTACCCTGTATGTATGTAATGGTGTAGCTGAAAAGTACACACACAGACAGAGCCTTGAAGAGATTAGTTATTCACGGTTGCTCATGTCTGGCCGATGGTCATCAAACAGAAATCTTCTAATTTAATCATCAACACCACATTCTACCATGGATTCAACTGATGAGGGCTGGTGATGTGACAGAGACTTGAAACGTGCTTGAGTGACTGCAGCCCAGCTTGGACAACGGATGGGTGAGACAGGCGCTGAGACAAAAGAAGAATCATGATTTATATCCAAAGAATTCACTGAAAAAAAGAAAAAGATGCAATTCAAGCGCCATGAGAAGGTATAAAAGGGATACTTGTGAGAAAGTATGTCAAGCACAATGATACTTTTAACCAAATGCTAAAAATGTCCACATTTACTAATGATTGCAGGAACAATCAAACCAGGACCTAGTAGAATAATATGTGATGATAAATTTATTCTAGAACATGATACAAAGCCAAGCACCGATGACAAAACAGAGGTCAGAAGTCAGTTGAGTCAAGATTTGTAGATCAAGAGAAGAAGGATGCTTACGTGAGAATGCTGTTCTTGGACTACAGTCCAGCATTCAACACCACAGTTCCATCCAAGCTCGACAAGAAGCTCAACTTTGGTCTTGACCCTGCCTTGTGCAGCAGGATCCTGGACTTCCTGTTGTAAGGGTGGGAGAGCCCCTCAGGACTGTGTACTGAGTCCCCTCCTTTACTCTCTGTATACCCTTGACTGTATCGCCACCCACAGCTCCAATCTGCTCATTAAATTTGCCGACGACACTACATCGATTGGCCTTATCTCAAACAATAACGAGGTGGCCTACAGGAAAGAAGTCATCTCTCTGACACAATGGTGTCAAGAAAACCTCTCCCTCAATGTTGCAAAATCAAAGGAGCTGGTTGTGGATTAAAAGAGGAATGGAGACGGGCTAGCCCCTATTGACATCAATGGATCTGCGGTTGAGAGGGTAAACAACTTCAAGTTCCTCGGTATCCACATCACCGAGGACCTTACATGGTCTGTACACACCAGCTGTGTGGTGATAAAGGCACGACAGTGCCTCTTTCACCTCAGATGGTTGAGGAAGTTTGGTATGGGCCCCCAAATCCTAAGAACTTTCCACAGGGGCACAATTGAGAGCATCCTGACTGGCTGCATCACTGCTTGGTATGGGAATGATACCTCCCTTAATCGCAGGACTCTGCAGAGAGTGGTGCAGACAGCCCAGTGCATCTGTAGATGTGAACTTCCCATGATTCAGGACATTTACAAGGACAGGTGTGTGAAAAATGCCTGTAGGATCATTGGGGACCCAAGCCATCCCAGCCACAATCTATTCCAGCTGTTACCATCCGGGAAGCGGTACCACTGCATAAAAAACAGGACCCACAGGCTCTGGGACAGCTTCTTCCACCAGGCCATCAGACTGATGAACTCACGCTGACTTGAATGTACTCTATATTACATTGACTGTTCTATTTATTATAAATTCTTATAAATCATTATGATTGTACATGGCATATTTAGATGGAGATGCAACATAAAGAATTTTACTCCTCAATTACGTGAAGAATGTGAGAAATAAAGTCAATTCAATTCAACTCAATTCAATTTCAAATGTTCATCATAATAAATTAATATGCTAGAACCCAAACACAGCTACAAGGTCTGAGCACTGAGAAAATTAAACTCACCTTGTGTTGTAAAAATATGAATCGCTTTTTTTTAAAGAAAATCAATCCGTAAAGTATATTTAGATGTATGTAAATGAGATATTTGTGTTTGTTACATCATAATTGCAATGTAACGTGTTAATTGATAGTTGTCTGTAATAAAACATATAGCATGTTTTGAAGATCTATGTGATCCCCTAATGACTATTCTTAAAACTATAAGACTATCCAGATCGGTACAGGTACACTGTGCATCGTCTGTAACAAGGAAGCTAAAGACGTAGCTGAGAACTTATGGCCTTCTTGCAGCTATTTCCCAAATTGTCAAGTTTCCCTTCTGTTGGCCATCTGTATCTATGTACTCTTTAAAACATACTGACTACCATTCAGTGGCTTCAATTAACTTTGATTTACAATTTCCTATACAGGGTAACAAAATAGAACATAGAATAGTACAGCACATTACAGGCCCTTCGGCCCACAATGTTGTGCCGACCCTCAAACCCTGCCTCCCATATAACCCCACACCTTAAATTCCTCCATATACCTGTCTATTAGTCTCATAAACTTCACTAGTGTATCTGCCTCCACCACTGACTCAGACAGTGCATTCCACGCACCAACCTTCCTCTAATATCCCCCTTGAACTTCCCTTCCCTTAACTTAAAGCCATGTCCTCTTGTACTGAGCAGTGGTGCCCTGGGGAAGAGGTGCTGGCTGTCCACTCTGTCTATTCCTCTTAATATCTTGTACGCCTCTATCATGTCTCCTCTCATCCTCCTTCTCTCCAAAGAGTAAAGCACTAGCTCCCTTAATCTCTGATCATAATCCATACTCTCTAAACCAGGCAGCATCCTGGTAAATCTCCTCTGTACCCTTTCCAATGCTTCCACATCCTTCCTATACTGAGGCAACCAGAACTGGACACAGTACTCCAAGTGTGGCCTAACTAGAGTTCTATAGAGCTGCATCATTACATCGCGTTTCTTAAACTCTATCCCTCTACTTATGAAAGCTAACACCCCATAAGTTTTCTTAACTACCCTATCTACCTGTGAGGCAACTTTCAGGGATCTGTGGACATGTACCCCCAGATCCCTCTGCTCTTCCACACTACCAAGTATCCTGCCATTTACTTTGTACTCTGCCTTGGAGTTTGTCCTTCCAAAGTGTACCACCTCACACTTCTCCGGGTTGAACTCCATCTGCCACTTCTCAGCCCACTTCTGCATCCTATCAATGTCTCTCTGCAATCTTCGACAATCCTCTACACTATCTACAACACCACCAACCTTTGTGTCGTCTGCAAATTTGCCAACCCACCCTTCTACCCCCTCATCCAGGTCATTAATAAAAATCACAAAAAGTAGAGGTCCCAGAACAGATCCTTGTGGGACACCACTAGTCATAACCCTTCAATCTGAATGTACTCCCTCCACCACGACCCTCTGCCTTCTGCAGGCATGCCAATTCTGAAAAATACCTTGCCAAACTTCCCTGGATCCCATGTCTTCTGACTTTCTGAATAAGCCTACCGTGTGGAACCTTGTCAAATGCCTTACTAAAATCCATGTAGATCACATCCACTGCACTACCCTCATCTATATGCCTGGTCACCTCCTCAAAGAACTCTATCAGGCTTGTTAGGCACGATCTGCCCTTCACAAAGCCATGCTGACTGTCCCTGATCAGAGCATGATTCTCTAAATGCCCATAGATCCTATCTCTAAGAATCTTTTCCAACAGCTTTCCCACCACAGACATAAGGCTCGCTGGTCTATAATTACCTGGACTATCCCTACTACCTTTTTTGAACAAGGGACAACATTCACCTCCCTCCAATCCTCCGATACCATTCCCGTGAACAACGAGGTCAATCTGCTGCTCGGTATTTCTGCTGCTACCAGGGGACTATATAATACCCCCGGTAGAGTAACTGCTCCCTTCCTGTTCCTGACTTCCACCCATACTGACTCAAAAGAGGATCTTGCTACATTACCCACCCTTTCTGTAGCTGTAATAGTATCCCTGATTAGTAATGCCACCCCTCCTCCCCTTTTCCCCCTTTCCCCCCCTCTCTATCCCTTTTAAAGCACTGAAATCCAGGAATATTGAGAATCCATTCCTGCCCTGGTGCCAGCCAAGTCTCCATAATGGCCAGTATATCATAATTCCATGTATGTATCCAAGCTCTCAAGTCTCAAAATAGTTTAGGTGTAACTGGCTACAGGACAATTATGATCAGGAGATACCCCCATTGAGTTGTATCCAAAATTTGGTAAATACTTAAATTGTTAAATTGGTTTACTATTTAACATGGTAGAGTGAAAAGCTCGTCTTGTATACCGTTCATACAGATCAATTCATTGCAAAAGAGCATTGAGGTTGTGAAAGGTTAAGACAATAGTAGAGAGAAGAATAATGAGTAACAGTTACAGAGTGCAGTACTGGTAAACAATAAGGTGTCAGGACATAACGAGGTAGATTGTGAGGTCAAGAGTCCATTTTCTCCTACTAGGGACCTGTTCAATGGTCTTACAATGGTGGGATAGACATTGTCCTTGAGCCTGGTGTGTATGTTTTGAAGATTTGTTTTAAGCTTTTGCCCAACGGGATGATGGAGAAGAGAAAATGTCCATGGTGGTTGGGCTCTCTGATAGTGCTGGCTGTATTAAAAAACAGTGAGAAGTGTAGAGCGAGTCCATGGAGGGGAGGCTGGTTTCAAGGATTTGCATCTTCTGCTTGATGGAGTGGGGTTGGGGTGGGGAGAAGAGAGAACATCTGGGGTCGGCGGGTTCTTTGATTATGCTGGCTGCATTATCAAGGTGGCAAAAAATGTAGACAGGATCCACATCCTCTTGGTGAAGTTAGTTCCCATGATGTGCTGAGCTGTGTCCACAACTTTCTGCAGTTTTTTGTCATCACAGGCAGAGTAGTTGTCATAAAAGCTGTGATGCATCCAGACAGTATGCTTTCCATGACGCATTGATAAAAGTTGGTGAGAGTCAAGGGGTACATGCCAAATGAGGTGCTGGTGGTCTTTGGTAGCATTGTTGCTACTAAAGCAACATGTGTTTAGATATGTGGTACCCAAGCAGATTAGGTTTATAAAGATTAGATCAAAGAAACCTTATAACCTCCCCTTACAACCTTCATAAGTTTAGGTGGTCCTTTTGGAACATGTTTTCTCACTGTACTGAAATTTCCTGGGGTCTACACTGTTCATAGTACCTGGTCAATCCTCAATAAAACCAAAATTCCTTCATGCAAAAATAAGTACTTCTGTTTTCTGTTCTCTTTCAAATAAACATTTGAAGGTTTGAAATACTTCCACCCAATTTCTGCCTTCAGTGGGTACCTACATATTTTTTAAACTGTGATCTTCCTCTGCCACAGGAAATATCCTCTCCAAGTCTTCACAGTTAGGATCTTATACATAGACTTCATTCAGGTCCACTTTACCAAAAGTATAACCCATATGGACCCTAGCTTACTTACTGCCCATTATGGCACCGGCGGTTAGGGCAGCAATGAAGGCCCTCCATCTCTGGCAGTGTTCAGAGCTTCCTTCATCACGTCTCTTGCTTCCTCTTGGTTTTCACTACTGTCAGTCATACAAGTCCTCAATGGAGACTCAGGAATACATTTGCTCACAGATGTAGCAGGATTCTTCAGTGCTGTTTCTGTAACAATTTTGTTTTACCAGTCAGGGCTATTAACCCTGAGATGAACTCCTAAACCTGGAGAAGCAGTGGACCACTTTTAGTCTGGCCTCTACCCTTTGACCTGTTTGGCCTGGGTGACCCTAGCAAGAGCCAAAGCATTAAGCCCTGACTCCAGCCAACATAGCTGTCTGGGCCATTGAGCAATGCAGGCCTCCAAACCACAACAAGGTCATGCCCTCTTGGAGGATGGACCTCAGCTACACCTGCCTTTCCATCGGCTACATGGAACAGTCAATATTCCCAGCCTACACTGCTAATCTCCCCAACTCTTTCAGAACTATATTGATGACCGCATTGGTGCTGATTCTTGCACCCATGCTGAGCTTGATAAGTTCATCAACTTTGCTTTCAACTTCCACCTTACCCTCAAATTAACTTGGTCCATCCTTGACACCTCTCCCTTTTTTTAATTTCTGACTCCATCTCTGGGCTGATATCTTTTATAAACCTACTGATAGTCATAGCTGTCTTGCCTATACTGTATCCCTTTTTGCACTGTCACTTGTAAATTTTCTTTTCTCAGTTCCTGTTTCTGCCACACCTGTTCTCAGGATGAGGTTTTCAATTCCAGAACATCTGAGGTGTGCTCCTTCTTCAATGAATGTGGTTTCCCTTCCTCTAGCATCAATGATCCCCTCACCAGCATCTCCTTCATTTCCTTGATATCCATCTTCACCCCATCTTCCTACTGTCATAACGGGGATAGAGTTCCCTTTGTTCTTACCTACACCCCAAGTCTCCACATCCAGCACATCATTCCCTGTAACTTCTGCCATCTTCAATGTGGTCCTACCACTAATTACAATTTCCACTCCCAAACCATCCTCCCACTCTCTCCCTTTCAAAGGGAAAACTCTCTTTGTGAATCCCTAGTCCACTCCTCCGCCTCACACTGATCTCCCTCCTGGCACTTAACCCTGAAAGTGGGACAAGTGCTTCACCTGCCCCTACACCTCCTCCCTGACTACAATTCAGGGCCCCAAACAGTCCTTCCAGGTGAGGTGACACTTCACCTGTGAGACTGTTGAGATCACCTACTGTATTCTGGTGCAGCCTCCTTTACATCAATGAGAAGCACTGTTCTGGGGGACTACTTCATCTATCACCTTCACTCTGTTTGGCATAAAAGACAGAATTTCCTGGTAGCCACCTACTTTAAATTCTACTTCCCATTCCCATTCCGTCCTGTTATTCCATGGCCTTCTCTATGGTCACAATGAAGCCACTCTCAGGGTGGAGAAGCAACACTTCATATTCCATCTGGGTAGCCTGCAACCTGATGGTATGAACATTGATCTCTCTAACTTTGGGTAATCTCTTTTTCTATTCCTCAATCTGTCTCGCTCTTACCCTATTTCTTCTCCTCACCTGCTCATCACCTCTATCTGGTGCTCCTCCTACTTCCATGTTTCCCATGGTCCTCTGTCCTCTCCTAACAGATTCCTTCAGCCCTTTGCCTCTTCCGCCTATCACCTACCAGCTTCTTGCTTCATCCACCCACCATTTACCTCTCCTAGTTTCACATCACTTGCCAGCTTGTACTCCTTCTCCTCCTCCACCTTCCTATTCTGACTTCCTCCCCACACCTTTCCAGTCTCGGCCCTAAATGGCCAATGTTCATTCCTTTCCATATGTACAGCCTGATTGGCTGAGTTCCTCCAGTATTTTGTGTGTGTTGCTTTGGATTTACAGTATCTGCAGAATTTCTTGTGTACCTAAACCACTGTTACTTCTACTTTTACAGCTTTATCAGCCTAATATTTATGTTGTGCCTTCAAACTTCTGCTCTTCCAAACCTCCAGATCTATTTCCACAAAGGGATGAGATAAAGATAGTGCCAGGGGTTGTCTTCTCCCAGTCTATCTGCAGAATATTTAAATTCTTCTCTCTAATGTCTCTTCTTGCCTTTTCAAGGTGGCTGGGGTGCTATCAGAGTCCATGATCTACAGCTGCACTTAAACTGCAGTTCTTCACGGCAGTGGGTTCCTCCTCATGAAGCTTACCAAGCAGCCTCGAGTCTCTGATGTCTCCGGGAGTGGACTGGAAGACATGCACCTTCCGCGTGCAGCCTTATGCAGCCCTATAGGTGACCCAATTCCTCGCCGGTGTCACCGACTGAAGCGTTGCAGGAGATCGGAACATCGAGACAGCGGTGCAGCTGTCAGAGGTCTCTGTACTCGAGCAATCGCTATCCCTCTCTCTCAATGGTAAGAGAGAGCTTGCTGCTGGCTCTCGTCGGAGAAGCTCGAAATACAGCGATGCTGCAGATTATGACATTGAAAAGGAGAGCTATTGGTCTCCCTCTCACTGTGGCAAGAGTGATACCTCATTCTCTCATGTTAGTAAGAGAACCTGTGGCATGTCAAACTGTTGGATGAACAGTGGTTTTTCATGATTTTTGGTGGGGTCTTGCTATTGCTTGCATGCCAGGTATGGGGGGAAGGTTAATACTTTGCTGCAGCTTGTGCATGGGAGGGAGAGGAGGGAGAGAGGCTTTGGGGTTCTAATGTTTTTGTGCCATTAATTCTTAGGGGTTTTTCTTCTGGTTTGTGGATGTCTGTGAAGAGTAAGAATTTCAGGTTGTATGCTGTACTCTGACATTAAATTGAACCATTGAATATGATAATTACTGGGCAGATTCTAATCTACACAAAGCCTGAATTCCAAGCACAGCTTATTGATCCATTCCGAAGAAAAGTTCATCATCAATCTTTGTTTCGTTATTTGACAATCCAAAATTTAAGCATCACTACCACTTGGATTTACAAACTCAGCATTAACATACAAAGTGAAAGGGAGTGCTCCAGAATTGCACCCAAAGGGAAACAAGATATTGGATTTTGTTTTATTATTACTAAAAAGTATTGGTGTCCTAATTCCAATCTGTTGTGACATTAATGTGCTGTGAAACAGAGCAGTCGGACATAAGCTGACAGCTATAATTCACCACCTGGACAATCTCCAGCCTCAATCATACCATCCACAGGAAGTACAGTAAAACAATTGATGTGTGAGCAAATGTATGTGTGTATGAGAGTGTAGAAGTGGGTGGGTGGGTGTTGGTTTATCACTTATTCCCCCATATAAACTAAGCCTACAATTTATGTTCCTTAGCATGAACATCCTTAATTCATTATTTGGATTTTGGAGGCAGGTGTTTAAATTCAGTCTTATCGAACATCAAGGTGCAGAGTTCTGCCAGATAAACATCAGTACCTTCAGCACAATCCAAGCTGTCATCTCTGGTCTGAGCCCACATTACTTGATACTAGATATGGGCTTATGCAGTCAGTGTGCAATTGCCGAATTACTTGAATGACAGAAATGCATCACGATACTGAGGGAATCACGAAAAGTATTGGTTTACATATGATAAGAAAAGTTAGCAAGATGATTATAGACCACCTGCAAAACAACTGCATGATTATATGACCATCATAATGATATGACTAGCATGAAGCTGGTGCGTGTTCGTGGCAGATTTTTCAACTAATTTCCTGCAACTTCACATTACTTATGAAAGCCATTATATCTACAGTATGTATTTAAATGGTTATCCAATTGATTGCAAACAGTGAAGCAGGGACTTTTTTTTGTTCAATTGCACTTAAATATTATATTTTGTATCAACATGAGAATTGAACCCACTTCCAATTTCAGTTGACCTTTCAAGCCAAAGATGAGCAGATTCAGGGTCTCAACCCAAAAAGCTGGCTGCCCATTTCCATCCAGAGATGCTGCTCGAGTCATGGCATTCCTCCAGAGTTTTGTTAGTTATTGTCAATCTATATCTTGTTCCTTCAACCTTACTATGTTACTTAGGTAACAGTACTCAGTGACATTCAAGATACCAACTTATATGCAAGTTATATAAATAAGGAATATATAACAAGAAACTTGTCTCAATAGCAGAGTTCCTTTTAATTAGAGGGCAGGGGTTTAAAGAAAGGGGTGGGAGGTTTAGAGAGGATCTCTTTTTTTAGCCCAAAAGGTGGTCAGAATATGAAACACATATGGTGGACGTAAATAGCCTCACATCATTTAAGGGAAGCCTTTGAATTACCATGGCCCAAGTTCGAGGAAATGAGTTTAGTATAGGTGCTCAACATGGACATGAATAGGCTGAAGAACCTGGTTGTATGTGATATTATATTTTGATTCCAATACTGTGGTGAATCTTGGATGAAGTGGGCAATCTAATGTTTGACAATAAACATATAGGTGAGATATGGTTTTGTAGAGCTTATGCAGAATGCTGGATTAACAATGGAAACTGGGGAGCTTAATTTCAGTTGGTTAAATAATTCTGAGTGAAAACACTGAGATCAGTAAGATGCCCATGAAAATACTGAATTATTTTAGGAAATTTGCCCCATTCATGAACACTGCACAGGGAAAGAAAGCTACTGTTCTCACCTGTGTAATGCTAAAGGTGACACCAAGAAGACAGTTGAGAAGGTTATAGGCTAAATGTGGGTAGATCGGACAAACTCAGACAAGAATATTGGTTGGCACAGACCATTTGAATCGAAGGTCACATTTCCATACAGTATGACTGTATGACTCACGTGTATTCCTCTGAAACAGCTTTCAGACAATCAGTGGTACTATGATGGAAAGGAAAAGAAAATGTTTGTAGACTTGTTCTTAGAAAAGATTTTATACCCTAATCCTGTCTAGCATTTCATTCTAGTACTACCAGCAGGCACTTTTGCTTGTTTGAGCACAGCTTGCTTCTTTAATGTGCATTTGAAAGTCATTTTGTGGTGAAACATGCTTGAAGTTGCTTATGTTGGAAACAATACCCTTGTCCCGACCGTAGTGATTTCAGAATACTATTTTGCAGTCCTCTTGAGTACTCCAAGTCACCAACCTGGCCTTGATCACTGAGGTACAGTAGGCCACACTGTTCTAGTAGTGTTGACATTTATCCATTATATGGTTTACTGATGGAAGAGGATAGGATGCCTCACAAGCAAGAGCATCAAGCATAGACTACTTTTAAGATCAAATGTACTGACTACAGTACATGTGCCACTTACTGACTATTGGACACTGGATGGGCCTGTCCTGTTCCATACAATTTCTCTGTGCACTGTATTCTCCCAACCCAGACACATATTTAATCTGTGTTGGAATGGAAGGGTGAAAGGAAAATCAAAGAAGATGTAAGACAATTCTAAAGAGAGGTCAAACAAATGCCAGGAAAATGAGATGTCTGGTGGCACAACCCAGATATCTGACGTGCCAGCCGCATGAATCTTTTCATAGATGCTGCCTGGCCAGCTGAGTTCCTCCAGCATTATGTGTGTGTTGCTTGACTACATACACAGTTAGATTTCAAGATGTCAGAACTATTAATCTAGACATGAGTCCAAAACCCACCGTAGCAGCTGAGGAAGTTCACTGACATTTTCAAAATCTGGAATAAAAATCTAATATGGGCAATGATGATCTGAAATCACCGTTCTTATGTCTGCTTCTTAAAAAAAAACTCCTATCTGTCCATTTGGGAAAAATGACTGCTTTCCTTACCAACATACCTTACATGTGACTCCAGGCTCACTAATGTGATAAAGTTTTGTTTTCTTAGGAAAGAACAATAAATACTGGCCTTGCCAGTGACATCCATATTGAACAAAGACAAAGAAAAGCATTATGAAGTGATCTCACATCTTTCCTACTGGGTGGTAAGTAGTTTTGCTGACTGAAAGCAAAAAGACTTGAAGGATGGAAGGTGCTTCTTACAAGTTCATTGAAACCTGTCTTACTTTTAAAATTTATTTATTGATATACAGTGTGGAATAGGCCTTTCAAGCCATGCCGCCCAACAATCCCCAATTTAACCCTAACCTAATTACAGGACAATTCACCATGACTAATTAACATATGAACCAGTACGTCTTTGGACTGTGAAGGAGACCAGAGCAACCAGAGGAAACCCACGCAGTCACAGGGAGAGCGTACAAACTCCTTAGAGGCAGTGGCTGGAACTAAACCCGGATTGCTGGTATTGTGAAGCATCGTGCTAACCACTACACTACCATTACCCTTCCATTACCAAGAAATATATTTTTTTAGTCTATTTATGAAACCTTTTGTTAGACCATCATTAACAAAGGTCAAAAAAACTCCTAAGTCTAAACCATACTCTTTTTCTGAGAAGCCTTAAATCTTAAATATTGTGTGGTAAATGAATAAGTCCAATCAGATAAAGGTACAGACAAGTACCTGCAATATGTATTGAGGCTGGTGAAAGAGAAACTGGAAACCAGAACCACCTAAAAATTGGCTAATATTCTTCTGTAGATATAATTTTATCATGCTATCTCTTTTTTGTCTGTAGGTTTCAAGTCATCACAGATAAAACAAGTTTTCACAGTGCTCAAGCAAATAACAATGAGATCAGATCATTTCAAAATGCATTCTTTTATGGTGTGTGCAAAGAAGAAATTCAGATCAAATCTAATCAATGATTTATTTATACAATTTGAATTACTTTAAGGAATAAAAGTATGATTATCTCCAGCACGCTTTTGAAGTTATTTCAAATTTTGAAAAGATTACTGCAAACAGTTGAATCTTTCCCAGAAACATTTTTTAAATGATCGGCATCAAATACAATTAACAACTTTGTGGAAATATGTGAAAAAGATTTTAAAGTAAAGAGCAGATTTCAGTATTACCATATTAGGGAAATAGTCGAACACTGAGAAAATTCATCTGACAGGGCACAGAACCAATATTGAATAAAAGGAAAAACATGAGTGGTGCAAGAAGAGGTCTGTGAATTCTAGAAAGGTTGTGGCTACATCCACATCTCATGTACCTTTAGTGGTTTAGCTTTGAATGTAAGAAGAGAAATTTCACAACTGCTGATAACACAAGAACAGAGTATTTAGTAACATCACGGAGGGCACAGACAAATTGCTCAAAAGGGAA
The DNA here is from genome assembly GCF_048418815.1 of Hemitrygon akajei. NCBI lineage: Eukaryota > Metazoa > Chordata > Chondrichthyes > Myliobatiformes > Dasyatidae > Hemitrygon > Hemitrygon akajei. The sequence continues at coordinate 59,658,516 of NC_133125.1, forward strand.
GGCTGATGTAATGTAATTAGCAAAGTGATCATAATCAACACGCACAAAATGCTGGAGAAACTCAGCAGGTCAGACAGCATCTATGGAAATTAATAAACAGTTGATGTTTCAGGCCAAAACCCTTCTTCCGGACTGGGAAGGAAGAGGAAAGAAGCCAGAATAAGAAGGTGTGGAAAGGGGAAGGAGGATAGCTAAAAGGTGATGGGGAAGCCAGGTGGGTAGGAAAGGTAAAGGGCTAGAGAGGAAGGAATCTGATAGGAGAGGAGAGTGGACCATAGGAGAAGGGGAAGGAGGAGGAGCCCCATGGGGAGGTGAGAAGAGATAAGAGGCTTGAGTAGGGAATAGAAGAAGAGGACAGGGGAAGGGAATATTCTTTTAAATTCTGGAGGAGAAATTAATATTCATGCCATCGGATTGGAGGCTACCCAGGTGTAGTATAACCTGTTGCTCCACCACCCCAAGGGTGACCTCATCTGGGCACAAGAAGAGGCTATGGACCGACATGTCAGAACAGAAATGGGAATGGGAATTAAAATGTTTGGGCACTGGTAAGTTCCTCTTTTGGCAGATGGAGCGGAAGTGCTGGATGAAGTGGACTCCGATATACAGCGTGTCTCACCAACTAGAGGAGGCTACATCAGGAGTACCAGACTCATTAGACAACCTCAGCAGATTCACAGTAAAACGTTGCCTCGGCTGGAAGGACTGTTTGAAGCACTGAGTGGAGGTGAGGGATGAGGTGAATGGGCAGATGTAGCACTTTGGTTGACTGCCGTGATAAGTGCTGGGAGGGAGATTAGTGGAGAGGGATGAAGGGACAAGGGAATCACAGAAGAAGCGATACCTGCGGAAAGCGGAGATGGAAGGTAAAGATATGCATAGCGGTAGGATCCCTTTGGAGATAGCAGAAGTTGTGGAGAATGATATGTTGAATGCAGAGGCTCATGGACTGGTAGCTAAGGACAAGAGGAACTCTATCACTGTTAAGGCGGCGAGAAAATGGGGTGAGCGTGAATATTTGGGAAATGGAGGAGTTGTGAGAGAGGTCAGTATCAAACCTAGAGGAAGAGAAACCCCATGCTTTCAAAAGGAAGACATTTCTGATGTCCTGGAAATCAAATTCACATGCTGGGAAAAGATGTGGTGGAGGCGAAGAAACTGAGAAATAGCATTTTTATTGGAGACAGGATGGGAAGAGGTATGGTCAAGAAAACAGTGGAAATCGGTAGGTTTATAAAAGATGTTGGTCAACAGTTTGTCTCCAGGGATGGCGACAGAGAGATTGAGAAAGGGAAGGGAGGTGTCAGAAATGGATCAAGTGAATTTAAGGATAAGGGCAGCCAGAGGCAAATTTGATGAAATTGACGAGCTCAGCATGGGTGCATGAAGCAGCACAAATGCAGTCGTCAATGTAGCGGAGGAAGAGCTGGGGAGCATTACCAGGGAAGGCTTGGAACAGGGATTGCTCTATGTAGTCAGTGAAAAGGAAGGCATAGCTGGGGCCCATGTGGGCACCCATGGCTACCCTTTGAGTCTGGAGAAAGTGGGAGGGACCAAAGGAAAATAGTTAGGAAGAAGGTGCTATTAGGAGAAAGATTCATTCTTTTATGGAGAAACAGTGGAGAGCTTTAAGTCGTTCTTGATGATGGATAGAAGTGTAGAGGGACTGACCTCTTTGGTGAAAGTGAGGATGGTCAAGGTAGTGAGGAAATCGAGAGAATGATAGTAAGTTTACAGAGGAGGGGACATCAATCAGGTCCACTGCTCGAGAATAAAAAACAGCAGCAGGTTGCCACAGCAAAAAAGAGCTTTGAAGAGTGACCAATCAGCGTTTAGTAAGAGCAAATTAAAGGAAGGCAAGGGGCAAGCACAGCGACCATCGTTGGAGCAGCCATCGTCTGAGTGGGCAGAGTCAGAGTGGTGATCTTGAGGTTTTAGCTCTTCAGGGCCTCGATGACGAGAGGTTTCATTCAGAGAAAGCAAAAGGAAGAAAAGCTCAGGTTTTTTTTCCTTCACTTCTTTCTATCTGCTCAGCTGGGACAGTAGAGATGACAGGCAGGATAGTGAAATGCTCTTCATATGGGATGTGGGCAGGCAGGGAGACCTCCAGTGTCCCTGACAACTACAAGAAGTGCATCCAGCTGCAGCTTCTAGCAATCCATGTTTGTTTGTTTTTTTAATTTTTTTATTAGTTTTTCAAAACATTTTACAAAATTAAAAACCCCAAATCCCAATGAGGAGCATTAATACAGAGCAAGGTTAAGCATACAATAACAATATGCTACACAGGAAGAGAATTTAACAAAAAAGCACCTAAATTAAAGACAAGTGAGCTTAGTGTCCTCCCCAAACCCCACAACACAAGAAAAAAAAACAATTCCAGACCGACCACCACACAATATAGAGAGTATAAGTCCGGACAGTCAAACTCCCAGACTGTGAATACACTTAGCAACAGAGGATAATAATACCTACTACCAGAAAAAAAAAGGGAGCTGAAAGCAAGGGACTGAAAAGAAAAAAAAACCCTCGTCAAGAGGAAGGTTATGAAAGTACTCGATAAAAGGCCCCCAGATCTTATGGCTAGCAATCCATGTTAAGGAGGTGGAACTGGAAATGTATAAACTCCAAATCATTCAGGAGACGGAGGGTGTGTTAGATAGGACATACAGAGAGGTAGTTACACCCAAGGTGCAGAACTCAGGAAAATGGGTGACAGTCAGGAAGGGGCCAGTGCAGAGTACCTCTAAGGCCATGCCCCTCAACACTTTGGATGCTGTTGGGGGTGTTGACCTAACAGAGGAAAGTCACAGTGGTCAGGTCTCTGACACTGAGTCTGCCTCTGTGAATCAGATGGGAAGGGGGGAGAAGAGGAACGTTGTGGTAATGGGGGAATTCGTTAGATAGGGGAACAGGCAGGAGGTTCTGTTGGCAAGAACAGATTGCCTCCCAGGTGCCAGAGTCTGGGGTATCTCGAATCGAGTCCTCAGCATTCTTAAGTGGGAGTGTGAACAGCCAGAAGTCTTGGCCCATGTGGGTAGGACGAGTGATGAGGCTGTGCAGAGTGAATTCAGGGAGTTAGGTACGAAGTTAAACACAAGCCCTCCCTCCAGGGTTGTGATCTCAGGATTGCTACCCGTGCCACGTGGTAGTGAGGCCAGAACTGGGAGGATTAACACAAGGAAATCTGCAGATGCTGGAAATTCAAACAACACACACAAAATGCTGGTGGAACGCAGCAGGCCAGGCAGCATCTATAGGGAGAAGCGCTGTCGACGTTTCAGGCCAAGACCCTTCGTCAGGACTAACTGAAAGGAAAGATAGTCAGAGATTTGAAAGTAGGAGGGGGAGGGGAAAATGCGAAATGATAGGAGAAGACTGGAGGGGGTGCGGTGAAGCTGAGGGCCAGAAAGGTGATTGGCAAAAGGGATACAGAGCTAGAGAAGGGAAAGGATCATGGGACGGGAGGCCTAGGGAGAAAGAAAGGGGGAGGGGAGCACCAGAGGGAGATGGAGAACAGGCAGAGTGATGGGCAGAGAGAGAAAAAAAACAACAATTAAATATATCAGGGATGGGGTAAGAAGGGAAGGAGGGGCATTAACGGAAGTTAGAGAAGTCAATGTTCCTGCCATCAGGTTGGAGGCTACCCAGCCGGTATATAAGGTGTTGTTCCTCCAACCTGAGTGTGGCTTCATCTTGACAGTAGAGGAAGCCATGGATAGACATATCGGAATGGGAATGGGATGTGGAATTAAAATGTGTGGCCACTGGGAGATCCTGCTTTCTCTGGTGGACAGAGCGTAGGTGTTCGGCGAAACGTTCTCCCAGTCTGCGTCGGGTCTCACCAATATATAAAAGGCCACATTGGGAGCACTGGACGCAGTATACCACACCAGCCGACTCACAGGTGAAGTGTCGCCTCACCTGGAAGGACTGTCTGGGGCCTTGAATGGTGGTGAGGGAAGAAGTGTAAGGGCAGTGTTACGTACCCCGTAACTGGGTCACTTACCAGCAAAGATAGAGAGGTCCGTTGAAGTCTGATGGTACTATTTTTAACAGTGTTTATTGATAAAAATACACAAAAATAATATCAATGCAAACATACAGATAATATACGTCGTCAATACTAAATCTAAAAGCGCGGGTATAATAATAATCAACAAGAAATAGCTCTATCGTTGTCTAGGGGATAATGTATTGTCCGATGGAAATATAAAAGTCACTCAAGTTCATTCAGGCTGCAGCTTTTGGTTGGAGAGAGAGACGATTTTTTTAGAACTTGCCCGTTTTCCTTTTTATGATGTCGATCCTTCAAAATGTCATCGGTGGTGATCTCTTCTTTAGCTAAGCCGTCTTCTGTGGTAAGGCCTCAATCCCGGGCAATGGGAAAGGACACACGTGGGCCTTCCACCGGCTGTCGCTATTAAACGCTGTCACGGGATTTCTAGCGTTTCTCCTGGTGTGTCTAAAGGGGTTGTTCCCCAGACCTTCTTTTATCCTTACTCATGGGGTCTCAGATGTCAATCAGGTTGGAATGATGCCACCCCTCAACCAGCCCACTTTTGGTCATTCCCTGAGGGCTTCAAATAAATAGTACAGTACTCAATACACAATTCCGTCTCCAAGAGACAATGGCCGTTTCCCGTGGCTTTGTATCGCTGAGGGGCCAGGATATTCCAAACCCCTTGTGGATTCTGTGTCTCTCTCTCATTTCCTGGGTCTCCTGACCTGAATTAATAGCGATCTTGCGATTCTCACAAAGGAGGGGGCTACTTTCAACCCTTCGGCCCCTCGGAGTTGGGGCGCAGGCGTAACGGCAGGTGTAGCACTTGTTCTGTTTAAAGGGTAAGTGCCAGGAGGGAGATCGGTGGGAAGGGATGGGGGGACGAGTGGACAAGAAAGTCGCGTAGGGAGCGATCCCGCGGAAAGCAGAAAGGGGGGGAGGGAAAGATGTGTTTGGTGGTGGGATCCCGTTGGAGGTGGCAGAAGTTACGGAGATTCATATGTTGGACCCGGAGGCTGGTGGGGTGGCAGGTGAGGACAAGGGGAACCCTATCCTGAGTGGGGTGGCGGGTGGATGGTGTGAGGGCAGATGTGTGGGAAATAGGAGAGATGTGTTTGAGAGCAGAGTTGATGGTGGAAGAAGGGAAGCCCCTTTGTTTAAAAAAGGAAGACATCTCCTTCGTCCTGGAATGAAAAGCCTCATCCTGAGAGCAGATGTGGCAGAGACGAGGAATTGTGAGAAGGGGATAGCATTTTTCCAAGAGACAGGGTGGGAAGAGGAATAGTCCAGGTAGCTGTGAGAGTCTGTAGGCTTATAGTAGATATCAGTAGATAAGCTGTCTCCAGAGATGGAGACAGAAAGATCAAGAAAGGGGAGGGAGGTGTCGGAAATGGACCAGGTGAATTTGAGGGCAGGGTGAAAGTAGCCCCCAACCTGATGGCATGAACATTGACTTCTCTAACTTCCGTTATTGCCCCTCCTTTCCTTCTTACCCCATCCCTGACATATTTAGTTGTTTGTTTTTTCTCTCTCTCTCTGCCCATCACTCTGCCTGCTCTTCATCTCCCTCTGGTACTCCCCTCCCCCTTTCTTTCTCCGTAGGCTTCCCATCCCATGATCCTTTCCCTTCTACAGCTCTGTATCACTTTCGCCAATCACCTTTCCAGCTCTTAGCTTCATCCCACCCCCTCCAGTCTTCTCCTATCATTTCACATTTCCCCCTCCCCCTCCTACTTTCAAATCTCTTACTATCTTTCCTTTCAGTTAGTCCTGACGAAGGGTCTCGGCCCGAAACGTCGACAGCACTTCTCCCTATAGATGCTGCCTGGCCTGCTGTGTTCCACCAGCATTTTGTGTGTTTTGTTCAAATTTCCAGCATCTGCAGATTTCCTCGTGTTTGCTCCTCTCTCTTGTTTATTCCCTTCATCATTTAATCACCCCCTTCCTCGGTCTCTTTCACTCCAGGGGAAAGCCCTAGCTTATCTATTTGCCCCTTATAACTCAAACCCTCTCTTGCTTAATCACCTCCTTCAGGTCTGAAAAACAACCCTTCACTTCGACCGTCTGCATCCCACCTGCAAGCCAATTTCATCTCCACTTTTCCAGTTCCACACGTCCCATGTAATCAGTGGCCACTTTATTCAGTACACGTGCTCCTTAATCAAATATGATTAACTGGTGGAAGAGGAGTGTTTGCATCACATATTCTGCCAAGGCAAAGGCCATCCTCTCAGGTATTGATGCCCTTATCCATTCAGTGGCCACATCTATACCTGTTCGTTAATGCAAAGGTCCAATCAGCCAAACACCTGGCAACAACTCAATGCATGCAGGCTTGGTCATTGTTGTTCAGACCAAACATCAGAATGGGGAAGACCTTTGATCTAAGTGACTTTGACCAAGGAATGACTGTTGGTGCCAGATGGGGCGGTTTAAGTATCTCAGAAACTGGTGATCTCCTGGGATTTTCGCACACAACGGTCTCTGGAGCTTACAGAGAATGGTGTGAAAAACAAAAAAACATCCAGTGAGCAGCCTTATCAACGAGAGAGCTCAGAGGAGAATGGCTAGACTGGTCCAAGCTGGCAAAAAGGTGACAGTGGCTAAAATGTGTGTTACAATCTTGATGTGAAGAAGAGCATCGCTGAGCACACTACACGCAAACCTTGGTGGATGGGCTACAGCAGCCAAAGACCATGAACATACACTCAGTGGCCACTTTATTAGGTACAGGGGGTATCTAATAAAGTGGCCACTGAGTGTATTTTAATTTCTTATACTATATGTCAACTGCCTTGTTAAAGTCCATGAAAACAAGATCTAACACTGCCCTCACCAATCTTCTGGGTCACCTCCTCAAATTTGTAAGACATGATCTCCAAAGCCATGTTGGCAATCACTAATTAGTCCAACTTCATACCTCTCTGAAAGTGGCAACACAAGTAGATAGTGTGGTAAGGAAGACATGGGGCATTCTTGACTTCACCAGTAGGGGCCAAGAGTGTAAGTCTCAGGAAATCAAGTTGTAGTTGTATAAAAACTTTGTTCGGCACACTTGGAGTACTGTGTGTCTAGCAGTCAGATTTTCTAATGTCGTTAACAGAAGCAATTATTAACTAAAATCTAATATTTGTGATTTAAGAACAGGTGACCGAAAGCTTAGTCAGCAAACACCCTTTGAGCAGCATAAGCATTGATCTCCATTCAGAGTCATATAGATGAAATTTAAATTGACAAATGCTGGGATAGAAATTATTTTCTGATCATTGGGATTAACTGGGTGGGAACTGCTAAGTATATTTCCCTCCACAAATTTGTCTCTGGTCAAGTCAATGGAACTAAATGTTCCGGATGAGTATAACTGGCAGCTGGCATCTGTGTGCATATGTAATGCGGGAGACCAAATATCAAACTTCTCCCTGTCACGTGTCAGCAAGTGAACTATGACCTTGTAGTAATGGATCAGTATTGAACAAAGATCCTGCTATCATCCAGTCTGCCCTCTGATTTTGGGATGGCACAGTAGCATAATAGTTTGCACAACATTTACAGTGCAGGTGACTGGGTTCAATTCCCACCACTGCCTGTAAGGAGTTTGTACGTTCTCCTTATGATCGCGTGGCTTTCCTCCAGGTTCCCCAGTTTCCTCCCACGCTCCAAAGATGCACCAGTTGATAGGTTAATTAGTCATTGTAGAAATCCAGGGATTGCTGAGCAGTGAGGCTCGAAGGCCAGAAGGGCCTATTCCGTGCCGTATGTCAATAAATAAATAAATCTTGCACTATTTCAGAAACCATTTTTGCACATTTTGTAGTTTACTCGCTAAGAATGCATAGGTTGGGGAAAGAAAACATTACACAGGGGCTTCATGCTATACACTCTGTCTCTACTGTTTTCTTTTGCTGAAAGCATTTAAGAAGAGTATATTGTACATAAAGGGTTAGACTATAGAGAAACATTAGACTATATAGAACATATATTGTGGATTGCACCATCCTGGTCAATAAAGTAGAGAGGTTTACCCACAGTTGAATTAAAAAGAAGTATGTGTTGAGAGAAGATTAACAGATCTCTGCTGAACTCTATGTAACATCACCTCACTGAAGATCAAATAGCACTCGGGCTTCCATTTGGAACTCCTCAGCAAATGAAAAAGGCCTTCCTGCATAAAAAAAACCTGGACAACATTCAGATATGGGCTGATAAGTGACAAGTAATAGCCATGGGAAGAAGGTACCAAGCATTATCGTCTCCAACACGACAACCTATGGCACATTTGTTACTACACCACATATTGTCAACACTGGGCACATTTCCACCCAATATGTTTACAATGAGTAAGCGAATATGCTCCCTGTCAATTAATAATTTAAATGGATTGCCTGGTAGGAGAGGTAGAGAAGCTCAGGATCAACACCTGGAATTATGACATTGTAGCCATTGGTGAGACTTGGTTGCAGGAGGGGCAGGTCTGGCAGCTCAATATTCCAGGGTTCCGTCGTTTTAGGTGTGACAGAGTGGGAGGGGTTAAAGGAGAAGGGGTGATGTTACTAGTCAGGGAAAATGTCAGGACAGACTGGAGAACCTGCCTACTGATAAATTATGGGTGGAACTGAGAAATGAGAAAGGTATGACCACGCTAATGGAGTTATTACTGACCATGCAACCGTTGAAGGATTTAGAGAAACAAATTTGCAGAGAGATTGCAGACTGTTGCAAGAAACATAAGGTTGTTATAGGTGGTGATTTTAACTTTCCACCTATTGACTGGGACTCCCATACTGTAAAAGGACTAGATGAGATAGAGTTTGCCAAATGTGTTCAGGAAAGTTTCCTTCATCAGTATGTAGAAATCCCAAAAGAGTGTGTGCAATACTCGATCCGCTATTTGGGAATAAGACAGGGCAGGCAACAAAAGTTTGTGTAAGGCAACACTATGCACTAGTGATGGCAATGCCATGTTTCAAAGTAACTAAGCAAACAGATAGATCTGGGCCACGAGCTGAGATTCTAAATTGGAGAAAGACCAATTTTGATAGTATCAGAAAGGATTTTGCAAATGTGGATTAGGGCAGGTTGTTTTCTGGCAAAGGTGTACTTGGTAAATGGGAGGCCTTCAAAAGTGAAATTTTGAGAGTACAAAGTCTATACAAAAAGTGTTATAAAAATATTCACATCTCCTTGGAAGTTTTTATGTTTTATTGTTTAACAACATTGAATCACAGTTGAATTATTTTGGCTTTTTTGAACTGATCAACAGAAAAAGACTCTTTCATGTCAAAGTGAAAACAAATCTCTACAAACTGATCTAAATTAATTACAAATATAAGACACAAAATAATTGATTGCATAAGTATTCACCCCTTTCTAATATGACACACCAAATCATCACTCATGCAGCCAATTGGTTTTAGAAGTCACATAATTAGTTAAATGGAGATCACCTGTGTGCAGTCAAGGTGTTTCAATTGATTGTAGTAAAAATCTACCTGTATCTGGAAGGTCCAACTACTGGTGAGTCAGTATCATGGCAAAAACTACACTATGAAGACAAAAGAGCACTCCAAGTAACTCTGTGAAAAGGTTATTGAAAAGCATAAGCTTGCAGATGGATGAAAGAAAATTTCCAAGCCTCTGAATATCCCTTGGTGTACAGTTAAGTCAATCATTAAGAAATATAAAGAATATGGCACAGCTGTAAATCTGCCTAGAGCAGGCCGTCCTCAAAAACTAAGTGGCCGTGCAAGAAAGGGACTATCGAGGGAGGCCACCAAGAGATCTGTGACAACTCTGGAGGAGTTACAAGCTTCAGTGGCTGAGATGGGAGTGACTGTGCATACAACAACTGTTGTCCGGGTTCTTCACCAGTCACAGCTTTATGAGAGAGTGACAAAGGGAAAGCCTCTGTTGGGGAAAAAAACTGACATGAAATCTCGGCTAGAGTTTGCCAGAAGGCATGCAGGAGACTCTGAAGTCAACTGGAACCAAGATTGAGCTTTTTGGCCATTGGACTAAATACTATGAAACGTGTAAGCCAAGCACTGCACATCATCAAACACACACCATCCCTAACGTGAAACATAGTGGTGGCTGCATCATCCTGGGGGGATGTTTTGCTGCAGTAGGTCCTGGAAGGCTTATGAAGGTAAAGGGTAAAATGAATGCAACAAGATACAGGGAAATCCTAGAGGAAAACCTGCGACTTGGGAGAAGACTTGATTTCCAGCAAGACAATGACCCCAAGCATAAAACCAAAGCTACACTAATAGGGCTTAAAAACAACAGAGTTAATTTCCTGGAGTGGCCAAGTCAGAGTCCAGACCTCAATCCAATTGAGAATTTGTGGATGGACTTGGAAAGGGCTGTTCGCTCATGTTCCCCATGCAATCTTACAGAGACTGAATGGTTTTGTAAAGAAGAATGGGGAGAAGATTGCAGTGTCCAGGTGTGCAAAGCTGACGGAGACCTATCCCCACAGACTCAAGGCTGTAATTGCTGCCAAAGGTGCATCTACGAACCACAGACCTGAAGGGGGTGAATACCTATGCAATCAATTATTTTGTGTTGTATATTCGTAATTGATTTAGATCACTTCGTAGAGATCTGTTTTCACTTTGACACAAAAGAATCTTTTTCTGTTGATCAGTGTCAAATTAAAGCCACTGTGCTTCAATGTTGTAAAACAGTAAAACATCAAAACCTCTGGGGGGGGGGGGGGGGGTTAATACTGTTTACAGGCACTGTATGTGCCTGCCAGAATAAAAAGCAAAGAACTGCCTTTTCCCACTACTGATGTTTAGGGGACCACACAGGTTAAAAGAACCATGGTTTTCAAGAGATATTGACAACCTGCTTAAGAAAAAAAAGGTGTATTGGAGGTATTGGCAGATAGGAATAAATGGGGTGCTTATAGAGTACAAGAAATATAAGAGAGCACTTAAGAAAGAAATCAGGAGGCATCAGTTTGCCATGACAGACAAAGTGAAGGAGAATCCCAAGGGATTCTACACATGCAGGTATGTAAAGGGCAAAAGGATTGCAAGAGACGAAGTTGGTCCTCTGGAAGATCAGGATAGTAATCCATGTATGGAGACAAAAGAGATGGGGGAAGAATTTAAATAAATTTTCTCCATCTGTATTTACTCAGGAAACAGGACAAGGAAAGCACAGGAGCGCCTACGGGACTGCTTTGAATCGATGGACTGGACTGTAATCAGGAATTTATCTCTAAATCTAGATGAGTACGCTGCAGTTGTTACCAACTTCATTAAAACCTGTGTGGATGAGTGTGTGCCTACAAAGACTTACTGTACATTCCAAAACCAGAAGCCGTGGATGAAGCAGGATGTACATTGTCTGCTGAAGGCTAGATCTGTGGCTTTCAAGTCTGACAACCCAGGCCTGTACCAAAAAGCTAGGTATGATTTGCAGAGGGTTGTTTCAGGGGCAAAGAGACCATTTTGAATGAGGTTGGAGGTGATATCAGATGCATGTCAACTCTGGCAGGGCTTGCAAAACATTACTTCCTACAAAGCGAAACCCAATAGCATAAATGGCAGCAATGCTTCACTACCAGATGAACTCAACGCCTTCTATGGACACTTTGAAAGGGAGAATATAAATACAACTGTGAAGATCCCTGCTGCACCTGATGACCCTGTGATCTCCGTCTCAGAGGCCAATGTTAATCTGTCTTTAAAGAGAGTGAACCCTCGCAAAACAGAAGGTCCTGATGGAGTACCTGGTAAGGCTCTGTAAACCTGTGCCAACCAACTAGTGGGAGTACTCAAGGACATTTTTAACCTCTCACTACTATGAGCAGAATTTCCCACTTGCTTCAAAAAGGCAACAATTATACCAGTGCCAATGAAGAATAATGTGGGCTGCCTTAATGACTATCACCCGGTAGCACTCGCATTGACAGTGATGAAATGCTTTGAGAGATTGGTTATGTCTAGACTGAACTCCTGCCTCAGCAATGACCTGGACCCATTGCAATTTGCCTAACACCACAATATGTCAACGGCAGAGGCAATCTCAATGGCTCTTCACACGGCTTTAGACCACCTGGACAAGACAAACACCTATGTCAGGATGCTGTTCATCAACTATATCTCAGCATTTAGTACCATCATTCCCACAATCCTGACTGAGAAGTTGCAGAACCTGGGCCTCTGTACCTCCCTCTGCAATTGGATCCTCAACTTCCTGGGTGTCAAGATCTCTGAGGATCTAATCTGGTCCCAACATATCAATGTAGTTATAAAGAAGGCAAGACAGCGGCTATACTTTATTAGGAGTTTGAAGAGATTTGGCATGTCAACAAATACACTCAAAAACTTCTATAGTTGTACTGTGGAGAGCATTCTGACAGGCTGCATCACTGTCTGGTATGGGGGTGGGAGGCTACTGCACAGGACTGAAAGAAGTTGCAGAAGGTTGGAAATCTTGTCAGCTCCACCTTGGGTACTAGCCTACAAAGTACCCGGGACATCTTTAGAGAGTGGTGTCTCAGAAAGGCAGCGTCCACTATTAAGGACCTCCAGGACCAAAGGCATGCCCTTTTCTCACTGTTACGATCAGGTAGGAGGTACAGAAGCCTGAAGGCACACACTCAGCGATTCAGGAACAGCTTCTTCCCCTCTGCCATCCGATTCCTAAATGGACATTGAAGCTCTGGACACTACCTCACTTTTTTTTTTATATACAGTATTTCTGTTTTTGCATGTTTATTTTTAATCTATTCCATATACATAATAATAATAATAAATTAACAAATTAATTATGTTTTATTTTATTTATATTTTTTCTCTCTGCTAGATTATGTATTTTATTGAATTGCTGCTGCTATAGATATACATAGAGAGAGAGTGGCAGTAGACAGTTGCCTTTCTGACTGGAGGCCTGTGACTACTGGTGTGCCACAGGGATCAGTGCTGGCTCGATTGTTGTTTGTTATCTATATCAATGATCTGGAAGGTAATGAGATTAACTGGATCAGCAGATTTCCAGATGACATCAAGATTGGGGGGTGTAGTGGACAGTGAGGAAGTCTATCATGGCTTGCAGCAGGATTTGGCCCAGCTGGAAAAATGGACTGAAAAATGGCAGACGAAAATTAATGTAGACAAGTGCGAGGTATTGTATTTCAGTAGGACCAACCAGGGTAGGTCTAAAACAGTGAATGGTAGGGCACTGCGGAGTGCAGTAGAACAAAGGGATCCAGGAATACAGGTCCATAATTTATTGAATGTGATATCACAAGTAGATAGGGTCGTAAAGTATTGAGTACAGGAGATGGATGTTATGTTGAAATTGTATAGAACACTGGTGAGGCCTAATTTGAAGTATTGTGTGCTGTTTTGGTCACCTACCTATAGGAAGATGTAAATAGGAAAGAGTACAGAGAAAATTCACAAGAGTGTTCTGGAAGACCCAAGTTATAAGAAAAAATTGAATAAGTTAGGACTTTATTCCTTGGAACATAGAAGATTGACATGAGATTTGATAGAGGTATACAAAATTATGAGAGGTATAGATAGGGCAAATGCAAGCAGGCTTTTCCCACTGAGATTTGGTCAGTCTACAACCAGAGGACATGGGTTAAGGGTAAAAAGTGAAAAATTTAAAGGGAACACAAGGGGAAACTTCTTCACTCAGAGGGTCATGAGAGTATGGAATGAGCTACCAGCACAAGTGTGCATGCAAGTTCAATTTACTTTACTTTACTTTATTGTCACCAAACAATTGATACTAGAGCATGTAGATGGGGTTGTGCAGTCTGCTGCTCCTTCTGAAGTTAACAACCAATTCCTTCATCTTGCTGACATCTGGGCCCATCGCCTTCCTTGGATTTATCTTCAGGAAGGCTCTTCTAACATCTTCCTCGGTGATGATGAATCTTGATGCCACCAGGTCCGGTTCATCCGGAGGGGGCGGGATGCTCCTCTTCTGTTCGAATCTTGCATAGAATGCGTTAAGTTCGTCAGGAAGAGAAGCACTACAGTTATTGATATTCCCAGCCTTTTCTTTGCACCCAGTGATCTCATTTAGACCCTGCCATAGTCTGCTAGCATCCCTCTGGTTAGCCTGATCAACATTGAAGAGAAGTTTGGATAGCTACATGGATGGTAGAAGTATGGAAGGTTATGGTCCTGATGCAGTTCGATGAGAGCAGGTTGTTTAAATGGATTGGCACAGACTAGACAAGACAAAGAACCTGTTTCTATGACTCTAAAGCTTCTGTAATGAATAACAAGATGGGTTTATTACAGAAGGAAGGAGGTTATTTATCCTTTCAATTGATGCAAGCTTCCAATAGAGTAATCTCATCAATCCTATCCTCTGTCTCCTTGTTTTGCTGTTGCTCAGTAACTTAAGCACCCACACAAGGCCATCTACTCTCTTTAATTCTTTTACCACTTATCTACACTAAGGATGTGGGAGGGAACCAAATCACCCTACAGAAGCCCTTGTGGTTTCAGAGAGAATGTATGAACTTTGTGCTGACAACACCACAGCCAGGGTTGCCAAAATTATGGCAGCAACGGTAACTTCTCCAGAACCATTTATAATTATAAAATATCACATTATGCTACAATTGAACCTCACACTTAAAAAGGGCAATATGTATTTCATTATATTACTTCAACTTCCCCATGTATACTGAACATATATAAAAAGAGATAAAGAAACTCATGGGGAGTACCCAAGTAATAAGCCCTTCCCAGTTCAGCTGTCAACACTGGGACGAAAAGAAAATTAAATGGTGAAGTGAACATTCAATAAACTCCGTATGACCAATATATACATTTCTTCTGTCAGCATATTTTTATGCCACAGCAGTAACTTGAATAACAGCACCACAATCCAAACATTCTGCAGCACAAGTCAAGGTGGACCATTCTCTCAAATATTTCAGTTCTGCGTTAATGCATATTCTCATAAACAGCATCTACTAAATTGTGCAATTGCTATATACCTGCCGTATGTAAACCAGTACTCAGAAAATTAAGAGTAAAGTGTAAAGCAAACATTGCTACTTTTCATTTGCAGAACATTAAAAATTATTTTATCACTGTGCACCAGCAGAAGTTCTGTTTTAGAGCTTCACTTCCATGTAAAAAGATAGAATGAACTAAAGGGAAGAGTAGCAAGGTTTGGCACCATTTGACTGTGACCTATCACCTCCAATTAATTTGCTGTGTAGTAACTTGATCCAGGGAGTCAAGTGGATGAAGATGCAGGCTTCACATCATGGTGTCATTCCACCAGCATTACTCATTTCCTGCTCTCACATTGTACAGAAGTTACAGTAACACATAAAAGTCTATTAGTATTTACCAGCATTTTAGTGATTTTAAACATAAACTTTACTCATAACACCATCAGACACAGGAGAAGAATTAGTTCATTCAACCCATCGAGTTTTCTCCACCATCCCATCATGGTTGATTTATTATCTCTGTCAACCCCATTCTCCTGCCTTCCCCCTTTAACCTTTGACACCATGACTAATCAAGAACCTATCAACCTCCACTTTAAATAAACATAATAACTTGGCTGCCACAGCCATCTGTGGCAATGAATTCCATAGATTTGCCACCCTCTGGCTAAAGAAATTCCTCCTCTGTTCTAAATGGATGTTCCTCTTTGCTGAAGCTGTGCCCTCTGATTCCAGACACACCACCTGATAGGAAACACCTTCTCCATATCCACTCTATGTGGATCTTTCTTTATAATAAAATATATATTCTCGGTGTCATTTGTTCAATACATTCACTAGTGTTCAGGTATATTTTATAAAAACAGAGCACCATAGCCACTCATGTGCCTCGTGTGGTGATACAACCTTGCAATGTTTGAGGGGCTTCCCATCCCACTCTGCCCCTCAATACCCAATAACAGAAGAGACCTAGACAGTGGTCCCTCCTCACAGAGCCTTTGCATTAGCTGCACTAACACCTTCACTATATTTATCTTTTAATTTTAAAAATAAACTTTATTCTTAATAAAACATACTCAAAAGAATAAAACTGGAGCAAAGGCTTTATATATTCTGTAATGTTAACTGTTTTTTAATTCACAGCACCACTGCCATTTATTCGGCACTCTGGGGTGACCAGCACTATAACAATATTTAAAAATTCAAAAATTAACTTCATTCGTGATAAATGATAAATTCGTGATAAAAAAAGGAAATATGACAGAGCTAAGGTGAGTGGGAGGACAGATGATTGGGAAGTTTTTAAGGAACAACAGAACTTAACTAAAAAGACAATACGGGGAGAAAAAATGAGGTACGAACACAAGCTAGCCAGGAATATAAAGGAAGATAGCAAAAGCTTTTTTAGGTATGTGAAGAGAAAGAAGATAGTTAAGAACAACGTTGGGCCCTTGAAGAATGAATTGGGTGAAATTGTTATGGGAAACAGAGAAATGGCAGAAGAATTTAATGAGTACTTTAGATCTGTTTTCACTAAGGAAGACACAAGCAATCTCCCAGATGTATGGATGGGCCAAGGACATAGGGTAACAGAGGAAATGAAACAGATTGACATTCGGAAGGAAACAGTGATGAGAAGACTGATGGGACTGAAGGCTGACAAATCCCCAGGTCCAGATGGTCTGCACCCTAGGGTACTAAAGGAGGTGGCCCTGGAAATTGCGGATGCATTGGTAATCATTTTCCAATGTTCCTTAGATTCAGGATCAGTCCCTGAGGATTGGAGAATGGCTAATGTTATCCCACTTTTTAAGAAAGGAGGGAGGGAGAAAACAGAGAACTAGCGACCTGTCAGCCTGACATCGGTGGTGGGAAAGATGCTAGAGTCCATTATTAAGAATGAAATAGTGGCATATCTAGATAGCAGTGATAGGATTGGGCCGAGCCAGCATGGATTTACCAAGGGTAAATCATGCTTGACTAATCTGTTGGAGTTTTTTGAGGATGTAACCAGGAAGTTAGGCAGGGGAGATCCAGTGGATGTAGTGTACCTCGATTTTCAGAGGGCATTTGATAAGGTCCCACATAGAAGACTGGTGGGTAAAATCAAAGCTCAGGGCATCGGGGGGAAGGCATTGACATGGATAGAAAACTGGTTGGCAGATAGAAAGCAAAGGGTAGCGGTGAATGGGTGATTCTCAGAATGGCAGGTGGTGACTAGTGGGGTGCCACAGGGCTCGGTATTGGAACCACAGCTGTTTACCATTTATGTTAACGATTTGGATGAAGGCATAGAAAATAACATCAGCAAATTTGCTGATGATACTAAGCTGGGTGGCAGTGTGACATGTGATGAGGATGTTAGGAGAATTCAGGGTGACTTGGATAGGCTGGGTGAGTGGGCAGATACTTGGCAGATGACGTTTAATGTGAATAAGTGTGAGGTTATCCACTTTGGGAGTAAGAACAGGAAGGCAGATTATTATCTGAACAGTGTAGAGTTGGGTAAGGGAGAAATACAAAGAGATCTCGGAGTCCTTGTTCATCAGTCACTGAAGGTGAATGAGCAAGTGCAGCAGGCAGTGAAGAAGGCTAATGGAATGTTGGCCTTTATTACAAAGGGAAATGAGTACAAGAGCAAGGAAATCCTCTCGCATTTGTACAGAGCCCTGGTGAGACCACACCTGGAGTATTGTGTACAGTTTTGGTCTCCAGGGTTAAGGAAGGACATCCTGGCTGTAGAGGAAGTGCAGCATAGATTCACAAGGTTAATTCCTGGGATGTCTGGACTGTCTTACGCAGAGAGGTTAGAGAGACTGGGTTTGTAAACGCTGGAATTAAGGAGATTTAGAGGGGATCTGATTGCAACATATAAGATTATTAAGGGATTGGACAAGATAGAGGCAGGAAATATGTTCCAGATGCTGGGAGAGTCCAGTACCAGAGGGCATGGTTTGAGAATAAGGGGTAGGTCATTTAGGACAGAGTTAAGGAAAAACTTCTTCTCCCAGAGAGTTGTGGGGGTCTGGAATGCACTGCCTTGGAAGGTAGTGGACGCCAATTCCCTGGATGCTTTCAAGAAGGAGCTAGATAGGTATCTTATGGATAGGGGAATCAAGGGATATGGGGACAAGGCAGGAACCGGGTATTGATAGTAATTGATCAGCCATGATCTCAAAATGGCGGTGCAGGCTCGAAGGGTCGAATGGTCTACTTCTGCACCTATTGTCTATTGTCATAAATATTATTACATTATATATATATAGATATATATATATATATATATAGATATATATATATATATATATAGATATATATATATAGATATATATATAGATATATATATATATATATATATATATATATATATATATATATACACACACATACACATATACATACATACAAAAAGGAAGAAACAGAGCATAAAAACCTTTGGTAGGCATTCCATTCAGAAATGTAAACTTTTTTAAAAAACACAAATGTATAGCCATTACCTCGTGTGTGCCTCGATGAGGCAGTAACCCTTTCATTGTTTGAGAGATTTCCCTACTCATCTCAGCCCCTCCGTGTGCAGTAGTGGAAGGGACCTACACTGTTGCCCTTCCCTGCAGAGTCTTACCATTGCCTGCACTGAGGTTCAGTGCAGTCCTCAGCACATACTGAGCCAGGCTGCGGCATTCCCTTACAGATGTCTTGCTGTGCTGGAGTTCCAACAAGTTTCTGGTGTTCTTCACCAAGCTGATGACCTTGCAGGAGCACTTGATGCCCGTCTTGGTATGTGTCCCTAGGAATAGCCCATAGATCAGAATTTTCTGTGACTCATTTGCTGGGCATGAACCAGGACACTAGGACACAAACCTTAATATCCATCTCAACAACTTCTTAGCAAATCCCCAGTCTGCAACGAGGTGGATACCCATCTCTTCCCCATCGCCTCTGTACTGGGGACAAGTGCATGGGGGATAATGTGTCATCTATGCAGGAAAGCTCTGACTGGGACGACATCTCTTTCAATCAGCCAAGCAGAGCCTTGGCACCTATTGGCCAGATCTGATAACGAGGCATTCTGCCATGATTTGTATCATTTGCTCAGGGAACAAACCCACAGAATCCATGGCATCCCTGTCCCACAGTGTCTGCAGGATATTTTGCATTGACAACTGTCTGATGGACTTGTGGTCAAAGGGGTTTACTTGGAAAATCTCTTCCTCAAAAGACAAATAGTGTGCAGCAGCGACCCAGCTGATTGGTTCATTTGTGGTAACAGGACCAGGTCTATCCTCCACAATACCAGGAAAAGGTAGAATTGCAGCACAGAGACACTTGGTGCCAGTGAACTTTAGGTTCATGCGCCAACTGATACAGCCACACACAAAGATGGTAGAAGACAGCAATATCATCCATGTTGATGGAGGTTTTGACTGCTTGACAATATCACCCCTCTTATGCTCTCATCCTTCCTGATGGATTTGGAAAAGGGTTCAATGCAGGACCAAAGAGGACATGGGAGAGTGGACAACCTTGCCTGTCTCCCGCCATTAATTTGGACGCCTCTGTGGATATCAGTGTAGAGCAGTTGGATCCAATTCCAATTGATAAGGGAGAGGGAGGTGTCTCTATTTTCCCAGTGAGCAGGGAGACATAACAAACAACTTGCTGATTTACAATGTTAAAAGTCTGTTATGTCACTTTTCTCGAGCTCTGTGCCTGACGGTCGCAAAGATCTCAGGTCTTCGTACACACAGCGGAAGATTTTCCAACTCCCCTGACAACACACAGGTCTCCTGCCGTGACACCAACCCTCAATCCGCCTGTCTCCAGAACCTTGAGATCTTAGGCTTCCAAATCCGAGCTGGACTCTCAGGCCGAACCCTTGGCATGACAAACAACGGCCAGTCCTGAAACCCCGAGAACAGGTCCCATTCCCGCAAAGGACCGCAGTCAGCATACAACTCCAGTTCAGAGTCTTCAAAAGGACCCTGAAAGGGAAAAATAAAGATATTAAAGTTGGAAATAGAGCTGTTTCCAAAGATGCAAGCAAAGGAGTCACTGTTTAGTGCCATCTTAACTCGGCCTCAGCCTATCATCTTCCCTCCATGCAATACAGCACTCACCAATTATTAACACCCTCCCCTATCTCGCGACAAAAGCTGAGAATAGACTCGACCAAATAAATACAGTCCTACTACGTGCTGCAATACTGGGCGGAGAGACTCTAACGAGGTTCCTAATGGGTCTGCTCGGTCGCTGCCCACTACTGCGAGCACTAGCATCACACATTGCACGAAGTTCAAAAAACGATGTTTATTTTTTAATTACGATCTCTCACAGAACCTTAGGGTGTCCATGGAATCTTGGTTGAGAAACCCTGGTATAGAGATTCCACCTGCAGTGTTGACACAGTCTGGGTTGTCCTGCATATACCATATAAACATGGTTCTCCTGCAGTGAACACTGAGGAAGGGTGGGTGATAGCTCAATTGGAATCCTGGTTAGGGGGAACAACAAAAGGAAATATAGAATAATTGCAAAGATATTGAGTGAAGTTCAGGAAGAAACACATCTTGGACCCTTAAAATGAGCATGATGAGTTAAAGGATGGTTAAAGAGCACAGGGGATACTTCCCTTTACTAACTGAGGCATAGAATATGAAAATATGATAGCTATGCACAAACTGTAGAAAGTGTAATTAGATAACAACCTGAACACTATGGTTCTGGTCACCACACTGCAGGAATGATGTGATTGTAACGCTGAGCAGGATTATGAGCACGTTGTTGGGTCTGGAAAAATGTAGCTATGAAGAAAGTTTGGATAAGTTGAGGCTTTTTTTTGTTCAGAACGGAAATGGCTGAGTGTTACAATGATTGATGTGTACAAAAATATGAGGGGCCCAGATAAAGTGAATCGGAAAGACCTATTTTCTTAAACAGAGGATCAAAAATCAAGAGCCATCAATCTAAAATAATTGTTAAAAAAAAAATCAGAAAAGTTCTTTTTTCTCTCAAATAATGGAAGGGTTCTGGAAGTCACTTCTTGAAAAGTGACAAAATACTAAAATGTATTGACACAGTACTAAAATGTTTGTTGAAGGAACCATGAGCCACAGGGTTATTTATCTGATGCTAGAAGATGGGATTATGCTGGGCATCTCTTTTTGACAAACACTGTGGTGAACGCACTTCCTCTGTATTATTAATTTTGCACTATTACCCTTTTCTGTTTTATCCATAGCTCTTTGGATGAGAGAGTCATACTAACTCTTCTAACAACCAAATACAGCTCATGGGCAACCCCTAAAGAGAAAGAGAAACATCCTTTCTTGTTGTGAATTGCTCAAGACTTGTAAATTCCATAACCCCCAAGATAAGTAATGTGGTGTTTCTGTATGCGCACATAAATAACATGAAATTTTGAGGAAATGGCACCAATCCTACCTTCATTAATAAAAGTATTCTCAGGTTCAAGGTCACTACCCTTCTCTGGAGCCATATGTTCTTCTTCAGACATGGGAAACAGAACACAATATCTTTCAACTTCATTCCATTTTCTTATTATGAAATTAGTCAAACTTTCTCAATAATAATGACAAAATATTATGCTTGTCAGAAGTTAATTCATTGAAAATAAGTATGATTTTAAGCCAACATCATGGGAATAAGCTCAGAAACTAAGAACTTTAGAGTTTATCTAACAGATGATAGATCAGTCTGGGCCACTGGGTAATTAACAGTTCTATGAAGGCTCTGTAAGAAGCACAAAGTCTGAATTAGCCTGAACTAGAGTCAAAGTAGTGCCATCTGTTGTAAGGGCGTCTAGAACTGTGATGTAGAAACAAACTGGAACATCCAGTGACACAGTTATAGCAAGCTGCAGTGCTGTTGCAGAGTGAAACAAAGAGGGACCCAACCATCCATCTCCACTCCCGCTAGGTTCCTGCCAACTCTCACCTACACCTTTAGTTACCTATCTCCATTATCCTTTACCAAATGCCTGGCTTTTACCCACATCTTCAGTCCAGGCAGTCTTTCACAGATTGGTATACTTCAACAGGTACATTTAATGTCAGACAAATGTATACAATATACATCCTGAAATTCTTTTTCTTCGTGAGCATCCATGAAAACAGAGAAGTGCCCCAAAGAATGAATGACAGCTAAACGTTAGAACCCCAAGGACCACCCCCCAGCTAACCCCTCACCCACATAAGCAGCAGCAAGGCGACAAACACCCCCCCCCCCACCTCCACCATCAGCAAAAAAAACTTCCTTAAAATATTCTTCCGCTTCAGAAATTCATTTATAATTGACTACTCTTTAAATATCAAGTTCTATTTATTTTGTTTGTCTACTCTTGAGACGTACCAATAGTGCTTCTCCAGTCAAGTTATACAAAGGTTTCATTGGTGTTTTCTCAGTGTAAAACTACTCTTTGGCTTCTGGGCCACAACCATTCAGTCTTTATGTGGTAAACAGTAAGTACATTCACTGAACAAGCCATTGCTAATTTGCAAATCTGTCAGAAAGTTGGGAAGCAGAAGAGATACTGGGATTTGCCCACAGTCCTAATGTGTTTGCTGGATTTTAATATTATTGTGTCAACAAACCTGCTGCAGCAGGTTAGAACTGATAACTGACTCACAGTAATGTGATGATTGGTATTTCCAATCAGACTGAAGCTACGAAAGAGGGCAATTCAATGGTGACTTACAGAGAAGGATCTTTCTTTCCTCTCCGCCATGCTCACAGGTTGACTCTTAAATGCCTTTTTAATGGCCTTGCATTCTACCAGCTCGTCCAGACCATGGTGACTAATTAGGTATGCTGATCTCCAAAAGGCCACAACAAAAGGCGAGGTGAATATTCGCAGTCTGTGGAGAGTGTCAGGCGCCATTCTATCAGAATGAGGCCCCATGTTGTGAGTGAAATGGGATGACCAGGTGGAGTGCAGGAGTAAAGCAGGCTACACCCATGCTTGACTAGCTATCAAAACCGGAAACCTTTCTCTCTTTTTATATGCTTAAAATTATTTAAAATTTAAGACAATAAAAGTGAGTAAGTACTCAAACTTATATTAAATCAGTTAACAAACAAAAACAGTTTCATTAAAAGCTAAATGAACTAACATTTACCTGAGCCTTTTCCAGTGGTAAGATTGGGGAAGTTCTTTCTGCTCAGGCCGTTTGGCACCGGTTCTTCATACAGGTTCCCCAGCATGGGTGCTGGAGAATTATCACCAGATCACGTCCCCGTAGACTGAGCTCCATGAGGAGATTGGCATTGCAGAAAGACACCATGGATCATTTACTACCTCATTCATACAGTAATCCAAAGTTCACTAACAAATATGGGGGGATATCAGCCCTGTATGATCCTCACAAAGACTTGTGGATGTGCCTCTTTAAAGAACTTTCAACTATAGTAAGGTCACAAAAAGGGATATTGTCTGATGACTATATATTATTCAGTTCTATCTTCAGTTCCTCAGACAGCAAAGGAATTAACACATACAAGACCATAAGAGATAGGAGCAGAATTAGGCCATTTATCCCATCAAGTCTGCTCCACATTTCATCATGGCTGATCCATTTTCCCTCTCAACCGCCTCTCCTGCCTTCTCCCCTACACCTTTCATGTCCTGACTAATTAAGAAGCTATCAACCTCTGCCTCAATAGCACCCAATGACCTGGCCTCCACATCCACCTATGGCAATGAACTCCACAGAATCACCACCCTCTCGCTAAAGAAGTTCCTCCACATCTCCTTTTGAAATGGAATTCTGAGGCTGTGCCCTCTGGTCATCGACTCCCCCTCTACAGGAAAAATCCTCTCCAAATCCATTCTATCTAGGCCTTTCAACATTAATGAGATTCCCCCCACCATTATTCTAAATTCCAGCAAGTATAGGTCCAGACCAAACAAACAATCCTCATATGATAACCCTTTCACTCCTGGAATTATTCCCATGAACCTTCTTTGAACCCCTCTAATGTCAGCACATCCTTTCCTAGATAAGGAGTCCAAAACTGCACACAACATTCCAAGTGAGGCCTAACCAGTGCCTTATAAGGTCTCAGCATTATATCCTAGTGCTCTCAAAATAAATGGTAACATTGTACTTGCCTTCCTCACCACCGAATCAACCTGCCAGCCAATCGTTAGGAAATCCTGCACAAGTACCTTTGCACATCAGATTTTTGAACTTACTCCCGTTTAGAAAATAGTCTATGCTTTTATTCTTTCTACCAAAGTGCATGACCATACACTTCCCTACTCTGCCACTTCTTTACCCATTCTCCTAGTTTGTCTTAAGCCCGTCTGCAGCCTCCCTGCTTGCACAACAAAACCTGTCTCTCTAACTATCTTCATATCATCCGTAAACTTGGCCACAAAACCATCAACTCCATCATCTTAATATTGACATATAATGTAAAATAATGTAAAAAATCTTATTGAATTTTTTGAAGAGGTTACGAGGAAAGTTGATGAGGGTAAAGCAGTGGATGTTGTCTATATGGACTTCAGTAAGGCCTTTGACAAGGTTCCACACGGAAGGTTAGTTAGGAAGGTTCAATCGTTAGGTATCAATATTGAAGTAGTAAAATGGATTCAACAGTGGCTGGATGGGAGATGCCAGAGAGTAGTGGTGGATAACTGTTTGTCAGGTTGGAGGCCGGTAACTAGTGGTGTGCCTCAGGGATCTGTACTGGGTCCAATGTTGTTTGTCATATACATTAATGATCTGGATGATGGGGTGGTAATTGGATTAGTAAGTATGCAGATGATACTAAGGTAGGTGGTGTTGTGGATAATGAAGTAGGTTTTCAAAGTTTGCAGAGAGATTTAGGCCAGTTAGAAGAGTTGGCTGAGCAATGGCAGATGAAGTTTAATGCTGATAAGTGTGAGGTGCTACATTTTGGTAGGAATAATCCAAATAGGACATACATGGTAAATGGTAGGGCATTGAAGAATGCAGTAGAACAGAGTGATCTAGGAATAATTGTGCATAGTTCCCAGAAGGTGGAATCTCATGTGGATAGGGTGGTGAAGAAAGCTTTTGGTATGCTGGCCTTTATAAATCAGAGCACTGAGTATAGGAATTGGGATGTAATGTTAAAATTGTACAAGGCATTGGTAAGGCCAAATTTGGAGTATTGTGTACAGTTCTGGTCACCGAATTATAGGAAAGATGTCAACAAAATAGAGAGAGTACAGAGAAGATTTACTAGAATGTTACCTGGGTTTCAGCACCTAAGTTACAGGGAAAGGCTGAACAAGTTAGGTCTTTATTCTTTGGAGCGTAGAAGGTTGAGTGGGGACTTGATAGAGATATTTAAAATAATGAGGAGGATAGATAGAGTTGACGTGGATAGGCTTTTTCCATTGAGAGTAGGGGAGATTCAAACAAAAGGACATGAGTTGAGACTTAGGGGGCAAAAGTTTAAGGGTAACATGAGAGGGAATTTCTTTACTCAGAGAGTGGTAGCTGTGTGGAACGAGCTTCCAGTAGAAGTGGTAGAGGCAGGTTCGGTATTGTCATTTAAAGCAAAATTGGACAGGTATATGGACAGGAAAGGAATGGAGGGTTATGGGCTGAGTGCGGGTCAGTGGGATTAGGTGAGAGTAAGCGTTCAGCACGGACTAGAAGGGCCAAGATGGCCTGTTTCCGTGCTGTAATTGTTACATTGTAATATGGTTAAAAAGACGCGGTCCCAACACAGACCCCTGTGGAACAACACTAGTCACTGGCAGCCAACCAGAAAAGGTTCCCTTTATTCCCACTCTTTGCCTCTTGCCAATCCTCCAACCATTCTAATATCTTTCCTGTAATACCATGGCATTTATGGGCTGATAACAAGTGATATATTTCCCTTACAGATGCCAGAGAATGGCACCTCCAACAAAAAGGAGCCTAATCACTTCCCCACAATATCAAACATATTAGAAATGCTGCATTTCCTGATTACTATCATCCCAGGATTTACTAATGGCCAGAAATAACCATTTAAACTAATGAAAAACAACCTGTGCATTTTGTGACAAAGGAGTGGGAGAGAAAGAGATTCAGCTCCTGATCAATAAACCTTCACACCAACTACACACTAATCCAGGAAATCTAGAATCCCTCACACTCACCAGGATGAGTTCGACTCAAGAAGCTCGACACAGGCATTCACTCCCTCCGCTACTGTAAGCATGTCTGGCCTTGTCAGAAATGTTCACACCAAAGAGTGGACTAAAAGAAAATACCGTTAATGATCACACACACAAGAAAGTCTGGAAATACTGGAAATCCAAAGCAACACACGCAAAATGCTGGAGGAACTCAGCAGGCCAGTCAGCTTCTATGGAAATGAACAAACAGTCAATGTTTCAGGCCGAGACCCTTCTTCAGGACTGAGAAGGAAGGGGGAAGATGCCAGAATTAAAAGGTTGGGGTGTTAATAATCCAATTGTTATTGCAGTGCCAAATAATCTCACTGACACAGAAGTGGAGCAGATCTACACTTTCAGACCTGATACTATTCTATGTCAGCTTCTCAATTATTGCTCCATTTCTCTCTTAGTTATTGGCTGGCATTAAGGACACAGGCCATCACATATTAAGGCCTAGGGATCTAGTTACCTCTACGTCATTATTCTGAACTCACAGTTCCAGCAGACAGAAGTACAGCTAACATCTGTGTACAGTATATGACTAAACACGTACTCCAATGAACTCTGGTTCAGGTGTAGTACTGGAAAGATTACAAGAGATCTGCTGTCAAGGTCAGACTGAAAGGAAATGCAAAAATGTCCTACTAGCTTTAAACAAATGGGAACAAAGTGCTTTATAGATGGAAATTTACTTGTACCAGGTTATGGTTCAATTGATTTTGATGAAATGTTATGCTGATACCTGAAAGAAATACTGCACTGCAAAACTGTAGTCATCATGACAATGTTTACTACAAGCACAACTAGGTAACTAGATTATTGCACTTCAAAATATCCCATGCTATTTTTTACAGGTGTTATCAAACAAAATTTTGCATCAAGCCACTTAAAGAGCTATTGGACCAAATCACCAAAACTTAGTCAAAGGGGTAAACTTTCAGCACCCTGCTAAGTGAGGAAACAAAGGCAAAGATGTGAGATTGTTTATGAAGCCACAAATGGAGAACTATTGTTTGGACATCTACAGGAGTCATGGAATATTGGGGAACAGCTGGTTAATTCAAATGAGAACCACTCTTCATTGGTAAAAAAAAAAGACAACTTCACAATTTAACTTCCGTAGATACCAGTTGTGGGTATGAGACATTATGACTCTGTACTACATAGGGGAACATCATAAATAATTGTTTCTTTTAATTGGCTCTCAATGAAACCCTCATGTTGAGGCCAGGGAAGGCATTAAGTGTCATCTGGAGTGTTAAATCGTCAATAAAGCTATATAATATGCAGTGATATAATCTGCTTTGCACTTAATGTTCTGGCTGCCGGTATATCCAGGGAGCAATCCCTCAACAGTGCAACAAAAAAGTAGTACATTGTGGATGTTTGGTACTTTGCATACAGAACCCTTCTACAGTCAAATTGCTAAATTTATGAAGTTTAATTATAGCCAGTGAAACCATAGTTAATTATTTCATGCTGGCCCTGTGTGTTTTTATTATAAAATATCACTGCACTGTTGTGTGCCAAAAGAGAAGAAATACAGTAGATTCTCCAGAAGATCTGTTTGTGATGTATAATGGTCTTATAAATATAGCATCTTAAGTCTCCAGGGGCTTAATCACACTCACAACAACATTTCTGAAAAAAAAAATTACAGACAGAAAGATGTAGAGGAGATTGTGTTTGAAGGTGAATATTATAAAATTGGATAATCTCAGATTTACCAAGGATTAAGGCTGGAGAACTTTAAAGCCTCGTGTTAAAGAACTGTAGCTGAACAGGGGCATGTGCAAAGCTACTGGTTATGTGAGCTAACCTATCCTGCCCTCCTGCCTTCCTGTGGATTCGCTTTATCCTACCCTACCATTGGCATTAGGTTAGAGATAACTGTACCTATATTCTTCCCTAAACTATAAGAAAACATGAACATACCCCTTTAAAAGCCAACAAATTTGAATTCTGCTACACACCCTGGAGTCTGCCAATGCCACAGAGGTGGAATCAAGTAGTCTAAAGGTCTTCTCAGGGTCAAATATGACAGCAGCAATCCCAGTAGTGTGGATCAATCTCAGACAGTTCTCAGGAAATGTATCATTGGAGCAAGGAAACTAAGGTTTTGGATAATATTGCCTGCCGAGAGTAGCTGGTAGAGGAAGCCCGAGCTTGATACAAGACGTAATAGTGATGAAGTGGCACTTGATTCTCTGCTGATGACCGGATAACAATGAAACCAGGGAAGGTCAGTCTCACCCAGCTGGATCAGCATGGAGAAGTATTAGAGAGAATGGTCCAAATAGCCATGCCAAAGGCTGAAGTAAAGTAGAGTAAAAATGGGAGAGACAGATTACCTATGTCACCGCAAAAATAATGCCTTTGATAGGATCCAGTCTGACACCATGGTAAAGCAGAAACATGACCAGGAGATATCATCAAGAACCTTGGAGATGGACTTAGGAGATAAACTCTGGAGAAGAGAGGGATGTTGGAATTGTGGGGGCAGTTGCAAGGACAGAAGAGTCATACCCTGGTTTTGTGAGTAGAGGGTTAATATGAAAGTGTGGCAAAGAGTATTGGAAGTCTCATCTATCTCATCTAACAAACTTCTTGTAACTTTTCAAACAAATATAATGTAATTGTTGGAACATTTTCCAGTTGACTGCACCAATACAAGCATGTCTCTGTGCTTCTGTTCTCACAACCCAGCTGCATCTCAATTTTATAACAATATTTATGAATAGAACAAATTCTTAGGTAACAAAGTAACCACATTTACCTTTCCCACAATTAATAGCAAGAAGAGTTGTTTGTAAGAATCTTATGTGGGGCATTTCAACATTCTAGATTAAGAAATTTAAGTCATTCTACTCAAATGAAGCATAACTCTTAGTTGAACCAAAAGCTCTCTCACACCCTTGTCTGTATATCTAGGTCATACAATGGTGGTTTTAAGGACTTTATTTCTATTATTTATTCAGCGTTCAGCTCCAGAAATTTATGAATGTAGCAGTCTGTTGCAATTTTCTTTTGTTGGTTCAGGCAGCCTTTCTCCCTGGCACTGTCCTATAAAACAATTCATGCAGATTTTATTTTTAAAATTGAAGAATTGTTGTGAGCAGGCAGTTTGGTAGTTCCACCTGCATCTATTGGGAAAAAGACTCATGCACTTTGAAACAGATACCTGTCCATGTGGTGTTCTTTACATGCCTAGTACACAGATGGTCTGCTTCAAGTGTGGTTGTGTGTTGCATGGCTGTGGAAAATGCCTCAGCGATGGATGTAACCAAGAGCTGACCTATCCTGCCCTCCTGTGGAGCATGGGGATTCACTTTAGATAATAAGCAACTTGCAATGAATATTCTTGTAAGATTCTTCAGATGATTGACACATCAAGAAGTAGAATTAATGGTTGCAAGAAAGACTTAAACCTTCACACATTGCCTAAGTGATTTAATAAAATCTCACAGGATCATAGCTTTTGTTAATAAAGACACAGTTAAGCTAGAGTTTAATTCATTTCCTGATAGGTTTCAGTTAAAATATTGCTTCCAAATCTGACTTTGTTCCCCTCATTTAATTATTTATGTCAATACTTTGTCAATTGTAAATAGGTCACATGTTCAAATGGTTTAAAATGCATCACTTCTTTCATAATGAAGCGATGGCTATCTCAGTCTTGTTTTTAATCATATATTTTCCATGAGGTTTGGCAGAGGCAATTTCTAGACTCTGTTCAAATAAAACCCAAAGTTGTTCAGTAATGTAAAATTCTATTTTCAACATCTGACTAAAACTGGTTTGAAAAAAAAGATTCACATTCACTTGAGTAAAGAAACAACTGCAATAAGGCAAGTCCAAGGCCTTGCAGTTCACGTTGGGGTTATCACAGTGCTTTACAGTACAGACGACCTGGGTTCAATTCTTGCCGCTGCCTGTAAGGAGCTTGTACGTTCTACTTATGGGTTTCCTCTGGGTGCACCGCTTTTCTCCCACAGTCCAAAGACATATCGATTGGTAAGTTGATTGGTCATTGTAAATTGTTCCGTGTTTAGGCTAGGATTAAATCGGGGCATTGCTGGGCGGCAAGGCTTGAAGGACCAGAAGGACCTATTCCATACTCTATCTCAATCAATCGATAGATAGATAAATAAATAAATAAACTCAACAGAAGATATGTTTCATTGAACTGCACAGTGTGTACCAACCAGGTAAGTTACACGCCATGCCTGATGCTAATGTACATCAGAAATTCAGGCACGTCTACCTGACTTTGTGAACTCCAAGCACTGTGTCCATTGAGTTATCTGCTCTGAAACTGCTGAATCCTTCACTGATAAACTGAAGCTAGGCAACACACACAAAATGCTGGAGGAGCTCTGCAGCCCAGGGCAGCATCTGTGGAAAAGAGTACGGTCAACATTTCAGGCCGAGAGCCCTCATCAGGACTGGAAAAAGAGATGAGGAGTCAGAGTGAGAAAGTAGGGGGAGGGGAGGAAGAACCACAAGGTGAGAGGTGAAATGGGAAGGGGAGGGGTGAAGTAAAGAGCTGGGAAGTTGATTGATGAAAGAGATACAGGTCTGGAGGAGGGGAAATTTGATAGGAGAGGACGGAAGACCATGGAAGAAAGAAAAGAGGAAGGAGCACCAGAGGGAGGTGATGGGAAGGCAAGGAGATAAGGTGAGAGAGGGAAATGGGAATGTGGAGCTTTACCAAGATAGTTTAATTTCCAAAGGTACTCAAAGCCAAGTTTACATCTTCTATGATGCTCAGCACTTTTCTCTGAATCCTCCTACCTGAGCAGAAGATCATTCCATCAACTGGCTCCCAAAATTATACTGTGCGTGGTTAATGTACAAAACTATACAAAAAGTCTGAGTCATTCAGCTTTTGTGCACCATGTCTGACTCAATCAAATCCTTGCTTCCTTGAAACAGAGGGGCAACTGTTTTGACACACATCCCCATGTGCAATGCAATTTTTACTCCACATTTTTAAGTAACTGATATAAAGCATCTGGCAGTTTTCTCTTTGACATTAAAAAATTACAAGTGAATTCACTGTTTTCTTCCCCCAAACAGAGAGAACTGCATCCAAACAAAGCTGTGGGCTCCCCCTTGTGTTCTTGAGATTGTAACTTCTAGTATTATAAAAGCACAGTTCGACAGAGATAACTAAATGTTGAATGGAAAACCAAGCCCATTCAATATAAACTGGTAGATATCTGACACAAGTTATGCAACCTGCACCTGTCAGATTTTATAGTAGACACAGATATTCAATGTAATTCTAAGCCACCTTGATTTAGTTAGAGAAATAAATTAAACTGCAAACAGATTCAGCTTCACTAGGCACAAGGCAACAGTTATGTCAGCCTAAATCTCGGCAAATCAAAGCAGCGGCCACTTTCTATGTCACTCTCAAGTCTGCCATTCTCATTGTGTTTGCAGCATTCCCATTTTGTTACCTTCCAAAGTATTAGCAGAATAATGCTGTGGCAGTACATGTTGGAATATCATTGTATAAACACTTACCTGGCAACTAAATACTGCAAATAAAACAACATGGACTTACTGAGTAATTTTGACGGAATGTCACATGGCAGCTAACAGCCATAAATTTTCAATGTTATCTGGATTGGAGGACTTTGGAGATTTCCCTAAGGAGAAGGAGGCTGGAGGTTGGTCCGATATCTTTTCTATTTCCTCTGGCAGTTTGGTCCATATATCCACCACCCTCAGTGTGAAAAATTTGCCCCTCAGGCCCCCTTTAATTCCTTTCCTCCTCAATATAAAACTGTGTACTCTAATTCTGGACTTCTCTACCCGGGGAAAAAGAATACGACCATTCACCTTACAACACCCTTCACAACTTTGTATAAAGTCACTCCCTCAGCCTCTTTCATTCAAGGGAAAAGCATTTATATCCAGTTTCTCCTTATAACCAAAACCATCCAGTCCTGACATCATTGTGGATATTTTCTGCATCCTTTCTAGCTTAGTGGCATCCTTCCTATAGCTGGGTGACCAGAGCGCTCATAACACTCCTAGTACAGTGCTACCAAACGACTTGAACAGCTGTGACAGCTGCAACTCCAGTACACATTGCCCTGACTAATGAAATCCAGCGTACCAAACAGAGCCTTCGCCACTCTGTCAACATGCGTAACTATTTATAGGAACTATGTACATACATTGTACTTCTATGTCTCTCTGTTCTACAGCACTCTCCAGTGTCCTGCCATTTACTGTGTAAATCCTAATCTGGCTTAATTTGCAAAATGCAACACCTTGCATTTGTCACAGTTAAAATCTATATGTCATTCCTTGGTAACGCACACAAAATACTGGAGGAACTCAGCAGGTCAGGCAGCTACTATGGAAAGAAATATACAGTCGACAATTTGAGCCAAGACCCTTCATCAGCACTCTATATCATGAGTTCCAGTGAAGGATCTCAGCCCCCAAAGCAGTTATGGTTTATTCCTTTCCACAGATGCTGCCTGATGCGCTGAGCCCTCCAGCACTTTGTATGTGTTATTCTGGATTTCCAGCATTTGCAGAAATCCCTTGAGTTTATGTCAGTCCTTGGCCCACTTTCTCAGTTGATCTAGTGCAGGTTCAAAGCTTTGCTTGAGCTGCATTTCAGCAATGCTTCACAAAATTCCAACGTGTCTATTCCCGAAAAGAGAAAAAAAGGTTTGAGTAATTTGCAGCCATCAAAATGTGTTTGAAGTGTGGTCACTAGTGTCAAGTCAAGTAAGTAGGAATCAGCTTGCATGCAGCAAGATCATGTGGTAAAGTACATATACAACTGGAGTTCATTCCCTTTTGGTGTATTCACACAAAGGTTCGTACTATGCCACAGGACCTCAGCCCAAAGTTTACAGAAGCCACATTTTTATGGCACAAGGAGTGAAGTTATAGAAGTCTGCTATGAAGTGAGGAAAAAGACGGGGAGGACAAACATAGGTCTTCTTATGTGGCAGGATCCTACTCCATGTGCAATTAACTGGCCTGATTGGCCTATGATCTGCCAAAAATGCCAATCCACTGCAAGCTGCAGCCTGATCGATGGTGGTGGCAGTATCCAGTGACTGTAGAGAAGGGCCAAAATCAGTGTGGGGTGCTCCAATGAATCATGTACGATAGGAATGTAAGGTCATGGTGGTCACTGGAAAAGGAGACTTGAAAATGCAAGGTGTAGAACATCCCTGTGACAATGCAAACACATTAATTGACATCTCATTCCTGAATCCTGGGCAATGTTTTGATTTTTGGTGTGAATGGATAACTAAGTTTGTGGGCTTCTCTCCCAAACCTCATTCTCCAATGGCAGTGGTGGAAACATGTGACATGCAATCTATGATATGGTTCATTGAAGCACCTTTTCAACCTCACTAGAGGTTTTGTCTCCATTAATCGGGAGAGACTGGAACTCAAGTTTGACCGCTCACAGAAATTTTTTACCATTTTATATTTGATTAATGATGTCTGCAAGGCATGATCTGAACCAATGAGTTTTCAAAAAGGTATGTGTCATTACCTCAGTCTTTCTCACCACACTCTAATACATCACCTCCTACAAACCCTCTGCAGGAATTAAAAGGAAACTGTTCAACCAAAGCCAAGCATCGCCAGATCTCAGTAACTGAGCAGCAAAATGTTCAATGTTCAAATTGCTTCCAATTTGCCGACCGAAGCAATAGGTCCACAGCAGATGCTATCTCGTTGGCTTTTCACACAACCCTGGAACGTCTGGACAGCAAAGATGCATACATCAAGATACTCTTTATCAATTACACCTCAGCATTTAGTACCATCATCTCCTCAAAACTAATCAGTAAACTTTAAGATTTACCCCCTTATGCAAATGGATCCTGGATTTCCTCACTTGCAGACCCCAGTCAGTTCAGATCAGCAAAAATATCTCCTCCACAATCTCCATCAGCACAGGAGCACCACAGGGATGTGTACTTAGCCCCCTGCTCTTCTTGCTTTGTACCTATGACAGTGCAGCCAAGTACAGCTCCAACACCATATACAAGTTGCTGATGAAACCACTGTTATGGGCTGTATCAAAGGGGGAGATGAATCGGCATACAGGAGCTTGACTGAAAATTTAACTGAGTGATGTAATAACAACAACCTCTCACTCAATGTCAATAACACCAAGGAATGGATTGTAGACTTCAGAAGAGGAAAATCAGAGGTCCATGAGCCAGTAATTATCAGAGGATCAGAGGTGGAGAAGGTCAGTAACTTTAAATTGCTGGGTGTCACTATCTCAGAAGACCTGTCCTGGACCAATCATATAAATATTATTGCAAAGGAAGCACAACAGCGTCTCTACTTCCTCAGGAGTCTATGGAGGTCTGCCATTGTCACCAAAAACCTTGTAGTGGGAAGTGTGCTGACTGGCTGCATTATGGCCTGGTATGGGAACACCAATGCCTCTGAGCAGAAAATGCTACAATAGATAGTGGATTTGACCCAGTTCATGACTGGTAAAACCCTCCCAACCTTCGGGCACATCTACATGAAACTTTGCTGTAGAAAAGCAGTGTCCATCGTCAAAGATCCTCACCATCCAGACCATGCTCTTTTCTTGCTGCTGCCGTTGGGTAGAAAGAACAGGAGCCTCAGGATTCATACCACCAGGTTCAAGAACAGTTAATACCCCTCAACCATCATGCTTTTGAACAAAAGGGGATAGCCACACTCATTTAAGGTCTCTGTTGTACAGTTATATTAATGCATATTATATTGTTATTACATGCTCATTATTTATTGCTATGTACAGTTAACAGTTCCTGATATTTACAGTTACTGTTCTGTAAATTTGCTGAGTATGCCCACAGAAAAAGAATCTCAGGATTTCATGTGGTGACATAAATGAACTCAGATAATAAATTTTACTTTGAACTTTTAACTTTAAACTTTGACACGACTAAGGAAAATGTGGATCAGTTCCCATATTCCGGGAGCCACGTCCCAGCAACAGCAGGTAATGACATTCACCACCACTCTCAATGCACCAGTGCAGTCATTGTTCAACTGAGGACAAAGGAGTTTGAAGATTAACACCTCGGATCTGATGCGAAGCTCTATCAGGCAGCCTTTATAGAAGCTTCTGGCTTGAAGATTTCCTATAGCAAGCCTTCAAAACACTGGAAAATTACTACCAACTTTCCCACCGTAAAATCCTCCAAATCCACTGGGAGGAAAAGTGAACTAAGGTAAAAGTCCCCTCTCAGGCCACCATCTCCATTACTGAGGCCGAATTATACTTAGCCAACACGATTGTTTAGTCCACCATGACTCAAACTCCCAAACCAGACACATCTCTGTCACCGGAAAGAATGACTAGGTGCTTGAGGAAAAAGTCCTTCATTGATGTGCTAGAAGTGTCTTTAAAAATAATGAACAATCCCTCGTTATGCTTGGGAATCCCTGACCCATGACTACTCTAAGTGGAACAGGAGCATTCAGAAAAGCATTGGGAAACTTGAGTTCGGCACTGGGAGCTCTGTATAAGTAGCAGAAAGAGTGCGCCCCCTCATGAACTACTCATCCCTTTAGTCACATCCTACTCCTTCTGTAGAAGAGACTGCAGTTCCAACGTTGGCCTCTTCAATTATCACAGAAACCCAGAGAGGAAGCAAGTGGTCTTTAACCTTGAGAGACTGCATAACAAGAAAATGGATGATTGATGTATTGGTTTATTATTGTTGTCACAGGTACCAAGAGATTAAAAAGCTTGTCTTGCGTACTGTTTGTACAG
Organism: Hemitrygon akajei; assembly: GCF_048418815.1. Taxonomy (NCBI): domain Eukaryota; kingdom Metazoa; phylum Chordata; class Chondrichthyes; order Myliobatiformes; family Dasyatidae; genus Hemitrygon; species Hemitrygon akajei. The sequence continues at coordinate 59,694,406 of NC_133125.1, forward strand.
GTCAAACTCTTACACATTGAGCCAGAATAAGACAAAACAATAACAATGTAGAATGAAGAGTAAAATCTATCAATAAAGTACAGTGCAGGTAAATGTGCAAAATGATAACAAGGTAGACTGTGAAGCCAAGAGTCCATCTGAACGGTCATGAGGTCCGTTTAAGAGTCTGACAGCAGTGGGATAGAAGCTGTCCTTGAGCCCGGTGATACATGCTTCCAGGTGTCTTCTGCCTGAAGGGAGAAGAGAAAAGGGAATTTCTCCAGGGTGGTGGGATCTGTGATTATGCTGACTGCTTTACCGAGGCTGTGATAGCTATAGACAGAATCGAGCCTGGTTCCTGTGACGTGCTGAGCTGTGTCCAGAAGCTTTTGCAGTTTCACACAGTCACATGCAGAGCAGTTGCCATACCAAACTTTCTGCATCCAGAATCAGAATCAGGTTTATTATCACCGGTATGTGACATGAAATTTGTTAATTTAGCAGAGGCAATTCAATGCAATATGTAATATAGAAGAAAAAGAAAAAATGATAATAATAATGATAATAATGATAAAAATAAATGAGTAAATCAATTACAGTTTGCGTATTTTGAATAGATTAAAAATTGTGCAAAAACAGACATAATATAGATTTTATAACTGAGTTAGCATTCATGGGTTCTATGTCCATTTAGGAATTCTGTAGCACATGAATAAAAATTCATAAGAGTTAATGGTGACATTCTGAAATTCTTAAGACTCATGAGGAAGTAGAGGTGTGGGCAAGCTTTCTTGATCACGATATCAATGTGGTCAGACCAGAACAAGCTATTGGAGATATTCACACCTAGCAACTTGAAGCTCTCAACCTCAATACCATTGATTTAGACAGGATCATGTGCTTCTGGTTTAAGATGGTGCTACTGAACATCGGTAACAGCTTACTGGTGGTTTTCAAAGCAAGAAATTTGACTAAATACTCTATTAATAGCACTTTTTATATGAAAAATTATGGTAATGATCATTGCAAACAATGAAGAGGCGAGCAAAGGCACAGCTGATCTGAGGGTCGAGGCGTGCAGATGCAAAGCGGAATCAAAGAGAGATTGAGGCACGTTTCAGAAGTTGGAGAGAAGTGGAGGAGTTGGAACTTTGGAGATGAAGTTGGAGCTAGCAGAGTGGTGAAAAGTTGAAGTTTAGTTCTTTCGGAGCCCATCCACCTGAACTGGGAGCGAGGTTTGATCCTCGTAAGCGCCGTGCTGATTTGGAAAGGTTGAGCACGGGCCGGAAGCAGCCCAGAGCTATTTGTTATGGTGGGTCCAAGTGCTGGGGACGACCCAGTGCTTAGACAATTTAAAGACCGGGACAGACAGACTGAAAAGACCGGAGGTGGAGGTCGAGCCACGACGGCTTCTGCTCCACGTTTACTCCGGTCTGCCCGGCACTGAGGCCGAGCTCTCCTCCAGCTGCTATGCACTTCATGTCTGCAAACTTTGCAATGATTTTCCCTGCTATATGATGCACTGAGACAGAGGCTATGGGCCTACTCAGGCTGCTTCAGGATTTGGGTATATGGATTCAATTTGGTTCAGAATTATGTTGCTTACTTTTATTTTTTTGCATGATCTGCGTTTTTTTAACTCTTCCTCCACACATTCGGTTTTGATCTTCTTTTTAATGGATTCTTTCGGGTTTCTTGCTTTGTGGCTGCCTGTAAGCAGATGAATCTCAAGATTGTATAATTTATACATATTTTGATAGTAAATGTACTTTGAATCCTTTGAATGACACCTTTCTGAAGTCAATGACCTGCATTTTTGTTTTGTTGACATTGAGGGAATGGTTATTGTCATGACTCTATGTCAGGGCCCCAAACTGTCCTTCCAGGTGAGACGACACTTCACCTGTGAGTCTGTTGGGGTCACTTACTGAGTTCGGTGCTCCTGGTGTGGCCTTTTGTATTTTGGTGAGAACTGACGTAGATTGGGAGACCGCTTCACTGAGCATCTGTGCTCCATCCGCCAGAACAGGCAGGATCTCCCAGTGGCCACCCATTTTAATTCCACTTCCCATTCCCATTCCAATATGACCATCCATGGTCTCTTCCACTGTCGGGATAGGGTCACACTTAGGTTGGAGGAACAACACCTTATATTCCATTTGGATAGCCTCCAACCTGATGGGATGAACAACGATTTCTCAAACTTCCAGTAATGTCTCCAAACGCCACCTCCCACTTTACCATTTCCCATCCCCCTTGTCCCTCTCTCATATTATCTCCTTGCCACCCATCACCTCCCTCTGGTGCTCCTCCCAAAAACCTCCCCCTTCTTTCCTTCATGGATTTCTGACTCTTTCACCAATCAACTTCCTAGCTCTTTGCTTCATCCATCCCCCTCCAAGTTTCACCTATCACCTGGCGTTTCTCTCTCCCCTCCCCCCACCTTTCAAATCTACTCCTCAGCTTTTTTTCCTCCAGTCCTGATGAAGGGTTTCACCCCGAAACATCAACTGTACTTTTTTCCATAGATGCAGCCTAGCCTGCTGAGTTCCGCCAGTATTTTGTGTGTGTTGCTTGGATTTCCAGCATCTGCAGATTTTCTCTTGTCCAGGTCACAGTGCTCTCTATCTCTTTCCTGTAGTCCAGCTCATCGTTATTTGAGATCTGACATCTGACAGCCAACCAAATATCAGAATTATGCCCACCCTAAACTGTCCAAGCCAATTGATCAGGAAATGATTGCTCGTATAATCTAATATGTTCAAAGCAGCTTTTTGCAACATCGATTCATAAAAATGTGTGCAGGCGTGCCCCATTTATAAACCAATCTGTTCTAACAACATTATTTTTTGAAACCATCACAATTGTTAATGGCTTGTTCAAGGCAGAGGAGAGAAATTTTGAAGATCAAAGGGAGTTTTGTAAGTACAACCAGAAATGTCTACTCAGGGTGAAGCATCAAGCTGTGTCACCAATGATCAGATTCATGTTTTTTTTAAATCAATGCTGATTAATGAATAATTATTGATCAGAGCATCAAGGGTAATTGTCATTTTCCTCAAATAGTGCCTTAAAAGATGTTATCTTAAGGAAAAGACATTAACCCAAGGATCTCTCACGTTGAAGTGAAAGAGCCTATTACTCTATTTTGAACAAGGACAGTTGAGTTATTCCAGGTGCCCACCGGCATTTATTTCTCACTCAACACTGGCAGTGTGCAGATTTGCAGCTGCATTTCCTAAATTCCAACAATAATTAAGAAGTAGTTCATTGCAGGTAAACATTCTCAAGTACATTCAGCCAGAGACTCATTCCTCAGAGATGTAACACTGACCGGCATAGGAAGTCATTCCTACCTGTGGCCATTAAACTTTACAACTCCTCCCTCAGAGTGTGAGACACCCTGAGCTAGTAGGCTGGTCCTGGACTTATTTCCACTTGGCATAATTAACTTATTATTATTTAATTATTTATGGTTTTATATTGCTATATTTCTTCACTATTCTTGGTGCGGCTGTAATGAGACCCAATTTTCCTCGGGATCAATAAAGTATGTCTGTCTGTCTGTCAATCAACACGAAAGAGGCAAGCCTTCTCTGAGTTGCGTAGGATTGGCTCAGTACTGCACTGTAGTGTCAGCCCCAAAGCGGGTGGGCAGCCTGAGTCGCTGTCAGGTCGTATCGGACAGATATCCTTACACTGTAGAGCACAACTCCTGCCCCCTCCTTGAAACAAGGGGAAATTCAAATGAATGAAAGGAGGAAAAATGTTGATGTCATCAGTGGTGTCACTTACAATTGATATGCTATGTTTTCTAACAGGTTTTTGCTTAAACTCCAAATGATGATAAAGACACAGTACTGGTCATTTAACACATGCAGTAACAATTAAGATAAGAACATACATTAATATCAGACAGGGTATGCTATTATAAGCCTATAGTAAAAAACTAAAGCATAGGTATTCTTAGGCGAAGGTTGCATTTTGGAACAATAGATTTTTGGGTGATCAAAAAGAACAGATAGTGACAGGCTGCCAGCAAGACAGAGACAAGAAAATCTGCAGACGCCGGACATCCAAGCAACACACACAAAATGCTGGAGGAACTCAGCAGGCCAGGCAGCAGCTATGGAGAAGAGTAAACAGGCAACATGTTGAGCCGAGACCCTTCATCAGGGCTGGAGAAAAAAGATGAGGAGTTAGAGCAAGAAGGTGGGGGGGGGGGGGTGGAGGGGAGAAAGAAGAGCCAGGTGAAATCCAGAGAGGGGGGAAGCTGGGAAGCAGGTAGGTGAAAGTGATAAAGGGTTGGAGAAGGGGCAATCTGATAGGAGAGGGTAGAAGACCATGGAACAATGGGAAGGAGGAGGAGCACCAGTTTGAAAAAAGGCAGCGAAGGCATGTTCTTAGCAAAAAAAATGGCAGCAGCCCCTCCCCCTTCCCTTTCTTCATTCATCAGTGATCATCTCTGCTCAAAATTACCACAGCATGTGAGAGATGTTTTTAGTAGATTAGCACCAATTTGGGTCCAAGTCCTCAAAAAGTTCACCACCTCTGACCTGAGGCATTCATCTATTTATCATCCGATTTAACATAAAATTACATAGAAGTTATTGCACTGAGTGAATACCAACAGTTACAGGCCTCTATGTTTGATAACAATAGCCCTTGATGCCCTTACTACAAAAAGTTGTGTAATATAGACAGTTTGAGAAAAATACTTAAATAGACTTCATGAAAAATATTACTTGAGTCACACTTGTGTGTGTTTCATGGGTTACTGCTACACGTCATTGTAAATGATTCACACATGCAGTTAACACTGCTTATGCTATTTGATTACTACAGGCTTCTGAACCAGGTCCAAGAACATGGGTGGCTAGGGTTATTTAAAGGCAACGTTAAAGAGATAAAGCAATGTCCCCTTAATGGAATAACTTATGTTGTAAAAACTAAATAGCCAACACACAAGACAAAGTGTGTAGGGAAACTTGTCTTAGTTTCTGGGCAGGAGGCCTTTGTGACATTTGTTCAGCAGCCAATTGGAAGAAGCAAAGGTGGAGATTAGTAATAAGAAAGAATTATTGTTTCCTGCAGTTTTCTGTGAAATGTCCAGTTGTAGTCAGAAATGAACAAAACAGTTTTGATTTCCTCTGGGGAATTTTTTTCTTGGAGATGAATGACTCTCCCAAGAGGGAATGTTTCAGCTCTGGGGTGGGAAGGATGAGTATCACAACACAGAGTTTTCTCACGATCCTGAGGCATTTGGCCATTATGTTCAAGGTGGCTTTATTTGTTTATATCTGTATAAAGTTGCAGATCCTTGAATGTACACACAGTTCTCTCTATAGTATAGTTAAAATAATACTTTAGGTTGCCAAGAAATTTAATTAAGTACTGAGGAAAAAGTATCCTTTTAACCAAACACATTGTCACCAAGTGAAAGTACAATTATGTGAATCGGGTGAAGGAGACAGTTCCTCAAATTGTTCTGCCTGCTTCGACTTTAACCTTTAACTCCATGTTACCAAGGATCACTCATGCCTTGTGTCTCAAAAATCTATCTCCCTTAGACATTGAAAAGCAATTAAAGATCTTCTTCTGCACCTAAAATCCTTGACAAAAAAGAGGAATGCCTATTTTTTTCTTAAATCGGTGCTCCCTTATTTTTAGTCAATCAACCTTAATTCTAGATTCTCCCACAAGAGAAAAGATCCACACCACATCAGTCCGTGTTTTAATCAAATCACACCTTGCTCTTCTAATGGGTTTATGGCTGCTTAACATCCAGCAGATATGAACACAATCTGCCCAAATGCTCAAGGAATAAACAGCCCCTTCCAGTGTTTCATTTCTATAACTCTAAATTAAATTCCTAAAATCAAATGGTTGTACCATGAGGAGGGGTAAAAAAAAAACAGACCTAGATTTACAAGGAGAGTCAAATAGAAGATTCTGGGTCCATTTTACAGATTAGGTTTTGAAAAGATGTTTCTGCATGCAGGAAAGACTCAGAACAAGGAGTATGGAATTAAGTCAAAGAGCCAGCATTCAGAGAGCTACAGGAAGAGAGGCCAAATGTAACTCAGGTCACCGAACTACCACTTTCAACTTAGAAGCAAGAGCGGCACAAGATAAATATTCACTTTGTTCTTGGCAAGTCCATGGGCAAACTGTAAAAATTAGAAGGCTGGTAAAAATGTTGGATGATTACAACTCAAACTTAAAGAATTGTGCCAAAAATTAATTATGAATGGGCAATACTCATGATTCACTTTCTCCCTAAAACTAGCGAATATTGTAGAAATACTCCAATAAAACAACAGGATAAAGTTTATTGGCAAATTTTAGCTCTACATACTTTCATCCAACTATACTGAATAGTTAATACAACTGTGAGTTCTGTAAATTTGCAGCTAATTAAAGGCTAGTGAATTAGGTTAAACTGGAGTGCGCTGCAAGGACTTACAACAATAAGCTGTTGAACAATTATATGAATTAGGAGCAGGAAATAGTCCCTCAAACTGAGCTGCCTATTTCAACTTTAACCTTAACTCCATGTTCCCTTCTGCCCACAATCATCATTTATGCCTTGCATATAAAGAAGTTATCTCCCTTAGACATTGAAAAGGCAATAATGTTCTTCTTGTCCTTTCCAATCCCCCACCCCCACATCCAACATATCATCCTCCACAACTTCTGCAATCTCCAAAGGGATCCTACCACTGAACCTATCTTAACCTCCCTCCATCTCCGCTTTCCACAGGAATCGTTCCCTCTGTGATTCCCTTGTCCGTTCATCTCTCCCTACTAATCTCCCTCCCAGTACTTATCCCTGCAAGCGGCCAAATTGCTACACCTGCCCGCTCACCTCCTCCCTCACCTCCATTCAAGACCACAGATGGTCCTTCCAAGTGAAACAACACTTTGCCTGTGAACTTTCTGAGGTCACCTTTTGTGTCCAGTGCTCCCAATGTAGCCTCCTTAACATTGTTGAAACCAATGATAAATTGAGAGACCGCTTCATCAAGCACCTCTGCCCCATCCACCAGAAGCACAACTTCCCGGTGGCCAAGACTTTTAATTCTGATTCCCATTCCTGTCCGACATATTGGTCCATGGCCTTCTTTTGTGCCAAGATGAGGCCACATTCAGGGTGGAAGATCTGCACCTTATATTCTATCTGGATAGCCTCCAACCTGTTGGCATGAATATCGATTTCTCCTTCTGGTACAAAAAAGTTTTCTCTCCCGTTCCCCTCTTCTTCTATTCCCCATCTCTAACCGCTTCTCACCTGCCCATCACCTCCCTCCTGGGTCTTCTTCTCCTTCTCCTTTCTCTTACGGTCCACCCTCCTCTCCTATCAGATTCCTTCCTCTCCAGCCCTTTATCTTTCCAACCCAACTGGCTTCATCCATCCTCCCCCCACCCCCCCAACCCCACCACCACCACCTTTTATTTGGTGCCTTCCCCCTTCCTTGCCAGTCCTGAAGAAGGGTATCGGCCAGGAACTTTGACTGTTTATTCATTTCCATTGATGCTGACCTGCTGAGTTCCTCCAGCATTCTGTATGTGTTGCTTTGGATCTCCAGCATCTGCAGACTTTCTCATGTTTATAACCTATTAAACTGCTACACCAAGAAAGTCCCTTTGCTCACTGATGTAAAACTCCATTCTCTTATCAACTGCTAATCATTAAAATGGCATTTTCCCACACTTCAAATAGCCTGTGGTTAGAAACGTATTTGTTATTGTCTCACTTATGTACCTCTTAATGTCAGTGTGTAGGTTGTTCAGTGTTCAATTAAATCTAAACGAACGCTAATCTATTTACATTTTGCTGATGTTTAGTGAATTAGATTTTGCCAACATTGAGATTTGTCGGCAATGTGCATTGAGTTATTTAAGAATTTTGCAATATCTTTGAAATATGTCAAGATAAGCAACATTGCTGTTAATGAATGGAGCCGTGATCTATGTAGTCTTGTAGTTAAAGCCAGTTTTCATGACTACCCTGTGCAAATTGCAAGAAGTGCTTTAGCCCATTTATTTTTAACTAGTTTTAGAAATTCACTGAAAAACCTTAATCTGAATCATAAAACATCATAGAAAAAGGGAAGAGGTCCTGAAAACAGACTACAGGGAGTTAGGAAGGAAGCTGAGAAGCAGGACCGCAAAGGTAGGAATCTCAGGATTACTGCCTGTGCCACGCAGCAGTGAGTATCGGAACAGAACGGGGTGGAGGATAATTGCGTGGCTGAGGGATTGGAGCAGGGGTCAGGGATTCAGATTTTTGGATCATTGGGACCTTTTCTGGGGCAGGCATGACCTGTACAAAAAGGATGGGTTGCACTTGAATTCAAAAGGGACCAATATCCTGGCAGGGAGGTTTGCTAAGGCTGGTGGGTTTAAACTAGAATTGCAGGGGGGTGGGAACTGAAGTGAAGAGGCAGAGGATGGGGAGGTTGGAGCACAAGTAGAGACAGCTTGTACGGAGTTTGTGAGGAAGGATAGGCAGATGTTACAGCAAAGATGCACTCAGCCTGATAGTTTGAGATGTGTCTATTTTAATGCAAAGAATATCATAAACAAGGTGGATGAACTTAGATTACTGAATAGTATTGAATAGATTAAAAACAAACATGCAAAAACAGGAGTACTGTATTATTTTTTTTTAAAAGTGAGGTAGTGTCCAGAGCTTCAATGTCCATTTAGGAATCGGATGGCAGAGGGGAAGAACCTGTTCCTGAATCACTGACTGTGTGTCTTCAGGCTTCTGTACCTCCTATCTGATGGTAACAGTGGGAAAAGGGCATGCTCTGGGTGCTGGGGTCCTTAATAATGGACGCTGCCTTTCTAAGACACAGCTCCCTAAAGATGTCCTGGGTACTTTGTAGGCTAGTACCCAAGGTAGACCTGACTAGATTTACAACCTTCTTTCAGTCCAGTGCAGTAGAACATAGAACATAGAACATAGTATAGTACAGCACATTACAGGCCCTTCGGCCCATAATGTTGTGCCGACCCTCAAACCCTGCCTCCCATATAACCCCCCACCTTAAGTTCCTTCAAATACCTGTCTAGTAGTCTCTTAAATTTCATTAGTGTATCTGCCTCCACCACTGACTCAGGTAGTGCATTCCATGCACCAACCACTCTCTGAGTGAAAAATCTTCCTTTAATATCCCCCTTGAACTTCCCTCCCCTCACCTTAAAGCCATGCCCTCTTGTACTGAGCAGTGGTGCCCATACCAGACAGTGATGCAGCCTGTCAGAATGCTCTCCACAGTACAACTATAGAAGTTTTTAAGTGTATTTGTTGACATGCCAAATCACTTCAAACTCCTAATAAAGTATAGCCTCTGTCATATTGGTGAGTGTCCAATGTGGCAGGAATGGAGTTTTTGATATATGCATGGTAGGCCGTTCAAAGCACTTCATGAGTAATGGCATCAGTGCCACTGAGTGGAAGACATTATTGTGATTTATAGTGCTTTGTAACATCATGAGGGGCATAGTTATGATAGAAGGCCACAGTCTTCTTTCCAGATTAGGGAAGATTAGGATTAAGGTGAAGGGGAATGATTTAAACCGGGCCTGAGAGGGCAGCTTTTCCACACAGAGCGAGGTGAGTATATAGAAGTGGATACAGTTATAATACTTAATAAAATGTTTGGACAGGTTCCTGAAAAAGAACATTTTAGAGGGGATATGTGCCAAAAAAGGCAGGTGGTACAAATGCAGGAAAGCATGGACAAATTTGGCTGGAGCACTGGTTTTCCACGTTGCATTACTCTGTGAATCTTTGACTTTATACTCCTGACATTGGTTCTATATTGGTGTTAGATGTCCTGTCATTTAATCTTAAAACAGCATCGTATTTTATGTGATCATGCACTTATTGTACACAAAAATCCTTCTTGATCTGACAAACTGGTTAGTCAGCAAAATACTTAAATCAGCTTGTTCTGATATAGCTTTTGAATAGATAACGACACATTTATTACCAGTGATAAATAGAAACATACAACTTAGATTTTATAAAGCACTATAAATCACAATAATGTCTGCAACCCAGTGGCACTGATGCCATTACTCATGAAGTGCTTTGAACGGCCTACAATGGCACATGTCCAAAACTCCATTCCTGCCATATTGGACACTCACCAATATGCTTACCGACAGAACCATTGTATGACAGATGCCATGGCATCTTCCATTCACCTGGAAAACAAGGACATATGTCAGAAATAACACACACAAAATGCTGCTGGAATGCAGCAGGTCAGGCAGCACCTATAGGGAGAAGCACTGTCGACATTTCGGGATGAAGGGTCTCGGCCCGAAACGTCGACAGCACTTCTCCCTATAGATGCTGCCTGGCCTGCAGTCCTGACGAAGGGTCTTAGCCGGAAACGTTGACAGCGCTTCTCCCTGTAGATCAGTGGTTTCCAACCTTTTCTATGCCCCACACCCCTAGGAAATGTTTGATTAATGTTCGCACATTTAATATCACATTTGAAGATGAAGAAGTCTAATTTCTAATTTTTGAACCACATACAATACTGCGGGTGAACAAATTGAACTTAAAAAATAAGCTTTTAACTCAGTACATAAAATGCAAATATAAATTGAGCAATTAGATTCTAATTTATTCAGAAAAAATTGTAAACAGTAAAATCAATCCCAATTGTGAACATAAAATTCAATGACTTCTTTGCTCCTGCTTCTCATTCATGATTTGGTCAAAACGTGGAACTTTCCTGCTGACTGCGATCCACAGGTCTGCCTGTGGATTCAGGCGATTCCTAGATTTTGTCTTGATTGACAAAAGAGAACTGAATCCAGATTCACACAAGTATGTTGTTGCAAATGGAATGAGGACATGGAGTGCTTTTCCACCAAGTCTTGGGAACATATCCAGTGCTGCACACCAAAACTCCTCCAAAGTCTTGCATTCAAATTGCATCTCAAGAGCTCGATTTGTCCGCAAATCAATAAGATCTTCCTTCAGCTCTTCATCATCTGACATTTTCTCCAAATTGTAGGAATATGGATTCATGATCCATTCTTCTGAAATCTTCAGGTCTCCAGCAGCAAAATATCCATCAAACGATTCTGACAGCATTTTCAAATGAGCCACAATTTCTTCACGCACAGTAGGAGTTATGGATCCAGCATCATCAACCATCTCTTCTAGTGAAGGAAAATTTGAGAGATTGCCTCTTTCCATCCTTCGGCGTCAAAGACGTAACTTTTCTTTGAAGGCATTCAACTTTTCACAAGCCTTCAATATGTTTATCCCTTTTCCTTGAAGAGAAACACTCAGATCATTCATACGAGTGAAAATGTCAGCTAAGTAAGCCAGCATTTGGGTGAATTCCTGTGATTCCATTGCCCCAACCAGATCACATTCCCCTATTTCTAATGATTAACGGAGATATGAACTCCCATCACATGATTCAAAGTCCTCGGTGCTAACCATGATACCTCCTCAACTAACACAATTCAAAATTATCAACGACTCAAGAAAAAAAAACCTTTAAGAGAGAAAAAATAAACCTTTGAAATTCAAAAACTTCTTTAATGCATTCAGACAAATACGAATGAATGACTTCAGCTGCTTTTTATCAAAATGCGGCTTTTTAAAATTTTATAATTGAATAATTTACCAACTGTCTGTGGGTTTGGTTTTAGAGCGAAGTCATTACTCGATGGTTGATTCAGGATGTATAAAGATTTTGGCATTACGAGATGATTTTTAACTCTGAGATGTAACCTTCTAGCTAACATTGATGAGACTCCTCAACGCTAACTTGGGCAGCGGAAGACTGGAGTGCGCTTGGGACAAACGTTACCTCCTGTCTTCCCCGCGCTCCTCAGTCCTTCACATTATATACGGGGAAGTCAGTGGCAATGAGGGAGGCGTTTGATTGGCTGGACAAAATGGGGATAAGCAGGGGATTGGCCGAGTGAATTCAAGTGATGGAGGGAGGCACGTTGCATGTGAGCAGTGGTGATGGGCGAGCTGAGAGGCCCCGAGGGGTGAAATACTCAACGAACTCTCGCAATTGTGAATTTATGAGTGAAACAATATACAATGATTATGTCACATGTTGCATTATAATGATTTTAAAAGCAATACTCTGACAATCAGTTACTTTACTTATATGTTAATTCTGTTATTCTCTCCTTTTGATTAAATAAACAACGAGACTACTATCTATGCAATAAAACCACCTACTACCACTTCTCAAGACACACTGGCAGCTGGCTGAGTGATGACTCGTGACTCGTCACTCAAGACACAAGCCACTCTTTGTCGCACCCTCTGAAATTCCATCTCGCACCCCCTGGGGGTGCGGGCACCCCAGGTTGGGAAACCCTGCTATAGATGCTGCCTGACCTGCTGCGTTCCACCAGCATTTTGTGTGTGTTGCTTGAATTTCCAGCATCTGCAGATTTCCTCATGTTTGATATATGTCAGAATGCTGTTTCAGCTCCGTATTCTACACTGTTGTCCCACAGACCCTGGTGAACAAACTCCTACTCCTCAGTCTAAATCCACCACTGTGCAACTAATGAACAGACTGGTTTAAGATGGTGCTGGGGAACCTCAGTGGTTTCTGGCTGGTGGCTAACCGAATAAGGATAACAACTAAATTCTTTGTTAACCACACTTTTTTTTTGGCAAAAGGTCATGGCAATAATGGTCTGTAACTTCTCTTTGGACTTGGGGGGCAATTCGATGTGGCATTCCCAGGTCAAGGCGAGGCATCGGGCCCATCGATAAGATCGGACACAGGTTACATTGAAGCCTCAGGGTCCAGGCCCCAGAGTGGATCGACGTGACTGAACACAATGTTCAGATGGAGATTTACAGGCTGAATCGAGGCAGAGAAGCAACAGACCCATTGTTCGGACGGAGATTTAAGCGCTGGGCCAGACTGAAAGGGTTAAGATGTCAGGGCCCAAGGTGAGTTAAAGGCTGATAAAGATCGCTGTTAAATGATTTGCACTGAACTATGGATCTTGGACTCTCTTTGTGGACTTCGGTTCAGAAACACTATTTCCTTCTGGTTACTGCTTGCATGACGTTTTTTTCATTGTACATTGGGCGTTTGATGGTCTTTGTAGAGGTTATTTTATTCTTTTTAATGCACATGGTGTGTCTCTTTATCCTCTGTACATTGGGTGTTAGACAGTTTTCTTTTCATATATATGAGGTTTGTTTGGGGGGGGGGGGGGGGTCTCTTTGTTTCGTGGTTGCCTGCTAGGAAATGAATCTCGAAGTTATAGAATGAATACATACTTTGATAATAGGTGTACTTTCTACCTTGAGCTTTGATCTCAGACGGTCGGGATGCCCAATAGCTGCTCCCTCTCGTCATCCTCAACACATGTGCCCCCCAGGGCTGTGTGTTGAGCCCGTTCCTGTACACTCTGCTCCCACATGACTGCACGGCCAATCACCCAAGCAATCACCTCGTCAGCTCTGCCGATTGCACAGCAGTGGTGGGATTCATCAGCAGCAACAATGATACGGCCTACAGAGAAGTGATGGAAGAGCTGGAGGCCTGGTGCTAGGCAAATAAACTCTTTGTGTCCAACAAGACAAAGGAGATGGCTATTGACTTCAGGAGGACTCGCACCATTCGCAAGCCCGTTTACATCAGCGGCACAGCTGAGGAAACTACATGCAGTTTTAAACTCTGGGGAATCCACATTGCATACAACCTCTCATGGTTCCAGGACACATCCTACACAGTTAGTGAAAACTCACCAATGTCTCTACATTGTGAGGAGGCTGAAGAGAGCACATTCATGCATCATTCTACAGATACTGTATGCAGTAGAACATAGAACATAGAACAGTACAGAACAGTACAGGCCCTTTGGCCCACAATGTTGTGCTGACCCTCAAATCCTGCCTCACATATAACCCCCCACCTTAAATTCCTCCATATACCTGTCTAACAGTCTCTTAAACTTCACTAGTGTATCTGCCTCCACCACTGACTCAGGCAGTGTATTCCACACACCAATCACTCTCTGAGTGAAAAACCTTCCTCTAATATTCTCCTTGAACTTCCCTCCCTTTACCTTAAAGCCATGTCCTCTTGTACTGAGCAGTGGTGCCCTGAGGAAGAGGCGCTGGCTGTCCACTCTGTCTATTCCTCTTAATATCTTGTATACCTCTATCACGTCTCCTCTCATCCTCCTTCTCTCCAAAGAGTAAAGCACTAGCTCCCTTAATCTCTGATCATAATTCATACTCTCTAAACCAGGCAGCACCCTGGTAAATCTCCTCTGTACCCTTTCCAATGCTTCCACATCCTTCCTATAGTGAGGCAACCAGAACTGGACACAGTACTCCAAGTGTGGCCTAACTAGAGTTTTATAGAGCTGCATCATTACATCGCGTCTCTTAAACTCTATCCCTCGACTTATGAAAGCTAACACCCTATAAGCTTTCTTAACTACCCTATCTACCTGTGAGGCAACTTTCAGGGATCTGTGAACATGTACCCCCAGATCCCTCTGCTCCTCCACACTACCAAGTATCATGCCATTTACTTTGTACTCTGCCTTGGAGTTTGTCCTTCCAAAGTGTACCACCTCACACTTCTCCAGGTTGAACCCCATCTGCCACTTCTCAGCCCACTTCTGCATCCTATCAATGTCTCTCTGCAATCTTCAACAATCTTCTACACTATCTACAACACCACCAACTTTTGTGTTGCTTGCAAACTTGCCAACCCACCCTTCTACCCCCACATCCAGGTCGTTAATAAAAATCACGAAAAGTAGGGGTCCCAGAAGCAACACTTGTGGGACACCACTAGTCATAACCCTCCAATCTGAATGTACTCCCTCCACCATGACCCTCTGCCTTCTGCAGGCAAGCCAATTCTGAATCCACCTGGCCAAACTTCCCTGGATCCCATGCCTTCTGACTTACTGAATAAGCTTACCGTGTGGAACCTTGTCAAATGCCTTACTAAAATCTATGTAGATCACATCCACTGCACTACCCTCATCTATATGCCTGGTCACCTCCTCAAAGAACTCTATCAGGCTTGTTAGGCACGATCTGCCCTTCACAAAGCCATGCCGACTGTCCCTGATCAGACCATGATTCTCTAAATGCCCATAGATCCTATCTCTAAGAATCTTTTCCAACAGTTTTCCCACCACATACGTAAGGCT
Source organism: Hemitrygon akajei (assembly GCF_048418815.1). Classification (NCBI taxonomy): domain Eukaryota; kingdom Metazoa; phylum Chordata; class Chondrichthyes; order Myliobatiformes; family Dasyatidae; genus Hemitrygon; species Hemitrygon akajei. Next base: position 59,709,592 of record NC_133125.1, read on the forward strand.
CACTGGTCTATAGTTACCTGGACTATCCCTACTACCTTTTTTGAACAAGGGACAACATTCACCTCCCTCCAATCCTCCGGTACCATTCCCGTGAACAACGAGGACATAAAGATCCTAGCCAGAGGTTCAGCACTCTCTTCTCTTGCCTCGTGGAGCAGCCTGGGGAATATTCCATCAGGCCCCGGAGACTTATCCATCCTAATGTATTTTAACAACTCCAACACCTCCTCTCCCTTAATATCAACATGCTCCAGAACATCAACCTCATTCATATTGTCTTCACTATCATCAAGTTCCCTCTCAGTGGTGAATACCAAAGAGAGGTATTCATTGAGGACCTCACTCACTTCCACAACCTCCAGGCACATCTTCCCACTTTTATCTCTAATCGGTCTTACCTTCACTCCTGTCATCCTTTTGTTCTTCACATAATTGAAGAATGCCTTGGGGTTTTCCTTTACCCTACCCTCCAAGGCCTTCTCATGCCCCCTTCTTGCTCTTCTCAGCCCCTTCTTAAGCTCCTTTTTTGCTACCCTATATTCCTCAATAGATACATCTGATCCTTGCTTCCTAAACCTCATGTATGCTGCCTTCTTCCACCTGACTAGATTTTCCACTTCACTTGTCACCCATGGTTCCTTCACCCTACCATTCTTTATCTTCCTCACCAGGACAAATTTATCCCTAACATCCCGCAAAATATCCTTAAACATCGACCACATGTCCATAGTACATTTCCCTGCAAAAATATAATCCCAATTCACACCCGCCAGTTCTAGCCTTATGGCCTTATAATTTGCCCTTCCCTGTCCTCTCTGATTCTATCCTTTTCCATGATAATGCTAAAGGTCAGGGAGCGGTGATCACTGTCCCCCAGATGCTCACCCACTGACAGATCTGTGACCTGACCCGGTTCGTTACCTAATACTAGATATAGTATGGCATTCCCCCTAGTCGGTCTGTCAACATACTGTGACAGGAATCCATCCTGGACACACTTAACAAAATCTGCCCCATCTAAACCCATGGAATTAATCAAGTGCCAATCAATATTAGGGAAATTAAAGTCACCCATGATAACAACCCTGTTATTTTTGCACCTTTCCAAAATCTGCCTCCCAATCTGCTCCTCAGTATCTCTGCTGCTACCAGGGGGCCTATAGAATACCCCCAGTAGAGTAACTGCTCCCTTCCTGTTCCTGACTTCCACCCATACTGACTCAAAAGAGGATCCTGCTACATTACCCACCCTTTCTGCAGCTGTAATAGTATCCCTGACCAGTAATGCCACCCCTCCTCCCCTTTTTTCCCCCTCTCTATCCCTTTTAAAGCACTGAAATCCAGGAATATTGAGAATCCATTCCTGCCCTGGTGCCAGCCAAGTCTCCATAATGGCCACTACATCATAATTCCATGTATGTATCCAAGCTCTCAGTTCATCACCCTTGTTCCTGATGCTTCTTGCATTGAAGTACACACACTTTAGCCCCTCTACCTTACTACCTTTATACCCTTTATTCTGCTGCTCTTTCCTCAAAGCCTCTCTATATGTTAGATCTGGCTTTACTCCATGCACTTCTTTCACTGCTCTATCGCTTCGGGTCCCATCCCCTTTGCAAATTAGTTTAAACCCTCCTGAACCATGCTAGCAAACCTACCAGCAAGGATATTGCTCCCCCTCTAGTTCAGGTGCAACCCATCTAATCTGTACAGGTCCCACCTTCCCCAGAAGAGATCCCAATGGTCCAAAAATCTAAAACCCTGCCCCCTGCACCAACTCCTCAGCCACGCATTCAACTGCCATCTCCTCCAATTCTTACCATCACTATCACGTAGCACTGGCAGCAATCCTGAGAACGCCACCCTTGAGGTCCTGTTCTTCAGCCTTCTGCCTAGTTCCCGAAACTCACACTTCAGGACCTCATCCCTCTTCCTGCCTATGTCGTTGGTCCCAACATGTATCACGACTTCTGTTTGCTTTCCCTCTCATACCAGGATGTCACGCGCCCGGTCAGAGACATCCCGGAACCTGGCACCTGGAAGGCAACAAACCATGCGGGTTTCCTTCTCACGTCCACAAAATCTCCTGTCTGCTCCCCTGACTATAGAGTCTCTAATGACGACAGCTCCCCTCTTCTCCGTCCCATCCTTCTGCACCACAGGGTCTGACTCAGTGCCAGAGGCCCTGCCACCGTGGCTCACACCTGTAGTAGAGAGCTACATCACTGCATGGTACAGAAACTGCACTACAGTGGACAGGAAGGCTCTACAACAGGTAGTCAAAACTGCTCAACAATTCACTGGTACCAGCCTAGCTGCCATCAATGACATATATACAGAAACGTGCTGGAAAAGGACCAGTAACATCAGTAACACACCCGGCTCGTGGATTGTTTGTCCCATTCCCACCAGGGAGGAGCCTATGTCACATCCACACCAGGACCATCTGACTCAAAAACAGTTACTTTCCTCAAGCAGCAAGGCTGATTAACTCCTCCACCACTATATTATTTCCCATCAGTCAGCCTATGTTCAGCCTACCATCACTTTATGGATGTGTCGTAGTGTGTGTAGGCCTCCGTTAGTCTCGATAGACCATGGATTTGCGCCTTGGAAAGTTTCCAGGGCGCAAGCCTAGGCAAGGTTTTTTTATGGAAGACCAGCAGTTGCCCAAGCTGCGAGTCTCCCCTCTCCAAGGGAAGGGCATTAGGACCCATACAGCTTGGCACCGATGTGGTCCAAGGGAAGGGCATTAGGACTCATACAGCTTGGCACCGATGTTGTCCAAGGGAAGGGCATTAGGACTCATACAGCTTGGCACCGATGTTGTCCAAGGGAAGGGCATTAGGACCCATACAGCTTGGCACCGATGTCATTGCAGAGCAATGTGTGGTTAAGTGCCGTTCTGAAGGACACATACGCAGCCTCAGCCAAGGCTCGAACTAGCAGCCCTCAGATCACTAGACCAACACCTTAACCACTTGCCAACACTATGTATGTACAGTACAATCAATCTATGTATATAGGCTATATTATGTATTCATATTTATTGGGTATCTTTTTTATTATAATTATTGTGTCCTTTGTGTTAGGTGACCAGAACTGCAAACAATATTCCAGATGTGGTCTCACAAATGTCCTATCTATACAGCTGTAGTATAAAGTCACAACTTTCATACCTGCCTTCATCTTCTTCACTATCCGTGTCACTGCTTTCAAGGAATTGTAGAGAATCATATACAGTAATACAACACAGCAACAAGTGCTTCTTCCATGCCAACCAATTCAAGCTAGCCCCATCTGCACGCAGTTAGCTCATATCTCACTACACCTTTCCTATCCACGGACCTGTCCAGGTGACTTTTAAGTATTGTTATTGCACCTGTCAGAACTACTTCTGGCAACTTATTTAGAAACAGAAGCAGGTTCATGTGTCGTGAAATTTGTTAACTTAGCAGCAGCAGTTCAATGCAATACATAATCTAGCAGAGAAAAAATAATAATACATAAGTAAATCAATTAGAGTATATGTATATTGAATAGATTAAAAATCATGCAAAACACAGAAATAATATATATTTAAAATGTGAGATAGTGTTCACAGGTTCAAAACCCATTTGGGAATCAGATGGCAGAGGGGAAGAAGCTGTTCCTGAATCACTGAGTGTGTGCCTTCAGGCTTCTGTACCTCCTACCTGATGGTAACAATGAGAAAAGGGCATGCCCTGGGTGCTGGGGGCACTTAATAATGGACGCTGCCTTTCTGAGACACCGCTCTTTGAAAATGTCCTGGGTACTTTGTCGGCTAGTACCCAAGATGCAGCTAACTAAATTTACAACACTTTGCAGCTTCTTTCAGTCCTGTGCAGTAACCCCCCACCCCCCACCATACCAGACAGTGATACAGCCTGTCAGAATGCTCTCCACGGTACATCCATAAAAGTTTTTGAGTGTATTTGTTGACATGCCAAATCTCTTCAAACTCCTAATGCAGTATAGTCAAGATCTCCTCTAAATTTTTGATAAACTTCACCACTGTCTACGATACCACCTACTGTAGTGTCATCTGCAAATCTACTAACCTTGCTCTGTATGTGCTCATTCAAATTGTTTATACAAATGATGAGCAACAATGGGCCCAGCACCAATCCCTGGGGCACAATCCTTCAGTCTGAAAAATACTTCCTTGCACTATCACCCTCTGCTTCCAACCATCAAGCCAATTACATATCCACTTAGCTAACTTTCAATGGATTCCATGTGATCTAATCTTTTGGGCAAGCCTGCCATGTGGGACCTTGCCAAAGGCCTTGCTAAAGTCCGTGCACCATACAACTCTGCCCTCAACAGTCCTAGAAACACACACAAAATTCTGGAGGAACTCCGCAGGCCAGGCAGCATCTAAGAAAAGGGGTACAGTCGACGTTTCGGGCCAACACCCTTTGACAGGGCTGGAGAATAAAAGCTGAGGAGTAGATTTAAAAGGTGGGAGGAGGGGAGAGAGAAACACCGGGGGATATGTGAAACCTGGAGTGAGAGGGATGAAGTAAAGAGCTGGGAGGTTGATTGGTGAAAGAGACAGAAGGTCAAGGAAGAAAGAGAAAGTACGGGGAAGGAGCACCGGAGGGAGGCGATGGGCATGCAAGGAGATAGGTGAGGGAGGGATAAGGGGTTAGGTAATGGTGAAGGAGGGATATTACTGGAAGTTTGAGAAGTCAACCCTCTTAGTTAAGATATGTGGAATAAGTACGGTGATAGATTTGGGACATTTGTGTACAAGTATAGATCTGAGAATGTACCCAGATTTGTACAATATACTTATACCACTAGCTCTCCCTGTTCTACAATACTCTCCAGGGCCCTATCATTTACCCTGAGGAGTATTGTACAACAGAGAGACCTAGGGGTTCAAGTACACATATCTTTACTTCCCAAATAGCATCACTCCTTACTTGTTAGAGTTAAATTCCATTTGCAGCTCCTGTGCCCAATTTTTCCATTTGACTTTTTTCACTATACACCACACCACCAATTTTGATGTCATTCGTAAGTCTACTAATCCTGCCATCTATATTCTTGTCCAAATCATTAATATATATGACAAAAAATAAATTATGCCATTAAAATCGTGTTTGCTTTTTTTAAAAAAAATAGTAAATGACTTACAGGCAAAATTGGAAGCAACAAATACTTGAAAATTTCTTTGGGCAGTGAAGATTTCAGGTCAGTTTCCAGGATTTTAGTCCAGCAGTTTATGTTGGACTGAAACTTACATGTAACACTAGCAGTTACACACATTTCTTCCAAGCAAAGGACAAATGTCAGTAGATTCCAAAAGCATGAACCTACTGATGAATCACAATGGTCAAGAATTTAAGTACAAATCAGGTCATATCAGACCTGTTGTCCATTTATTTTAAGGGAAAATCATGGATCTGAGGGAAAACAGTAAATAATTAGGAAGTTACATCTTTTAGTTATTTGTTTTCTAAGTAATGTTTTAAAGTGTGTGTTCTATGTTACTTTTTTGTAAACAACTTGATAGCTTTTAAATTTTACATTGTTCAGTACTTTTTATAGAATTATAGGAATTTGGGAATACTGTATTCCTATTGATGTATGATATTCTGTACTTTGTTATCATGAAAATAAAACCATAAGACATAAGAACACAATTAGGCCATTCAGCCCATTGTGTCTGCTCTACATTCCACTGGTTTATTATCCCATTCAATGACATTTTCCTATTTTATCGCCATAAGTTTTGACACCCTTATTAATCAAGAACTTATCAACCTCCACTTTAAAAATACACAATGACTTGACCTCCACGGCCATCTGTGGCAAAGGATTCCACAGATTCACCAACTTCCAGCCAAAGAAATTCCTCCTCATCTCTGTTCCATAGGGACATCCTTGTATTCTGAGGCTGTGTCCTCTGGTCCTAGGCTCCTCCATCATCTCCATATCCACCCTATCTAAGTCTTTTAATTTTCAATAGGTTTCAAAGAGATCTCCACCCTCCCCCACCATTCTTCTAAACTCCAGCGAGTACAGGCCAGAGCCATCAAACACTCCTCCTATGTTAACCCTTTTCAATCCTGGGTTCATTCTTGTAAAACTTCTTTGTGCCCCCTCCAATGCCAGCAGATCCTTTCTGAGGTAAGGGGCCCGAAACTCACAACACTTCCAAATGCAGCTTGGTTGCAAAAATGATTTGTATATCCAAAAATTCCACATTCAAAGTTCAAAGCAAATTTATTATCAAAGTACATATATGACAGCATATACTACACTGAGATTCATTTTCTCGTAGAGTCAATGCAGAACTACACAAGCAAAAACAGAAGAACAGCCAGCATGCAAAATGAGTCAAACTGTAAATACAAAAATATATAGACAAATAAATAAACAGGCAGGCAAACAAACAAATAAATAGAACAGAAAGCATGAGTTGTGGAGTCCTTGAAAGTGAGACTGTCGGTTGTGGAATCAGTTCAGTGTTGAGGTGAGTTAAGTTACCGCGCTGGTTCAGGAGCCTGTTAACTGAAGGGTAATAACTGATCCTGAACGTGGTGGTGTGGGACCTAAGGTTTCTGTACCTCCTTCCCAATGGCAGCAGTGAGAAAAGAGCATGGCCTGGATGGTGGGGGCACTGCTTTCATGTGGCAGTGCTTCTTGTAGATGGCGGGGAAGGCTTTCTTGTGATGGACTGGGCTATATCTACAATTATTTGTCGGCCTTTCCGTTCTTGTGCATTGGTGTTTCCATACCATGCGAGGCTGGATAAGCCGGATAATTTCTCTGGAGTGTCGGAAGCTGGGGGGAGAAAAGATAAAGGTTTACAAGACTATGGGAAACAAAGATACAGTGGACAGTGTGTATTGTTTCCCAGGGTTGAAATGTTTAATACCAGAGGGCATGCATTGGAGGTGAGAGGGGGTAGGTGTGAGCGGGACCTGAGAGGTAAGATTTTTTACCCAGAGAGTCATGGATGCCTGGTATAATGGTAGAGGGAAATACATTAGAGGCCTTTTTAAGAGAAGTTTGGATATAAGGAGGATGGAGGGATATAGACATGGTGTAGGTAGGAGGAATTAGTGTTGGGATGATTTTGAGTTGCTTTTTAGCCGGGTTGGCACCTTGTAAATTTGCCTCAGAGCTGATAGTAGAATAAAGTTTTAAGTTATGTCTTATCACAGCTAGTTCACAACAGGCACTGTACCGTCTTCTTGTTCAGAAGCAATGGACGATTTAAAGTTTACAACATGTGGCACCGATACTCTGTACCACAAGAGTCTCTGACCACAAACCTCTTGACCCCTGGTTAGGTACCCTCTGGTGAAGAAGGAATAAACAGGCCCTCTGAACTCCAAATGCTATAGTAATTGTCTGTCTTTAAATTTTGTCCTTTAAGACCAAGAAAATTTTCTTCCAGCTAATAAGCTAAATATATTCACAAACATGAGAAAATCTGCAGATGCTGGAAATCCAAGCAACACACATAAAATGCTGGAGGAACTCTCCAGGCTAGGTGGCATCCATGGAAAAGAGTACAGTCGACGTTTCAGGCTGAGACCCTTCAGCAGGATAATTCAAGCTAAGTAGATTTGAGCCATGAAAATGCAGAGCTGTTTTCATAGGTTTGCATTTTAGTAACATGTTTACGGTTAAAAAGAGAAACCCATCCATCAGCTTCAGGGCTTCCAATCATTTTGAAGTCACTAACAATGTCAGCAACAGTTTTCCTCATATGCAGCTTATGAAAAACAGATTACCACTGTCCAGTGGGGAAAGGGTGGAACTGCACAACGAGATATTAATAACTACCCACTTTGCAGAGACATGGCCCTGCTGTTAATTTACACAATTACAGTAATGCTCATTTTCACTGAGTGTGTGTGAAAACCTGCAAGCTCATTGTACCTGTTTTGTATCGTACCATGCAAAGGCAACAGCAACCAATTATATTCTGCTGATTAATGGGCATTAATAAGTTTATTAGCCCAGTGGTATCAACAGATACCTGGGGATATGAGTAATGAATAGAGAGGGTTGTCAGAATAATTATGCCTTTTAATCCTCACTCGTTCTAAACTTGTGCTAAATAAACAGCTTGGACTTGTTACAGAGAGGTAAACGAACATTATAGCAATAAATCATCATTTAATGATTGGCAGATTTGTAACTGCTCCACTTAGTGTATCGGACCATTAAAAGAAAAAGGGGATGACAAACAAAATGGATAGAATGTACAAATCCTGGGAATATCCTCCTCTTCCCAAACGTGAGTGGTAACGCTCTGGTTTTGTGACCGAAGCTGTTCAAAATATATTTATTATCAAAGTATGTATGCAGTATACAATGCTGAGATTCATCTTCCCCATAGACAGCCACAAAACAAAGAAACATGCAACACGCTCAAAGAAAAAATATCAACCCCCCCCCACACACAAAAAAAACAAATTGTGCAAACAACAACAAAAATTAGTGAAAACACAGAATATAAAACACAGTTCAGCTCAGTGTCGCTTATCTGTAGGCTGCCCCAATTCAAAAATCACCCAAAAAATAGCAACAAAAAAGGAGCAACTAGAAAGAGAACAGATCATAAACGTGAATTAGAATCCACAATCCACAAAATACGTTGATTAAGCATTGCTCTGGCATCATCCTCCAACAGCATCGAAAGAGAGATCACTCAAACACGAGGACCTTCCCTCGGGAGCAGTGAGTGAGAGGGAGAGACAGGCCGTCACACACAGACACCTTCTCCAGCAGCAGCAAGTGAGGGGCTGGTCGATGGCGTCGAACACTGGCTCACTCGCTACACCGCCTTGATGATTTCAATCTTCCTCGGCATTACAATCGGTGAAGGTCGTCAAGAGAAGGAGTCAATCAGGGGCTAGCGCTCTGTCTCCAGGCTTCCTGGCCTCCAACCCATGTGCTTTGGTCACAGCTTCACTGTACCCCTAGAGACAGCAAAGTGCCACATCGCCCAATCGACCTGAAAACACACTGCCAGAGTATAGAAAACAGGCTCTAACAGATCCCCACCTGGACTAAGAAGAAAACATAATAGAAGTGAAAAGAGTTTCTTCCTGAACTGTCTTGAGGCTGTCTCCTTTGGTAGTTGGCGCCATCTTCTTCTGGAGGTTCAGTATTTTAGTGGGGATGCCATTTGATAATTTAGCCACTGCACCCCCATCATACTTGCTTCTGAATAAATGACCAGCGTCAGTACAGACCGTTTGTGAATGGACCAAACTCACTGAACAGATCAGGTCCCATCGCTGACTGGTGAAGGAAGGTAGGAGCCTGTCTGTGTTAATCACACATGGAGACCCGGCTGGTCTCGGTATCGTTGGGTCAGGTGCCTGAAAGACCTGCAACAAAGACGAAGAGAAGAGCATTCCAGGAGACCTCAGAGATGCTGTGATTGCGACTCTTGTCAAGAAAGTGGGAGATTCCACAAGGGATGTCCTTGCTGCCTGTCACAAAGGAGGTCTTCACTGGGATCCTCTTCACCACCTTTTCCCTTTGTTGACTTAAAAGGCAGAGTTGGCATGACCTACTCCACATGGCAACTCAAAGAAAAATGTAAGCAGCAGCACCAGCTATTGTCCCTGCCCTTCTTCGACCTAGTAAGATTTCTGATTCTGTTCATGATTCAAGATTCAAGATTATTTATTGTCATTCTTCAGCACACAAGTATAAAGGAGAACAAAATGATTGTTACTCCGGATCTGATGTGGCAAAAAATTCACAATAAGCATGAAGAACACAATAAAAATAACAAAATAAAAGCACAATAAATATAAATATAAAAGCAGTCCAATACAACACATTGTACAACTAACTGTAATATACAGAGACTATGTGTATGTAGTGATGGTAGGGGGGAGGTGGAGGAGTTAATCAGAAAGGATAATTAAAAAACCCTAAAATTTAGCTGCTCATTTAAATTCATTTTCAAAGATCATAGGAGGCAGCATTTTGAGGGGATGAGTCTTGTTTGTAATTATGCTCCAAAGTAAAAGAAATAACTAATCCAAGTAGAATTCATGACAGGAAAACTCAGCCCAGTGGTATGTTTCTTCTGAGTTATTCGGAAAGAGGAACACAATCCCGAGATACTGCGAGTGTGGAAATGGTTCCGGCTACAGTTTCTGACTAACCAGTTGGAGCAGTGGGTGGACTTTCTTTGGAGCTATACCAAAGGCTCTGTGAAATCATGATGTGTGACCTCCAGCTGGAGCAGCTGGCACAGGGAAGCAGCGCAGGAATCCCCTCGGAACATTCCCTCCTCGGACACTCTGCGATGGGTTCTGATGTAGAGAAATGACTTCCTAGGGGAAAGCAACAGCAGACACACTCATGGCACCTCAGGTGTTTCTGGGGCACAAAAGAGGAGGAAAAGCTTGGGGCAACAACAGTGGTAGGAGATTCAGTTGGAAGGGGAGAAGACAAGCGTTTCGGTGTTTGCAAACAAGATTAGAGCCTCTCTGGTTCTGTCTGGATATCAGAAACACTGCAGCACATTCTGGATGAGAGGCGAGCAGAGAGTGACAATGCTTCCATTGTAGAGCTGAGGTTGATAGGTTCTTGATTGGTAAGGGTGTGAATGGTTACTGGGAGAAGGCAGGAGAATGGGATGAGAGGGAGAGTAAGTCAGCAATACAGACCAGACTCAATGGGCCAAATGGCCTAATTCTGCTCCTATGTCTTGTGGTCTTAAGGCTTATATTGGTACCAACAATATAGGTGAATTGTCCTGCTATATGAATGTAAAGGATAAGTTGCTACAATAATAAATAGGAGTTCAAAGGCAGACACTTCAAGAGTACTTCCTTTGCCACACACTAGTGAATAGAGAAAGAGAAAGACAAACCAAGTGCGTGGGCATCTGAAGCAATTTTGCAGGAGGGAAAGATTTAGGTTCCTGGGACACCAGAATCTATTTCAGTTGTTTAAGCAGGATGGGTTGTACTCAGGCAGGATCTCAAGGGTGTTCACTCATGCTGTAGGAGGAGATAAACTCGAATAGCAGGAGGATGGGAATCTGAGCAGGAGGACTGCTGAGAGGAAACAAAAGGCATGAAATAAAAAGACATAAACGGGATATGTGGAAATTAAGGATGAAAAGCAAAACAGGTCCAAAATATGAAACAGAAATAACATTGTTAAAAAGACAAGCCTGAAGGCATTATATCTCAATGCACAGAATATTCCCACCCTGTCCTGGGCACCTTTGGCCTCTGACCATAAAAGTGGAATAGGAATGGTCAGGATGGTATTAAAAACCTCAAGGGTACTCACAGAGGCCCGGCATAAACTTTTTGTATCCTCTTTTATATTATCGGCTAACTTACCTTCCTATTTCATCTTTCCATTCCTTGCATTATTAGTTGCCTCTGATGGTCTTTCAAAGCTTCCCAATCCTCTAACTTCCCACTAATTTTTGCTATATTATATGCCTTCCTTTCCTTTCATACTGCCTTTGACTTCCCTTGACAACCACAACCGCCTCATCCTCCCTTCAGAATATTTCTTCTTCTTTGGGATGTATCTATCCTGCACCTTCTGACTCGGTCCCAGGAACTCCAGCCATTGCTGTCCTGCTGTCATTCCTGGTCATGTGAAGCCATGGGAGTATGTGAAGAATGATAATGATAATGACTTAGGACACCCGTCTTGTAAAGACACTGCCCGGAAGAAACCAATGGCAAACCACTTCAGCAGAAGAATTTGCCAAGAACAATTATGGTCATGGAGAGAACATGATCGCCTACGTTGTACGACACAGCACATAATGAACGAAAGACACCAGCTATAGCTGGGTATTGGATATCAGTTAAAATATTTGGTCTAGCCCTTATATTAAGGTACAATTTTAAATGACTTTAAGTTTTAATAAAAGGCACAGATCTAATTGTAGAAGATTTAATTTTCTTTATATTCTCGTTTGCTGATAATCAAACTGTTAAGTGCTTGGACTCGGAGCTGGGCATGTATGGGCTCCAGAGATAAAAATGCAAGCCTTGACTTGTTGCAGACTGTTCATCAGAGCTGTGGCCCTTAGCTGCTTCAGTAAACATGCCCGGACAGTACAAGTCCCCCTGTGATATTCACTCATACTGATTCCAGGGTTCTCGGAGCAATTATACTCGTAATGCAAGGAAAATATAGCCTGCACACAGAATAAATATAAAAGTAGGCCTTGTAATAGATGAAAATGTCACATTGTCAACATACTACTTCCAAGAACAAAAATCAAACAAGTTATTGGACAAATTGATCGACGTTCAAAATTGCTACTTGTTTTTAAAAAAAACCTCACAAATGAAAGCTGCCACAAAGCAGCATGAAAGTATCTGGGCTCCCCTGAGATGCTTAAATGTAGAATACTTAAAACAGTGTCAACGCATGAAAAAATAATTTCCCTGCAGGTCTCTATTACCAGCCGATTTTGCTTAACCACAGTGTAGTAGATGGTCAGCAGATCATTGAAATAGGTAACATGGACAATCATGTTTGCTGTACCACTGGTGAAGTAATTAAGCCACAATTATATAGATTACCTAGTGGTATGTTTGGTTCAGTGGCCTCACCTCTGACCAAGTTAAACTGCAGGACTTATGCATATCAGTGCAGTACTACAAACACAGTGATCTCCTGGAAGTGGTGCAGTTTGTACCAACTGTATAACCAAAGCTTTGTCTCTACTCTCACGTGCACACAAGCAAAACAATTGTACTTTTTAAAGTCCAATCACAAATGAGAAAATCTGCAGATGCTGGAAATCTAAGCAACACTGCTGTCTGGACTGCTGAGTTCCTCCAGCATTTTGTGTGTGTTGCTTGTACTTCTTAAAGAATGGCTTGGGTGTTCTTTGAATGTACTGGAAAAATGTACTCCTCAATCTGCTTGAAGAGAAAAGAGAAACACTGGGGAGACAGGAAATCTGAAGTAAAGATAAAAACTACACAGCAGGTCAGGCAGCATCTAAGATGGTTCAAAATGTTTCAGATTCATGACACTAAAGTATCTCATTGTTATGTAAGGGAATTAGCCATGCATAAAGTTACACAACTAATTCCACACTTAAAAAGTACTTTCTCTTTGGGGTGGTACAGGTATCAATTATAACTGATGTTTAAATGACAAACTCATGCCCAGGATGATGCCTGGACATGTTTAGTTGGTGGTATTTATACCCCATAGTCTTGATTGATGAGGTCAAACCAATCAGGAGGGATGGACTATGGTGTTATAAATACCACCAGACTAGACATGCCCTGGCATCATCCCTGATGATGATGGCAGAGTTTGTCATCAAAACGTCGGTTATAATGGATGCCTGTACCCAAATGGAATCCCAAGAAGAGGCATCCCAAAATGAATTCCATTGTACAACACCCTTTGTGCTTAAGACACCACATATGGTGTCGTGTTATTGGAGGCATCATTGTTTGATGAGACATGCAACCAAAGCCAAATTTTCCCCTTTCATGTGTACATGAAAGATTCCTGACTAATATTTTTCACTCACTCTGCATCACCGAAACCGGTCATGATAATACCGCGGTTATCGTATCTGTATACAAATTGGCTGTTGTGTTTCTTATACAATGATGACATCATTTCAAGAGAACTTCAAAGTTCAAAGTAAATTTTATTATCAAAGTACATTTACAGTATGTCACCATGTACAACCCTGAGATTTATCTTCTTGAGGGCATACCCCGCAAACCTATAGAATAGTAAGTATAACAGGATCAGTAAAAGATCACCCAGAGTGCAGAAGACACCAAACTGAGCAAATGCAAATATAAACAAATAACAATATATAATGTGATAAAGAGTCCTTAAAAGTGAGATAATTGATTCTGGGAACATTGTATGATGGGGCAAGTGAGTGTAGTTATCCCCATTTTACTCAAGAGCCTGATCATTGAGGGGTAGTAACTGTTCTTGAACCTAGTGACGAGAGTCCTGAGGCTCTTGTACCTTCTACCTGATTGCAGCAGTGAGAAGAGAGCCTGATCTGCGTGGTGGCACTCTCCAATGATGGATGCTGCCCTCATACAACAGTGTTGCACGTAGATATGCTCAATGTTTGGGAGGGAAAACTTCAGTGACTGCAGCATGCTTTGGATCTTGAGAGGTGCTATGTAAAAGACAATCTTGCTTTTGCTTCAGTTTGTCATTAGTCATCCATGATATCCATAATTACACCGGCAGATGAAGAAGGATGAAGTCAGCCTTACTGATGTAAGAAGGGAAGCATTTTAATGACTCTCAGACTGCTCATGTTTCAGATGAAATCTCAGAGCTGGCTCTTCTGAACAAGCAAGAATACAAGTAACGGCTTAATATGTAAACAATCCTCTGTGTTGCAAGCAAGAAGCTCCCAGTGAACCCATCAAATGTGCCAGTGAAACAGACAAGTCTCTGACTTCAGCTTGTTTATGGGATTAATTAGCGAAAATTGGAAAACTGCAGTAGTTATGTTACAAATAGGGGAAACAGAGGTAACACTACTGTACTTACTGTCGCTTCTGTTGTACCTCTTTAATTAAAGGGCTGTTGTGTGAACAGCATCATTAGTCTCAATGGAAAACATGTTGGCAGTGTAATAATTGAATCCTTCTGGAATTCATTATTATTTTAAAATGCAGGCTGGTATATATTACAAAATTCATAAAGACCAGAAAATATAGGATTAGGTCATTTGGTCCATCGAGTCTGCTCCACCATTTCAGCTTAGGTATCCATTTTCCTCCCAGCACCAATCTCCTGCTTTCTCCCCATTTCCCTTCATGCCCTGACCAATCCAGAATCTATCAACTTCTGTTTTAAACATACCTAATGACCTGGCCTCCACAGCCACCTGTGGCAACAAATTTCACAGATTCACCATTCTCTAGCTAAAGAAACCCCTCCTCATCTCCACTCTAAAAGGATGTCCCTCTATGTTGAGGCTGTGTCCCCTGGTCTTAGACTCCCCCACCATAGGAAACATTTTCTCTTCATCAGTCTATCAAAACCTTTCAACATTCCATAGGTTTCAATGAGGTTGTGGTGAACTAGATATACCTGTCTGACTGCTCCTGTGGCTCCTCCCAAGACCCTGCTGACTGCCCCTGTGGCTCCTCCCACAGACCCCTGTATAAAGGCGACTGTGGCCTGCTGCTCTCCCTCATTTTCCCCAGGATGTAGTGTTGTTCTTCAGTCAATAAAAGCCGATATCTCACTTCCTAAGTCTCGGCGTGAGTTATTGATGGTGCATCAATTTTATTGACTGAAAGTTACAACATGGAAACCGCTTTATGCCCAGAACGCCTAGACTTGGACCCCCGAGACCCTGGAGCAGCATGGCTCGGCTGGACTTCTTCGGCGTACAACTGCGCAGCCTCTATCGAATCGGCCGTCTCTATCGCGGAGCGTAAGGTAAGATCAGCTTTTTCCAGCAGCCGCTGGCGCATACTCACTGACCGAACCCCAGTCACAAAAGCGTCTCGGACCAAGAGTTCCTTATGCTGTTCCGCTGTGAGCGCTTGGCAGTCACAGGCCCGCGCGAGTGTCTGTAGTTCGCGGAGAAATTCAGCAGTCGACTCCGTAGGCCGCTGTTTTCGTGTTGCCAAGCGGTGCCGTGCATAAACTGGATTTACTGGCCGCAGGTACTGTCTTTGGAGGGCGGCAAGCGCCTCCTCGTAGGTGGATATGTCCCTGATGAACGAATAAACTTTTGGGGCAACCCTCGAGAAGAGAAGTTTGTGCCGAACAGCCGAGTCGGTGGCACGAACCTCCTCTAAGTACGATTGGAAGCACACCAGCCAGTGTTCAAAGGCAAGAGCTGCTCCAGGGTCTCGGGGGTCCAAGTCTAGGCGTTCTGGGCGTAAAGCGGTTTCCATGTTGTAACTTTCAGTCAATAAAATTGATGCACCATCAATAACTCACGCCGAGATTTAGGAAGTGAGATATCGGCGTGAGTTATTGATGGTGCATCAGAGGTCACCCATCATTCTTCTGAAGTCCAATGAGTAGAGGACCAGAGCCTTCAAATGCTCTTCATATGACAAGCCTTTCAATCCTGGAATCATTTTCATGAACTTCATTTGAACCCTCTCCAATGTCAGCACATCCTTTCTTAGCTAAAAGACAAGCAATTTTGACTTGGACCTCCCCATCAGCAGAATCATAGGGAGAAACACCACATAGGGAGCTCATCAAATCTACACTAACCATCAAGCACCCATTTTACACCAACCCTACATTAAGCACATCTGTTTTTTTATTCCCTCCACATTCTTTTCAATGCCACCTAGACATTATCACTCACCTACAGCTTCTCAGCTGATGGATGTTTTATTGGAAAATCAGTAGAAATATTAATTCTCAGAAAAGTTGTCTTCCAAATTTGAGACCTTCTAATGGAATAGGAGCTTCATTTTTTAACCTAATTGTTTCTATTAAATGCAGCATGTGATTATGGAGCAAGGAACACAAATACTTTACTAGAAAGAAGTGTTGATCAGGAAAAAGACAAACCTTTCTTAATTAAATTATTAGAGCTAATTTTAATGCCCAGAAATTTGTGGGGGTGGCTTTGTCAGACATTGTACAAGATAAACAGTTAGAAATATGAAACGGGAATCTGAGCTCCATATCCACTCATAATGAAAGCAATACAGTCAAAAGAAACAAGTGAGGTTTCCCAGCCTGTAAGTGCCCTGCTGACAATCCACCCTCTCAGATATCCTCATTGGTCTAGTTGAATTTATGGCCTTTGAATGCCAAGGGTCACTTCCACTCCTGGTAATCATTAATCCTTTTTCCCCATGATTAACTCACCTCACAGTCACTCTGAACACACTCTCCCCAGTCACTAAACTATGATGAGCAGCCCCTCACAATCAAGTTACCACGATCTTTGACTATCGCCAGCCTTCTCCACACCGCTTCCATAATTGTCAACCACCCCCATAATTACAAACCATTGATCATTGCTCTATTCGACCATGATCATCTGCTATGATTAGTATCTACCACAGCAGATCTCTCATTGAGCAAGGTGCGACTTATCATGGCCTGTGGTAAGAGTATTTTGGAGGTATTCACAAACCCACAATATTGTCTTTCTCCATCCTCTTAACATCCTTGGACCCACAAGTTTCTACATTACATTGTACAAAATGAATCTCTAACATCATCCATCTGCACACTTAGCCTTCCCTTAGTTTCTTTCTTCCCAGGAATTCCTGGAAACTAATGCTTGCTTAAAGGCCAAAAGCAAAGATTTGTAGATTTTAGAAATCTGGAATTAAAAAAATGGTTAAATGGAAGTACTCAGCAGGTTAGGTTGGGTCTGTGGGGAAAGAAAAGATTTAACCTTTGAGGTCACTAAAGTTAGGATAAAATTTGGGGTAAGTATGTTGTTTGCCTTTCTTCACCTACATGTGACATTTTGCCTTTACAGACTGATCTTGTTTCAGTACTAAAGCAAGGAAAGAGTTAAAAAAAAATGTTTGCTCCTCTTCTCACTTAGCTGATTTCTCTTTATACGTCTTTTCTTTGGTTTACTTGGCCAAATATTGATCCAGGTCAGAGCTCTACCAGACAGGATGGAGATGACAAAGGTAATCTTAGCTATGTCTGTAGAATACAGAGATGCCCAGTGCTCCAAGTGTAAGATGCACTGGGAAAGGAAGTTGTGGCATTGGGTTGGGAATTGGCAAAGTATTCGGGCACTGGAATCTGGAGCTCCAGGGAAAGAGGTTGCTGTAATGAGACAGAGTTGGTTGAGAGTGGCGAGCAGATGGTCAGTGGTTTCCTGGTGCTTCTAGATCATGTACTCGAGTCGGCGGTGACTTCCTTTAGGTGACAAAATCTGCTGGATCAGTCACTGGTTCACCCATCCTGTCAGGAAATGGAAAGGAGGTTTGACCCAAAAGCAGAGCAGCAGAGATGACTCAGTGATGAACAATAACTTTAATAATGGATTCCACAAAAGGACAAGCCACAAGGAGCCGCAAGTCGAGAGAACAGATGCTAAACACCACAGGCAATAAGCTGAAGGCCAGGAGCAATTGGTTCGATTGATGAGCGAGAACTGTGGATGAGATCTGGGTTTAAATAGGCTCAGCTGATTAGTTGGAAACAAGTGTCAGGTGTCAGGTGCAGGCCTGACATATGAGATTGCACAAGATGAGTTCAAAAATTCAAAGTAAATTTAGTGTCAAAGTATGTATATGTCACCATATACAACCCTGAGATTCATTTTCTTGTGGAATTATTTAATAAAGCAATAGAATAATAACCATAACAAAATCAATGAAAGAATTCCCAACTTGAGTGTTCAACCAGAGTGCAGAAGACAACAAACTGTGGAAATGCAAAAAGAAAGAAATAATAATAGGAGTGTAATGACCTGGTTGAGATTTTTACTGTGAATTCTATAGGGTCTTTCATTTAGTAGCTTTCTGTAGAAGCAGTGTGTCCTGCTGATAGAATGTTTGGGTTTCACCTAAAGATAAGGGGTTATGATGTTCAACTTAGAAATATTCTGTCAGACAATCAGGATGGTAGAATTGGGAGAAGGTTCTAGAGAAATCTGGGTGGAGAGAGATTTGTGATGGACACTGGTGGGGTTCATGGTCTTTTTGGCGGGAGATGCAGAGAGGAGAAGATCAGGAGAGACAGCCATAGGATTCGATTGAATGGGAAGATGTGATTGTGAATGCTTCACAAGACGATGGAGTCTAAAATGGGAAGTTCTACCAGTGATTGGTGATATGAATTCAGTGCTGTGAGTAATGGGCATACCCAGCTTTTTGTCAATATGAGCTCCAACACCATGTGCATATTTAGACTAGTTTAAATGTAATGGGCCCTTTTATTTATTTTTCTTTTTTCCTCTTAATAACTGTTTGATGAAGCATAAATTAGTAAATATACTTTCTTTATAATTTTATGTGGCGTATGGTCTGGTATTTTTTGCTGATGGATAATTGTATATGGGCGGTATTTACACAGCATTCACTCATATCGGGGTCTGGTTAATCAGAACATCACAACTCTACTATCTGGTTGGATCCAAATCATACCCACCCTAGACATATATTGATTATGAAAGGTAACCTTATCACCACCAGTCCAGTGGCTGTTAGCAAAGCCGGTTAATGAGCCAAGTTTGCATACAAATATAGTGAGGGGATACATTTATAATAATAAAAATAATACTAATTTCAATAATATTAATAATAATAATTAGCCTTCCACACAAGCATATGTAATTCCAATAAGAAATATACACCAATGAACTTCAATGAGACCAGAATCCAGAAAAATGAAGACATTATGACTATTGAAGAAGAAGTTAACCAATGGAAGAGCATGACCCTCCATGGAAGACATCCCCATGGTCTGAGCAGACTAGATGTTGACAAGGAAACATCGCACGTCTGGCTCAGAGTCAGAGAATTCTTCCCAGGAGCAGAAGGATTCCTTGTGGCAATACAGGACCAGGTGGTTAACACAAAAAAAAGATCGCAAATACATAATAAAAGGCCAAAAAATTCAAAATGATAAACGTAGAAAATGTCAAGAAAAAACAGAAGCAATCCAACACATTACCGGATCCTGTAGCAGTTTAACTCAATCTGATTACTTACACCAGCACGATCAAGTGACAAACATCTTTCATCAAAATCTTGCTTTAAACTACAAACTGATAAATGAAATCACGTCTTACTATAAATACAAGCCTGATCCAGTTTTAGAGTCAGAATACCACCAATTATATTATGACCGATCCATTATCACAGGTAGGACAATCCATAATAGCCATCCACATATAATAATATAGGATAAAGAAGTAAGAACAACTTGTTTAATAGATATAGCCATTACAAACACCATAACTTATAAAAATCATTAAGTGGAAAAACACCAGATATATTCTGAATTAAAAGAGAAAATTGAAAGTCTTTGGAACATGAGTAGGGTATACATTATCCTGACAGTAATATTTACAACTGGTGGCATCCCAAAGTCACTACACAATAAAATTAAACAATTAAGGCTACACAGAAATATCTGTGTCAATCTTCAGAAAGCCACAATGCTAAATATCACTAGAATAGTCAGAAAGTTCCTAACAATTGACAAATGAGCATGTTTGGCTATACCCATACCTCAGGTTTTACCAGCTTAAGCTGAGAAAAAAATAATTAAAATAATAATAAAAATAATAATAATAAATAAATATCAAGAACGTGAGATGAAGTCCTTAAAAGTGAATCCATTGATTGCAGGAAAATTTCAATGATGGGGCAAGTGAAGTTGTGTGAAGTTATCCCCTTTGGGTCAAGAGCCTGATGGCTCAGGTATTGTAACTATTCCTGAACCTGGTGGTGTGAGTCCTGAGGCTCCTGTACCTTCTTCCTCATAGCAGTTGTGAAAAGAAGGTATGTCCTGGGTGCTGGCAGTCCTTGATGATGGATGCTGCTTTCCTGTGACAGCTTTTCATGTAGATGTGCTCAAAGGTTGGGAGGGTGTTACCTGTGATGGACTGGGCCATATCACTACTTTTTGTAGGATTTTCCTTTCAATGGCATTGGTGTTTCCATACCAGGCTGTGATGCAGCCAGTCAGTATACTCTCCATTACACATCTAGAGAAGTTTGTCAAAGTTCTGGATGTCATGCCGAATCTCCATACCTCCTAAAGAAGCTGAGGCACTGCTGTACTTTCTTAGTAAATGCAATTACGTGCTGGGCCATGATACATCCTCTGAGGTGATAACACCAAGGAATTTAAAGTTGCTCCACCTCTGATCCTCCGATATAGACTGGCTCATCAACCTTCCTTCTGACGTCAATAATAACCACCTTGACCTTGCTGATATTGAATAAGAGGGTAAAAGATTCACTTTCTGCAAAATTACAAAGTAAATTAGAGGTCATGGAGGAGTTCATATTATGATAGAGTTTACTAATACTGATGACCATCCTCACTTTTGACTCAAGCTGAATTTGAATATAATGTTGGACTAGATACCGCTTTCAATCATAGGATAGCAACTGACGGGATTACTGTTCCTCCATTCAACCGGTGCTAAACCACTGAGGATGTGAGGTAAATATACTACAGCTCCTTACTGGATTGCCACTGTGACAATCCCTGGACTTCTGGTCAGGGTGCAGCTGCCTGCTCTACTATACCCAGCTGAATCGAGCCCACCATTGGACAGTGACTGCTCAGAGCAAAATCCTAAACTCAGTGACCCTGGAAACACCCCCAAATCCAGATCGGGCTGAAACCCATGGTCCCTCTACGCTGGGACCATAGTGATGGCACACTTCTCATGAAAGAGAGCCCCAGGCCATGCTAGGGCAGGAACTCCCTAGACATTCAGCAGCTGAAGAACCTCCCAGCTGCTGACTGCTCTGGACACCCATGGTTAGAACAAAAGGAGCATGCAGGGAATTCTCCCTGTACGAATCCCTTGTCCACTTGACCCTCCCCTCTGATCTTCCTCCTGATACTTACCCTCGCAAGAAGAACAAGTACCACACTTGCCCCTACACCTCATCCTCACTACTATTCAGGAACCCAAGCAGTCCTTCCAGGTGAGGCGATACTTCACCTATGAGTCTATGGGGGTCATCTCCTATATCTGGTGCTCCCACTGTTGGCTCCTGTATATTGGTGAGAACCAATGTAGATTGGGAGACTGCTTCACCGAGCACCTACATTCTATCTGCCAGAAAAAGTGGGATCTCCTGGTAGCCACCCATTTCAGTTCTACTTCCCATTCCCATTCTGTCATGTCAGTTCATGGCATCCTTCACTGCCACAATGAGATCACACTCAAGTTGAAGGAGCAACACCTTATATTCTGTCTGGGTAGCCTCCAATCTGATGGCAAATCGCCCCCCACTTCACCATTCCCCTTTCCTGTTTCCCTGTCTCACCTTATCTCCTTACCTGCCCATCACCTCTCTCTGGTCCTTCCCTTTCTTCCTTGGTCTACTACCCTCTCCAATCAGACTCCCCCTCCTCGAGCCCTTTATCTCTTTCACCAACCAACTTCCCATCTCTTCACTTCACTCTGCCCCCTCTCCCGGTTTCACCTATCACCTACCACCTTGTATTTCTTCCTCACCAACCCCCAGCTTCTTACTCTGACTTCTCATCTTTCTTCCCAGTCCAGAAGAAGGGTCTTGGCCCAAAACGTCGACTGTTTACTCTTTTCCGTAGGTGCTTCCTGGCTTGTTGTTTCTCCAGCATTTTTCTGTGTTGCTTTGGATTTCCAGCATCTGCAGACTTTCTTGTTTTAGTGGATGAAAGGTCTTATTTCTGTCCCTTTTTAATGGGTTGACTCTGCCTCTGTTACATTCTGACTGCACAATCCAGAACATAACTACTATGTGAGTAGTTCTTCCCCAGCTATCTTCCCATCATTATGTCACAAGGTCCCTTCAGCAGCCATGTCCATTCTACAATCTCTGTTTCTTGGTAATTCCACCACTGGGAATATTTTCCCACTATCTGATCTTTTGAAATCCTTTACGATTTAAAATCTGTCTAACAAAATCCTTCTATTCTAAGGAGACCTATCTCAGCATCTTCTTTCTACCCTGGTAACTGAAGTCCTCATACCTCTAACAATCCTGATAAATTTCTTACTAAAACCTCCACATCTTTCCCAAGGATGGTGCCTAGTCCTACATGGTACTTCAATGCAGCAAAACCTGTATTTTATACATGTTTATCCTTGTCCATGTAACCAAGGATTCTGTACGTTTCTTAGAAATGACAATTTCTGTCTTTTTTAATGCTTTATGTGCACGGTACCCTGGATTTCTATGTCACTCTATCTCTTTTAGAAATATTTCCTGTTTTATATCGCACTTCCTCAGGCTCCCTACCGAAATGTGACACTTGATTTTTGCTGCAGTTGACCACATGCCCACAAATTCCACCATCCTGTGTATCTTTATGAAGTCTAACATTCCAAGGATTTTTGTTTTAACATTCTCAGTATCCATGTTATTATATTTCTGTTTAAACAGCTGCAAGAGATGGAAAATACATTGCGTAGAGCAGAAAACACACAGGAAAGAACATATTTTACTCATTCTTGGGATGTGGGTATTGCTGACAAAGACATTAGTGAATCATCGGATGATTCAGTAATCTAGTATTTATAGAGATATCTACAAGGAAGTAACCTCTTATTTATTTAACTGAATTAAAATCCCCAGATAAGTAAAATCTTCAGTTTTGAAGACCTTGGAAAGAATGAGTTATGTTGTAAGGTGAGTCTTCCTCTTAAGCAGCTAAGTAAAGAAGATGAACCTGAGGAGACTGAAACAGAAACAGATGATTACGAATAGCACTACTGTGGACAGCACCAACTGCAGAGAAGCTTATGAGAAACAATTAAGTGAAAGATCGAAGTAAAGGTGGGAAACATAGGATAATATATCAAATTAAGACCTTTCATTCCCCCATAACATCACAAAGCTTATGTTACAAAATTCTAGAAAATGATGTATAAACCACATATCACTCTGAAAATGAACAAAACATTTTTCAGAATCATCTACATAAAGCTTGATAAATGTTTTTCCTTTGCACCATACAATGACAAACTTACTATTTAAAACCCTATGTTATTTTGTTCAGAGTGATATCACAGTGTGATAAGTGGATGCAATACAATGAACATTAACTTTGATATTTTCCTTGCTCTTAAACCAGGAGTTGGGAAAATATATCCCTCATGGTGTTAATGAAGAAACCTGAACTGAACAGATTTATTAGATAATAATAAAAAAAAACTAAAAGAATGGAAATCTGAACTAATTAAGTCATCAGAACAATGTTTGATAATACTGATAAACACAAGCGAATCTGCAGTAGCTGGAAATCTAGAGAAGTACACAAAAAGTGCTGGAGGAACTCAGCAAATCAGGCAGCATCTATGGAGGGAGGCAAACAATCAACATTTCAGGCTGAGACCCTTCATCGGGACAGGATCAGTTATCCTGATGAAGAGACTCAGCCCCAAAGCAAAGAAAGCCAAGATCCAAAAATGTTGATCCTCTTTATCAAACACTAAAACCACCGCCCACCCACAGGTTGGGGCCTGCTTCGACTGAGTAAATAAATAGTGCGCGTGCATTGTTAAAAGGTTTGTGTACAACACGTGCATAGAGGACATGGGGAAAGTATCCAGAAACCTCCCAATCACATTTAGTGGATAGGGCTTTTGATGAAGTTAACTCATTCAGCACTCAGCAATAGTGCAACCTGAAAGAGAATTGCTGACTCTGTGGATTGAGGGGGTCTGAAAAGTGGAAACTTGGAACCCCTAATGTGGCTAAAGAATTGTGAAATAGGGTATATAATGCAGCGTGAGTAGTAGGGGATTTAATCCACAGTGAGTATAAGGGGAAACTCACTTGGAGTAGGGGATATAACCCAGGGTGAGTAATAGCTGATATAACCAAGGGTGAGTAATAGGGGGGAAACACAGGGCGAGTAGTAAGGCATATAACCCAGGGTGAGTATAGGGGATTTAATACAGAGTGAGTATTATGGGATATAACCCAGAGTGAGTAATAGGGGATATAATCCAGGATGAATATAAGGGATATAACTCAGGGCAAGTAGCTGGGGATATAACCCAGGGTGAGTAATAGGGGAATTCCCAGGGTGAGTATAGGGGATTTAACATGGAGTGAATAGAGGGGATATAACCCAGGGTGAGTATATTGGATATAACCCAGTGCGAGTATAGGGAATTTAACCCAGGGTGAGTAATGAGGAATATAACCCACAGTGAGTATAGGGAGAAAACCCAGGGTGAGTAGTAGGGGGTATAACCCAGTGTGAGTAAATGGGGATATAAATCATGGTGAGCATAGGGGGAAACACAGGGTGAGTAGTAGGGGGTATAACCCAGCGTGCATATAGGGGATTTAATCCAGGGAAACATCAGTTAATTCTAAAATGAGGGTAAATTGTTTCATTTAGAAGTTGTGAATTTTCAGAAATCTGTTCCACAAAAGGATGTGACTGCTCATAATTTGCATGTATTGAAGTCTGAAGTCAATCGTTCAGGAGTTTTGATTTGTGATTAAGACAGGGATTGGTGATGAGGTTCAGGATGACTGGGTACTACAGCAGACCTGGGTGCCATCTGGGCTCCTCCTACTTCTATTTATTACCTTCAAGTAGGTAAAAAAATAACTTTCAATGCCTTATGGGTTCTTTAACCACAAACCCACCAAATTTTTATGCGACATTTCTAAGAAAGGTTATTTACAAAAATACAGCAAGCAACCAGCTGAAAAGTGTACTTTTTCCTTTCTCCTGTGGGTCAAGTATTGAAATATTGAGCTGAATATTACCAAAGCTGCCTGAGTTGGGGCTGTGTCATAAATAAAATGCAGGATGTCTGAAACATGAACCTAATTGGACTCCCCTGGTTTCATTGGATGCCGGACTGAGGGAGGTGAACAATCCTGAAAGGATAGGCAGTGTTAAAACAATGACAATGAGGCCTCCAATTTCTTCTTAACAGCAATTCTATTTTTAATGGACACAGAGTCTATAGAATTGAGGCAAAACAGTGGTGAGGTCATGGACCATATCTGGACTACAGAAGAGGAGGTGCTTGCTGTCTTGAGGTAAATTCAGGTGGAGAAGTTCCCAAGGCCTGACAAGGTGTCCCCTCAGACCTTATAGAAGGCTAGTGCAGAAAGTTCACAGGCCTTGGCAGATGTATTTAAAATTATTGGTAAGTATTCTGAGACAGAATATATCAGTATTTGGATAGGCAGGGACTGATTAGACACAGTCAACATGGCTTTATGCGTGGTAAGTCATGCATAATCAATCTTATGGAGTTTTTCAAAGTGGTTACGATTGTGTATTTCAGAGTTTCAAAGGTTCATTTATTATCAAAGTATACAACTTAAAATTCTTCTTCTCCAGGTAGCCATGAAACTAGGAAATAAAAGAAAGGCAGCACAATCGTCAGCCCCCCAAATCCCTCATCCCGCATAAAACACAACCAAAGCAGAACAAGCACATCAACCCCCAAATACCCCTCCCCTCACAGAAAAAATGAACCAAAACAAAACAGGCACCTCGAATCCAAATCCCCCTCCCTGCACATCAAAAACAAGAAAGATCAGGCGAAATACACAAAATATTTTTTAAAACTGTAAGTCTGAAAGAAAGTCTATAGTGCAAGTAATATTGCAGTAATCTTTGAGTAATATTGTAAATATATTGGTTGATGAAGCATTCTTTATCATTTACACAATGCATTGCAGGTTATATGCAAAAGTGCGTAAATGGCATACATCATCACAGCACCACATGATACATGCGCACCTCACTTAAAGAAAAAAGGAAACTAAGACCTATTCTCCTGGGCTCACATCTTTTTCCTTTCAAACAGATTTATGCTTTAGAGTTCAAAACATAACAGGAGGTATTTTTAAACAGACCCAGATGATTACCTACCTGTTGAAGAGCAGCAAAATGTTCAAGTGAAAAAAAAGTGCAGTGAAAAGGTCAAGTAAACAAAAAGCAGCTCAGTATGTGGCTCCTCAGAAAAGGAGACAGAGATGATTGAGGTTTTTTTTAAAGGTAGAAAATGGTGAGTACCAGCTGATGATAATCATAAAAAAATATCAGAAATGGCTAGCTACATCGGAAAGATTAACGGGTTTGATCACTGAAAAGGTAACTGGCTCATGTACATAAACTGAGTGAATTTTGAAGTAAATGAAATAGCCAATAAGAAATGGGTGCCTGTTTTGCTGAGAGGATTGGGTTTAAAGGCATACAGTTTGTTTAGATATTTAACTGCTCTAATCAAACCAGCTGAGATTAGCTTCGCTGATAATGTGAAAGCAATAACACTTAGAACCAAAACCATTGTAGATTACAGAACACTTTAGGTCTCATAAGTGGAATCAGATGGAAAGTCTATCTCAGTGTACATGGCTAAATTGACGAAATTGTCTGAGCATTATCAGTTCAGTGATGGGCTGAATGATGCACTGAGAAATTGTTTAGCTTGTGGAATCTTAAAGGCAGCATACTAATATGGCCCCTAATGTAATCACAACTTACATTTAAAAAGGCAGCTGAACAGCTGTGTCAATGGAAATAGCAACCAGAGATGTAATTGAGTTGTAGTGATGACTGAAAGTGATCTTCAACAAAATAGCACAGTCTAAAGAGAAACAGGCCTAACTGAACAAATGGTGTTCTTCGATTTCACGCACTCAACTGCATCTCTTCCATCTCATGCACTCAACTGCATCTCTTCCATTTCACACACATCTGCTTTTAACCCATCCTCCCGCCATGCTACCAGGGATAGGGTTCCTTTTGTCCTCAGCTACCACCCCACCAGCCACGCGCAAGGCTCGAACTACCTCCACTTCCACTGCAGCACCTACCGTCATGTGTCCCACATGTGGGCGAGCTTTCAGGGCCCGGATTGGCCTCACCAGTCACCTCCAGACCCACAGTCACAAACCCTCCACCTGACAGAAGTCGTGGTCGTCTCTGACTCCAAAGGACGAACAACAACAACAACACGGTAGATTTCCCATTCATTATTAAGATCAGCTCCATTCCAGCAGGAAGTTCAGATCAGCAACAGGGAAAGAAAACTTGAGAAAAAAGAGAGGCTGTGGACATGACTTTACTTGATATTAGCCTGTACTGACATTGGGTTTGTCATGGACTCTGCTGAGAATATTTTATGAAGGAGATTTCAGGTGGAGATGGGTTTTTCAGGCAAGCAAATTTGAGAAGAAGCTGCACAGAGCATCTTGACTGATGGAATCAAAGTTCCTTTGAAGTTAGAAAGCTAAGCCATGTATGGTTTAGAGAGCACATGAACTTGCCATCATGAAACATCTCTATCGCTTCACTTGTCATAACTGGCACATTTCCTCTAGATGGAGCCCGTGTCAGCATGGTTAACTATAAGCAGACACGAGAATATACAAAATTTGTAAACAGAAGTTAGATTTGGAAGAGGGAAATCAGATTATGAGGGCAAAGGTTTGAGGTAAAGTCGAACTAAGGGAATCTGGATTGTGAGGATTGTCTGCATGGAGGCTGGTGACCAGTGGAGTGCCTCAGGGATCTGTTCTGGGACCCCTACTCATCATGATTTTTATAAATGACTTAGATGAGGAAGTGAAGGGGTGGGGTTAGTAAATTTGCTGATGACACAAAGGTTGGGGGTGTTGTGGAAAGTGTGGAGGGCTGTCAGAGGTTATAGCGGGACATTGATAGGATGCTAAACTGGGCTGAGAAGTGGCAGATGGAGTTCAACCCAGATAAATGTGAGGTGGTTCATTTTGGTAGGTCAAATATGATGGCAGAATATAGCATTAATGGTAAGACTCTTGGCAGTGTGGAGGA
Organism: Hemitrygon akajei; assembly: GCF_048418815.1. NCBI lineage: Eukaryota > Metazoa > Chordata > Chondrichthyes > Myliobatiformes > Dasyatidae > Hemitrygon > Hemitrygon akajei. Next base: position 59,738,068 of record NC_133125.1, read on the forward strand.
TCAGAGGGATCAGAGGGATCAGAGGGATGTCCAAGCCCATAGGACACTCAAAGCTGCTACACAGGTTGACTCTGTGGTTAAGAAGGCATACAATGCACTGACCTTCATTAATCATGGGATTGAGTTTAAGAGCAGAGAGATAATGTTGCAGCTATATAGGACCTTGGTCAGACCCCACTTGGGGTACTGTGCTCAATTCTGATCACCTCACTACAGGAAGGATGTGGAAACCATAGAAAGGTGCAGAGCAGATTTACAAGGATGTTGCCTGGTTTGTGGAGCATACCTAATGAGAATAGTTTGAGTGAACTCAGCTTTTCTTCCTTGGAGTGATAGAGGATGAGAGGTGACCTGTTAGAGGTGTACAAGATAATGAGAGGCTTTGTTCATGTGGATAGTCAAAGGCTTTTTCCCAGGGCTGAAATGGCTAACATGAGAGGGCATAGTTTTAAGGTGCTGGGGAGTAGGTACAGAGGAGATGTCAGGGGTAAGTTTTTTACGCAGTGAGTGGTGAGTGCATGGAATGGGCTGCTGGTGGCGGTGGTGGAGGTGGAAGCTATAGGGTCTTTTAGGAGACTCCTGGATGGATACATGGAGCTTTGAAAAACAGAGGGCTATGAGTAAGCCTAGATAGTTCTAGGAAAGTACATGTTCGGCACAACTTTGTGGGCCAAAGGGCCTGTATTGTGCTGTAGGTTCTCTATGTTTCTACGGTTCATGCAGTGGATGGAGCTCAGAATGTGGGAGAACTCAGATCCCTTGGGAAGTTCAAATCATGCTGGGGGGCTAGAAGCTGATAATGATATAAAATTGGAGGTTATGGGGAGTAATGGTTGGGGAGAGCCCATGGCAGCAGCTTTAATTAAAGGGCCAATGTCCTCCTTTCTGCTGAGGTTAAGCCAATGCAGAAGTGGAGCTCCAAACTGTGTAATCTCTTGCTTCAGCTGATCTGTTTCAAGCACCATTGGAAACCCCAGATCATAACTATTAAATCCAAATTAATGACAACATTTGAGGAATCTAGCTGATTTAAATTTAAAGCTATCAGCTACAGTGAAACTACAGAAATTAAGAGTCTTTTTGATAAGAACATTGTTTGGAGTTTCGGCGGAAACATTATAATTTTAATTACTTCGGATAAGTTACATCAGTAAAAGGTATTACTTTGAACTATTAACTAGAAAGCATAATTTGAAGATGGTCATCAAATGAGCAAAATATATCAGGATTTAGCTTTTAATCATGTTGAGCTCTAAGAAAATGATTGAGTCATGGAAACAAAGACCTTAATAGTTTCGGAGAGATAATCAAATATTTGACATTTTTTCAAGGAGTTTGGGAAAGGGCAGAGTATCGGGGCTGGATACCTGTTTCAGAGAGCAGACACAGGGCAGGAGAAAATTCAAATTTTCCCACCAATTCTCCCGCCATGTAGCAACATTCTAGGTAGAACCATCAAAGGCAGAAAGAGAAGATACAATCAAAATGTGAATATAACAAAAACAATTCTAAGAATTGTGAAAGGCATGTATTTGTGGGTTTCACTCTGCATCAAACAAGCCTTGCGATACGATCTTTATGCAGACCACTTATTACCACTTTACTGGTCTATAAAGTTGATTTTTCTGTAACAGTAACACTTTTTTTCTGAATTCTGTTACTGTATTGCTTTGCCTTTAGACTAGCGTAATGCACTGATGTGATGAAATTGTCTGTATCGATGGTATGCAGAACAAAGTTTTTCCCTGTACTTTGGTACATGAGATGATGATAAACCTATTGCCAGTAACTATTTCTAAGAACATTATCCGTTGAGATATTTTCAATGGCAGAGGTGAAGTTGCAATATTTTAGTTGATCCACTTCATAAAGATGGGCATCTTTGATCTATTTTCTCCAAACGGCAGCTCAGCAAGCTGTGGTAACTGCAACTCGCTTGCTCCCAGATCCTTCCTTATGCCCTCTTCTGAACTTTTTCCTTACCTCTAGTATCTCTCTGCTTCTCTGTGGCAAAGGTTCATGTCCTCTACCAAATTAAAATAATTGCATTTAATAAGCGAATCTTCATTTGACTAAGCGTATTTTATGATTAATAAAAGACACGGCTCAAAAGATGCAACCTAGCTGTGTCTTTTCTTATCACCACAGCTTTGTGCAGACTATAGATTACAAGACATCCATAAGTCTTTAATAGCTTTGAGCCATTTTGATTAGAAGTTCACAAAAAAATGTTTGAAGAAATCAGTGTGCCGAACATGCTGACAGTGGAATCCTTGGGTAATCTGACGACTCCTTCAGCTCTTGCAAAGGAGTGGTGTGTGACATCATCACTTAGGTGCTTAAGGTGAAAATGGAATGGGGCAAATTTTACCAAGTGTGATCAGGTGATGGCTTCATTCAATAAAACAGGAATCCACTAATCTAACTAGGTAGTAGCCAGCCAATTATTCAAGAACTAGGATCAGACCTAATCTTTAGACTTGGAAAAAAGCACAAAATGAGGGACTAGGATATAGAAAAAGATCATAATGTGGTATAAGTGTTCTACACTTGTAATATGTAGCTGACTATAATATCTATTAGAACAGATAATGCTTTTGAAAATGATTATAAAATCTTAAGGCTTTATTAAACAATAGAAATATGTTTGGTGACACTAAGATCTAAAAGAATTCTTCATTTCAAAGCTGTAAATGCAACAAATTAATTCAGTTTCACTTTCAAATCAGAAGTAAATATTGAACTTCATGTATTTTGTATGTTACAGAGATGTAAAAAGCAGGAATGGCAACTGTTTTACAGACATTTGGATAAAGAGGTTGAAACTAAATTAATCATGTGTTAAAAGTGGATATATTAGGCACAGAAGAAAACACATTTTAAATTCATACACTATTAGTTTCCTTTTGATCCATCTGACCTCTTTCAGTGTTACTGATTTCTGTGAATTCCTATCTTTGCCTACCCCACTCATTATCACTCTCAGGACCCTCTTTTTGTTTGCTGTTATTGACATCTCTCACCAGCTCCTCATGCTTTCATTGCCTGGTAAGTGAGCAACATTTTCCTTAAAACACTCCTGCTTTATAAAATGATACAGGCATCCCTTGTGGAATTGGTACTTTGCTAGATCTAAATTAATTAGGCCTATCGGAAAATCCAAGCTATTCAGCCACTCATATTTATACTCATACTCATACTCATATTCAGCCACTCATAGTTTCCATTCAGCTTGCCAAACGTGGATTTTCATCAGCTAAGATTAAATGTGAAGTCAAGGTTTGTGTTCTGTGTGTTTTGAATCTAGTTGCAGCACCAAACCACAAACCACCAACCAGCACAAACACCATGTCACATGGTACATCTGCCTCTCAGTTCCAGCAACCCAGATTCGAATCCCGGGCTCTGATGCTGTCAGTGTATTTCCCTGTGACAGTCTAGTTTTCCTTGGTGGTTTGGTTTCCTCCCTCATCGCAAGTTACACTGGACGTTGGGTGAATATACTGCTGTAAATTACTCTCGTATGGGTAGGTAGTAGAAGAATTTGGGAAGGCTCTTAATGAGCATACATGGGTTAAAGGTCTATAGGACAATGGGATTGATGGGAATGCTCTGAGAATTGACTCTAAGACCATAAGCTATCAGAGCAGAATTAGGCCATTCAATCTTAGCTGACTATTTTGTCACTCAACTGCATTCTCCCATCCTCTCCCCATAATCTTTAACCCCCCTTATCAATCAGGAACTTGATCATTTCTGCCTTAAATACACTTAATGGCTTAGCCTCTAAATCCTTCTGTGGCAACAATCTTTCTGCAGAAGAAATTTCTGCTTATCTCACTTCTAAAGGGATATCCCTTTATTCTGAGACTGTGCCCTCGGATCCTAGGCTCTCCTACTAATGCTAACATCCTTTTCACATCCACTGCATCCATCCAGGCCTTTCAGTATTTGACTTAGATCTGATGAATTAAATGACCAAGAGATTCAAACAGGAGGACATGAGTTGAGAGTTAGGGGGCAAAAATTTAATGGTAACACGAGGGGGAATTTCTTTACTCAGAGAGTGGTAGCTGTGTGGAACGAGCTTCCAGTAGAAGTGGTAGAGGCAGGTTCAGTATTGTCATTTAAAGTAAAATTGGATAGGTAGATGGACAGGAAAGGAATGGAGAGTTATAGGCTGAGTGCAGGTCAGTGGGACTAGGTGAGAGTAAGCATTTGGCACGGACTAGAAGGGCCAAGATGGCCTGTTTCCGTGCTGTAATTGTTATATGGTTATATTTTATGTCATATGGAAAGATATGAGAACACCACCAACACTTGGAGACCTAATAATGTCTCAACTAACTATGTAGCAATGAGGTGCATCTGAGTACGCATCTATGAACATGCAGTGTTAGAAGATGTCCAACATTAGGCCCACTACATTCAGAGGTGTACAATGCAACCAGAAGTACTATGCAAAAGGCAGCTGATCTGATAATGCTTTCTTTATAATTATGTGCAGGTCTCAAAATTCCCCAAATTAATAGACACACTAGGCAGAATGAATGCAGTGTGAGAAGTCATCCAATTGGACCTGCAAAATCAAATGTTAAATACTTTCCTAAAACACCCAGATCAGGAGTAATGGGGCACCCTGGGGACTGCTACTGACAAGCGCATAAAGCTGCTGACTGGTGGAAAATGCAATCTAATAGGCTAATGGACTCCTAGTCGTAACTTGTGATTTGGAATACGAAAGTCAGGAAGTAGTGCTTCATTTGGACAGAGTTGTGATGAGATCCTATTCTGAATAAATGAAGAAAATCTTGGTCTTGTAATCACAAGAATTTATACCGTGCCTTCAAACTTGATATTCATAGTGGCCATGATTTAAGTGAAACAGTAGAACAGGGTCCATGGCTCAAAGACTTCCCCTGTTTCATTTTTTTGACAGCGTTGTCATAATCACTCAGATGTAGTCAGATAAAGAAAATGGGAGTACAATGAGGTAAAAGATACATTTCAGAATCCTCAGTCGGCATTCCTGAGACCCTATGTTTATAGAACTAGCTATATCAAAAGCAAAAAAAATGTGATTAGGTTTTGTTTAATATCAATTAACTTTCTATGAAAGTAATTGAAAGCATAGTCCTCCTTACAGCTAACACCGCTGCCCAGCTTTGTGTCACCCGCAAACTTGGAGATGCTGCATTTAATTCCCTCGTCTAAATCATTAATATATATTGTAAACAACTGGGGTCCCAGCACTGAGCCTTGTGGTACCCCACTAGTCACTGCCTGCCATTCTGAAAAGGTCCCATTTATTCCCACTCTTTGCTTCCTGTCTGCCAACCAATTCTCTATCCACATCAATACCATACCCCCAATACCGTGTGCTTTAAGTCTGCACACTAATCTCCTGTGTGGGACCTTGTCAAAAGCCTTTTGAAAATCCAAATATACCACATCCACTGGTTCTCCCCTATCCACTCTACTAGTTAAATCCTCAAAAAATTCTATAAGATTCGTCAGACATGATTTTCCTTTCACAAATCCATGCTGACTTTGTCTGATGATTTCACCACTTTCCAAATGTGCTGTTATCACATCTTTGATAACTGACTCTAGCATTTTCCCCACCACCGATGTCAGGCTAACTGGTCTATAATTCTCTCTCCCTCCTTTTTTAAAAAGTGGGGTTACATTAGCCACCCTCTAATGCTCAGGAACTAATCCAGAATCTAAAGAGTTTTGAAAAGTTATCACTAATGCAACCACTATTTCTTGGGCTACTTCCTTAAGCACTCTGGGATGCAGACCATCTGGCCCTGGGGATTTATCTGCCTTTAATCCCTTCAATTTACCTAACACCACTTCCCTATTAACATGTATTTCCCTCAGTTCCTCCATCTCACTAGACCCTCGGTCCCCTACTATTTCCGGAAAATTATTTATGTCCTCCTTAGTGAAGACAGAACCAAAGTAGTTATTCAATTGGTCAGCCATTTCCTCATTCCCCATGATCAATTCACCTGTTTCTGACTGTAAGGGACCTACATTTATCTTAACCAATCTTTTTCTTTTCACATATCTATAAAAGCTTTTACTGTCAGTTTGTATGTTCCCTACCAGCTTTCTCTCATAATCTTTTTTCCCTTTCCTAATTAAGTCCTTTGTCCTGCTCTGCTGGACTCTGAATTTCTCCCAGTTCTCAGGTGTGCCGCTTTTTCTGGCTAATTTGTATGTTTCTTCTTTGGACTTGATACTATCCCTAATTTCCCTTGTCAGCCACGGGTGCACTACCTTCCCTGGTTTATTGAATGATACAGGCAAGTTCAGCTATGCAAAATTCTCTTGACATTCATTTTTGGTCTCTGTTGAAACAATTTATCCAGACATTCATTTGGTCTCAAATGAAAGTCTGATAATCAAATCGGATTAAGAAGAGGAATTATCATCTTTTAATTTTGTTTTTATGAATTGGATAAAAATGAAATTTATTTTATTTTATTTCACATTCTCTCCATCCTCTTCACTATATTTTTGTACAATAACTGTTAGCAGTTCACTACTTTACTTTTTAATTCCCGTGGTCCTTATACATTACTCAATGCATTGTAAAAAAAATAGTACTGACATTATTGAACCATTCCAAACCTATGTTCCATATTTTTCTATTTGTATTTATTTCAAATTAGCTAGTTCTTTGTACAGACTAAATATTATCTCTGCACCTTTAATCAGCATAACAAAATGTTAACAGAGAAAATTTACAGTAAAAAAGGAATTCATATATCTCATTGAGACTTTGCCAGCTTCTACAGTGGACTTGTCGCCCTGGGGTCGCAGCCTCTCAAGGGCACATCAAAGTACGCTTTACACGTGATCAGGGTTTCTGCCTCTAAATCATACTGTTCCAAGGCTGCGTACAAATATTTTCCTCAGCTCTCCTCTAGGGGGAGCCAAAGGCAAGATCTCACTCACAAGGAGGCCAAAAATGGAGAAACAGGTCTGGCTGTGAGGACCTTTCATCCAAATGCAACAAAGTGTCTGCTGGAGGAACTCAGCAATATCTATAGTAGGAAAGGAAATGTCAATGTTTCAAGTCGAAACCCAGCACCTGAGTCCCGTTACAAGGACATTGTCATGCAGCTATCTTGTTACTTCAGAGAACAGCAACTGATCTGTGCCACATTTTCCTCCACACCACTGCTTATGGATGTCAAGGACATATTTTCCCCAAGGATTTGTTACTTCTTTCCCTCCTTGAATAGGGAGCATCTTGACAGCAGAGACACAGTAACAGTAACATCATTGAACATAGTGCTTATTCTCCTTCTTCAGGCATGCTCATTTCCTGCTTTTATCTGGTGTAACTGTTACCTGCCACTTATCAGACCCTAGTGGAATGCTGTCTCACACTTGCTGGGCCCTTCTGTTTTTCAGCAATTGTAAAATGCTAAGAACTTATGCAATTTATGTGAACATCTCCACTTTTGATCTTATGAAATTTGGCCTCCAACAATGACAACAGTTTCCATTGAGTGAAGTATGAATCCAACCCTAGGACCATTTTCCCCTTGATGTCTTTTGACTTCAATGTCACCAAAATACTTGGATGCCTTTCTTGGTCAAATGCTACCTTTATATCAAATGCAGTCTAATCTTAACCTAATCTACATTTGGTTGTGATGATGAACAAGGTCAAGAAGTGAAATCCAAAGTGGGCATTGATGAACAAGCCATTGGTAAGTGTGGTTTGGTGACACTGTCTTTAGTTTGGCAGTTTCATTGCTTTGATGTTGTCTTGTCCCATAACCTTTGTTGTGTTCATATTTTCAGTCAGTTTGTCATATCACATGGAATGAATCAAACTAGCTGAAGAACCTCTGTAATGGTAGATCTCTAAGGAGGTAACCAAGGTATTATTCATTTCACAATTCTGGGCGACTCTGGTTGTTAATGCTTGAAACTTAACTTTATCTCATACATGTTGGACCAGACTATCACTTGAGCAACACACAAACTGCTGAAGGAACTTAATGGGTCAGGCTTGTGTGATTTGTGTGTTGCTCCAGGTTCCAGCATCTGCAGTCTCCTGTATTCCCACTATCATCGCTCTGGGATTATTCCTTGGCCCGCTTTCTTGCACTAGCTGTTTAACTGTCCACCACTATTCATGGCTAGATATAGCAAGACTCTAGAGCTTTGATTTGATGTAATGGTCATGGGGCCCTGTAGCTCTGTCTGTTGCATTCTGATTTTAAAACTTAATTTTGCATGACAACGAGGTGGTGGGAACTCAAAAGAAATGGTGTGATAAGCACAATCGGTGGCTATGCTGGGGGTTGTGATTAATTACAGATCTGTCCTGTGGAGTTATAAATAGGAGAAGATGAAATGAATCTGATATTAACTAGGGACAAATAAAAGTAAGCACAGATAACAAAGCTGGAGAGATTGATTATCTGAAACTGTTGAATTTATTGCTGAATTCTGAACACTGTAGTGTTCACAGAACAACTGGTCCACAGTTTGGACCATTCCACTCTAGAATGGCTGGAATGGTCCAAACTGATGGAGAGGTGACATCTTCTTCTTTTAATTATGCTTCTTCTGCTGAACTGCAATCAATTGCAGCCTGTACTTTCCATTTTGATGACATTTTTTTGGGCCAGCTGAGCATTCTGGTGCTTTTGTTATCTCCTGGGTGATTCAGCGAAGTTGAGAGCAGAGGGTGCGGCCATTGTTTCCTAATGGCAGAACGTGAACCCATAGTCAGCCCCGTTACTTCTCGCTAATTAAAGTGTCACACAAGATTGAAATCAATGAGGATGAGAGCAGACGATGAGCAGGAGTTCAGCGGCGCGTATCCGCGTTTGACGGGTTTCCTTCTCGCTGCTTCCGGAGGAAGGTGCAGTTTGACCACCTCGACAAGGCTTGTGGTTGTGAGACTTATTTCTTGCAGGAGTCGGCAGTTCGATGTTTGACGCCCGCAGTGCTGAATGCGCCCTGTGGCTGTGGGTTCACTTTGGGAGGACTCTGCAGTTCAGGGTCCATCTGTTTCTGATTACTCTTTTTTTGCTAATTGCACAATTTGGTCAAAGTGCTTTGGCGCGGAACTGGCTCTGCTGCAGTTATCGACACAGTGCTAGACTGAACTGACTCAGTGCCTGTGGCTTCTAGATCATTTTTAGGGACTTTGCAGTTTGATGTTTAATATTCTGAGTTTTATTTGCTCGTTTTTTTTGCTGTTAGCATGATTTGTTTTATTTTTTCATGGGTTGGGTGTTTTCTTTAAATGGGTTCCACGGTGTTTTGTTGTTTCATGGCCGCCTGCAGGAGGATGAATCTCAGGGTTGTAGACTGCATACGTACTTTGATAACAAATACTTTTAAGTACGAGATACAAGATAACAGATACTTTGAAACTTTGAAGTACATCCTCTGCCAAGCCCTTTTGGTAATGAAGGAGATGTGGTTCTCCCCCCAGAGGTCCTGCAAAGCATTGATGCCCAGGGACTTCATTGTTGAAATGGTATGTTGAATGTAGAACTGGTGCTGATAAGTTGGTGGAGATGAAATTCGTTTCCCCGGAAGTCGAAATGCGTCTCCTCGGTTTTGAGGGCATTCGGCTCTAAGTTGTTGTGGCTGCACTGGGACACCAACTTGTTTACTTCCTGGTGGTACATGCATTCATGGTCTCTGGCAATTAGTCCAATGACAGTGCAGTCATGTGCAACCCTTTATTTACAGACAAACAGTAAAACACTCGACCTAACATCTAAGTCACGCAGGTATTCATCTTAGCCACACCAAGTTACAAAAATTATGACACTAAACATTCAGTAACACTTCAAACTCATCAGGTATTTCATTAAGTCTCCCCAAGTTATATAACTACAAAACTAAACATTCAACTAACATGTCATTAGCTAAGAGTGCGTGTGGGCCTGCCTAAATCTGCAGCGTACTTTCCCAATGGTTCTTCAGCACTGGTCGTGATCTCCGTGTGGAGATAAACCCCTGGAGAGAATGAAAATTCAGCAAGTTTCTCATACGAACTATTCTGAGTTACTAGGAACCAGATGCTGGTGTCATAGCACTCAAGGCAACCAATGGGAAAGAACTGCTGTAACCTTTGGACGGTCCAATCAGCAATTGACATGGTGGAAGTGGCTTTCAGCTGGCAAGAGTCCTAACCCTTGTCATTACTGGAAGTTTGTAATCCGGCTGTAGATGAGTCCCGATACATTTAAGTTTGCAGAGTTTCTCTTGCAACAGCTCAGGGATGATGGTATTGAAGGCTGAACTGAAATCAAAAAAGAGAATCCAGACATATTTTCCAGGGGAATCGATCTATAAAAAAACACATATACCAGCCATACAGTGGTGCTAAAAAGTTTGTGAACCCTGTAGAATTCTCCTTGTTTCTACATAAATATGACCTACAATATGACCAGATCTTCATGTAAGTCCTAAAACTAGATAGAGAGCTCATTTAAATAAATAGCACTAAAAACATTATTCATGCTCATTTACTTATTGAGAAAAATAGTCCAATATTACATGTATTTGTTGCAAAACGTTTGTAAACCTTTGCTTTCAGTAATTGGTGTGACCCTCTTGTACAGCAATAACTACAACCGAATGATTCCAGTAACTGTTGATCACTCCTACACATTGACTTGGAGGAACTTTAGGCCGTTCCTCCTTACAAAACTGCTTCAACTCTGGGATGTTGGTGGGCTTTCTAGCATGGCCTGCTTGCTTCAGGTCCTTCCACAACATTTCTATAGGATTAAGGTCAGGACTTTGACTCAGCCATTCCAAAACACAAATGATTTTCTTTTAAAACCATTCTTTGGTGATTTAATCTTGTCTTTGTTTTCTCTTGTTGCATTATCCAACTTCTATTTAGCCTCAGGTGATGGGCTGTCATCCTGACATTTTCCTGTAAATTGTCTTGATACAATTTTGAATTCATTGTTCCTTCAACAATTTCAAGCTGTCCAGGCCCTGAGACAGCAAAGCAGCCCCAAACCATTGGTGCTTCTTCCAATATGGCTTCACAGTTGGGATGAGGTTTTGGTGTAAGTGTGCAGTGCCCTTTTTCCTCCAAACATAGCGATATGCATTTATACCAAGAAGTTCAACTTTTGTCTCATCTGCCCACAGAACATTGTCCCAGAAGCATTGTAGAACATCCAGGTGGTCATTGCAAACTTGAGACGTGCAGCAATGTTTTTTTTGGAGAGCAATGGTTTCCTCCATGGTGTCCTTCCACGAACACCATTCTTGTTCAGTGTTTTTCTGACAGTGGACACATGAACAGAGATTTTAGCAAATTCCGGAGATCTCTGCAGGTCTTTTGCTGTTACCCTTGGGTTCTTTTTCACCTCCTTCAGCATTGCACATTGTGCTCTTGGTGTGATCTTTGCAGGATATCCGTTCCTAGGGAGAGTGGCAACAGTATTGAGTTTCCTCCATTTGTAGACAGCTTCTCTTACTATGGACTGCTGAACGCCCGGGTCTTTAGAAATGCTTTTATAGCCTTTTCCAGCTTCACGCATCTCTACAATTCTTCTAAGGTCCTCTGAAAGTTGTTTTGATCGAGGCATGGTGCACATCAACAGGTCCTTCTTGAGAAGAGCAGGCTCTGTCAGTAACCTGAGTCTATGTGTCTTTTTTTATAGGGCAGGGCACCTCTACAACCCACACCTCCAATCTCATCTCATTGATTGGAATACTTGACTCCAAATAGCTTTTGAAGAAGGCATTAATCCAGAAGTTTGCATACTTTTTTCAGCAGATACATGTAATAATCGATCATTTTTCTTGATAAATAAATGTACAAGTATAATGTTTTTGTGTTATTTATTTAATTGGGTTGTAGGACTTACAAGCCAATTAAATAAATAATGAAGATACGATCACATTTTAGGTCATATTTATGCAGAAATAGAGAACATTCTACAGAATTCACAAACTTCCTAGCACCACTGTATCCATACAATCAATCTATAGAAATCTATGTTGTTGTGATTCTGGTATTTGTCCAGCTCCTTCACCTACTCAGACAGGGTGCTCCAGATTCCAACCATCCTCGAGGTAATAATTTTCTTCCTCAAATCATTTCCAAGCATTTTACTCATGAGCCTATCCCTACTTCCTTGTGATGAGTAGACATCTGCTCTTTTAATGGAAGGAGAGAGAGTGAATGTAGAAATACCAGAAATGGTATTGACACTTTGAGAGCTCAGCCTTCCCTTCCTCTCTTATTAGTACTGGTATCCTTTTGTGTTCCCATTTATCACCTTCAACAGCTCCCAGCACCTTTACTCTCCCCTTCCCCAACCCCCTCATACCCCAGTTCCATCTGTCTTTTATTTTGTCTTGTCTACCTTCATCCATCAACCACCTGCTTCTGCCTTCCAACTCCAATTCTCCCCCTCCCCTGCAGGTAGGTCAAGACAACTCAGAGGTGGTCGTGGGAGGCTGAGGAACGGTTACAGGATTGCCTTGAGTCAGTGGACTGGGCCGTGTTTAAGAACTCATCTGAGGACGTGAATGACTACACCAGGGTCGTAACAGTCTTTATTAAAATAGCTGTAGATGTGTGTATCCCACCACTCTCTTTAACCATTCCCCATCCCCCTTTCCCTCTCTCTTCTTATCCCCTTGTCTGCCCAATGCCTCCCTCTGGTGTTCCTTCCCTTGCCTCTCTTATTAGTCTCTCCCTTCTCCAGCCCTGTATCTCTTTCACCAATCAACTTTCCCGCTCTTTACTTAACCACTCCCCCTCCCAGGTTCACCTATCACCTTGTGTTTCTCCCTCCCCTCCCCCTTCTAACTCTAATCCTCATCATTATTTCTCCAGTCTTGCTGAAGTGTCTCGACCCAAAACGTCAACTGTACTTTTTTCCAAAGATGCCGCCTGGCCTGCTGAGTTCCTCCAGCATTTTATTGTGTGTTGCTTGCATTACCAGCATCTGCAGATTTTCTCTTGTTTGTACCCTGAAGGCAGTATGGTTTCCTTAAAGATCTTGCCTAACAACTCTGTTGGAAAGTAACAAGAAGAATAGACAAAGGCGAGTCAGTGAATGCAGTTTACTTGGATTTTAGAAGGCCTTTGACAAGATGCTGCACATGAGGGAGCCAAGCAAAATAGGAGCTCATGGTGTTACAAGAAAGATACTCCTATGATAAGATGATTAGCTGACTGGCAAAAGACAAAGAGTGGGAACAATGGGGACCTTTTCTGCTTGGCTGTTGTGACTAGTGTTCTGCAGGGTGTAATGTTGCATCTGCTGTTTTTCACACCATGCACGTGTTCATAGTTCAACAGTTCTATTTAATATCAGAGAATGTGTACAATGCACAAGCTGAAATTCTTGTTCTTCACAGACATCCACGAAAACAGAAGAGTGCCCCGACGAATGAGTGACGGTAAAAACGCTGGAGCCCAAAGTGCCCCATACTCCCCCACCCCACACACAAGCAGCAGAAAAGCAACAACCATCCCCCACCCGCTTCAGCAAAAAGCCATCAGCACCCTCCACCCACCAGGCAAGCAATAGCAAAGCCCCAGTAAAGACCATGATCTGCACTACAACAAAAACTAATCGTTCCCCCGACAATTCGACATGCCGCAGTGAGAGGGAAGACCAACAAAGACAAACAACTCGCTGATTTACAGTGTGAAAATCTGCCGTGACTCTCTTCTTCCCCCGAGTTCTCCGATCGAGAATCAGCAACGAACTCCCACCCACGGAAAGAAGGAGAGTGAAGTGCGGTCCGAGAACGGAGCCCCCGACAGCTGATCCGCTGTTCCCAATATTCTGTTTTCTCCCACGATGCTTCAATCAGTGGCACTGGCATAGAATCAGCTTATCCCCAGGGCCGCGAAGGCGTGCTCACCGTCGAGGCTACGTTATTGAAAAGTGGCCTGTTGGTGAGCCCTGGGAGTGGACCCTATCACTGCAAAGAACTGAAGTTTGAGTGTGGCTCTAGGTCAGGGTCTTCAACAGAACCCCATCCACCTTGAAGAGGAAAAAAGAGACATTAAAGGTAGAAACTAAGATGTTTCTGCAGTTGAGCTTGAAGAAGCACCACCCAGCACCATTGGCAGCGTAGCTCTGCCTCCAAATGATCTGGATGATGGAATTGACTCTGTGGCCAAGCTCGTGGACGATGTAAGTATAGGTGGAAGGGAAGTTAGTGTTGAGGAAGCATGGTGCCTGCAGAAAGACAGGTTTGGAGAATGGGTAAAGAAGTGGCAGATAGAATGCAGTGTTGAGAAGTCTATGGTTCTGTGATTTTATAGAAGGACTAAAGGAGTAGATTATTTATGAAATGAGGAGAGCATTCAGAGCTCAGAGGTACAGGGACTTGGGAGTTCTAGTGCAGGATTCCCTAGATGTTAACTGGCAGGTTGAGTCAGTAGTGAGGAAGGTGATTGCAATGTTGGCGTTCATTTCAACACAACTAGAATATAGAAACAAGGATGCAATGCTGAGGCTTTATAAGGCATTGGTCAGACCATACTTGGAGCATTGTGAGCAGATTAAAGAAGGATGTGCTAGCATTGGAGAAGGTCCAGAGGAGATTTACAAGAAAGATCCCAATGATGAAAGGATGAACGTATGAGAAGTATTTGACGGCTTTGTGCTGGTACTCGCTGGAGTTTAGAAGGATAAGGGGGATCACATTGAAACCTTCCATATATTGAAAGAACTGGATGATTGGAAGTGGAGAAGATATTTTCAATAGTGAGGGAGTTTAGGACTAGAGGGTGCAGTGTCAGAATAAAAGGACAGCCCTTTAGAACAGAGATGAGGAAGAATATCCTTTAGCCTGGAGATGATAAATCTATGGAATTAATTTCCATGTGGAGGCCAAATACATTTAAAGTGGAGATGGATAAGTAATGGTGTCGAAGGTTATGGAGAGAAGGCTGGAGAATGGGGTTTGAGAGGGAAAAATAAATCAGCCGTGATGAAATGTTAGAGTGGACTTCATGGGCTAAGTGGCCAAATTCTGCTCCTATATCTTATAGATCAGTTACAGATATGAGCAGATGCCATCTAATCTGAGCAAGTGTGGTGTGTTGCACTATGAAAGGTCAAATGTAAGGGGAAAGCATAGAGAAAATGGCAAGACCCTTAGCAGCATTGATATACAGAACGATTTTGATGACCAAGTCCATAGATCCCTGGAAATCACTGTGCAATTAGACAGGATGGCAACAAAACCAAATGGGTATGTTTGCCTTCATTGATTGAGGGCCTTAAGTATAAGTAAGTTATAAAGCAGTTTTATAAGACTTTGGTTTGGCCACACTTGAAGTATTGTTGCAATTCTGGTGCCCGTTTACAGGAAGGATGTAGAGATTTTAGAAAAGGTACAGAAGAGAAAAAGGATCTCATGCTTCCCTGGCATATATGACGAATAAATTCTCAGGCTTCCAGCCAGGTACAAGTATCGATTATCATCAACATTTTGATGACAAAACTCCACCATCCCTGATGGTTAATATCGATACCTGTACCCGGCTGGAAGCCTGAGAAGAATTTATTCGTCAGGTACAGAAGAAGTTACCAGGATGCTGCCCGGATTAGAGGATATAAATTATACTGAGATTTTGGACAGACCTGGGGCTTTGAAGGCTGAGGGGAGACCTGATCGAAGTTTACAAAATTATGAGTCGTATAGATGAGGTAGACAGTCAGAATAGTTTCTCCAGGGAAGAAATGTCAAATACTGGAGGACATGCATTTAAGGAGTGTGGGAGAATGTTTGATTGAGCTGTGCTTTGGGTTTTCACACAGAGAGTGGTAGGTCCCTGGAACAGTCTGCCCAAGAAGCAGACGCAATGGTGACATTTGACTGGCTTTTAGATTGACAGATGATTATGTTGCAGTTCAACAACATGTTGGCGAGGCTGCATTTGGAATATTGTGTTCAATTTTGGTCACCCTTCTGAAAGATGCTATTAAGCTGGGAGGATTGCAAAGGAGATTTATGGGGATCAGAGCAACATGTACAAACAAGCTGGAGGAACTCAGCAGGTCGAGCAGCATCCGTGGAAATGAGCAGTCAATGTTTCGGGCATGAGTCCTGACAAAGGGTCTCGGCCCAAAATGTTGACTGCTCGTTTCCACGGATGCTGCCTGACCTGCTGAGTTCCTCCAGCTTGTTTGTATGTGTTGCTTTGACCCCAACATCAGCAGTGCACTTTGTGTTTAAGATTTATGGACTTGAGGGTATTGGTCATGGAGAGAGGTTGAGTAAGTTGGGACTTTTTCTTTGGTAGATAGAGAGTGATCTTATAGAGTTGTATAAAATTATGAGGGGAGTAGACAGTGTGAATGCACACTGCCTTTTTCCAAGTTGGGGAATCAAGAACTAGAGGGCATAGGTTTAAAATTAGAAAGAAAAGATTTAATGGAAACCCAAGGGCATTGTTTCACCCAGAGGGTGGTCTCTATACGGAATGAGGAAGTGCTTAAGGCAGGTACATTAACAGCATTTAAAAGACACTTGGACAAGTACATGGATAGACGCACATGGGGCCAAGCTCGGGCAGCATTCAGATGCACACGGGGCCAAGCTCGGGCAAACGAGACTAGTTTAGGTCAAAGCCTTGGCTGGCATGGACCAGTTCGGCCAAAGGCCTCTTTGCTGTATGACTCTATGCCTACTATGTGGGACTGAAGAGATATGGATCATGAGCAGGCAGAACAGATTTAGTTTAAATTGGCATTGTGTTCAGCACAGACATTGTGGGCTGAAAGGCCTGTTTCTATGCCATATTGGTTCATGTCCTAGGTACTATATTATTCTCTTTTCTCTGTAGGTTTGTACATTTCATCACTGCAGACACAGTCCTCTTTGCATGCCCAGTTAAAGTGAAAGACAGCTGAATACCGGAGAAGAGATGCATGGATCACATCTATACCATGCACACCAACAGCAAAAGCACCTTACAACTGATGACCAGTTTTTCTCCCACCTACAGTACATTTCCACTCAGACAGTGGTGCATGTTCCAACTCCTCCAAACTGACGGCAAAGGGGAAAAAGGACCAATCAGACCAGTTGCCAAAAAAACTTAGCCTTGCTGTTGCTAGGACTCACGCTGACCTCCAGGCCCTGTGTAAGTAATCCTCCCTGATGCCTAGTATCTGTGCTTGGCCTTGAATGTATCTGGCTGAGGTGAAACTCAAAGAACGGAGAACTCAAGGGATTTCTTCAAAAGTTTACTGAAACTAAGTATCACAAGAATTAATGCAATATGAATCACTGTGAATAAGATAATCTAAGATATTAAAAGAAACTGCAAAAGAATTGTACGATAAGGATTATATCATAAGAAATAATACAAAGTAAAGCAAAATACTGTGCAATTCTGAAGCCTTGATGGTCTAATGATCTCAATTTTTAACTGTACTTTCATTTCCCATATAAGTAACTCTGCCTCTCTCTCCAGATGCAACCATTCGATGTTGGGCCTGTTTCAGTGCAAGTTTGCCCTGAACCTGTCATTTTATAAAGAAAAAGTATTTTTGTTTGACTGGCAAAGACCCTGCCCTCCCATTAACGGTTACTTATAAAATTCATATAGCTTGACATAATTTGACCTCGTCATCACTTTTCACAGTCATGTTCTTTTAATGGAGAAGAACTCAGAATTTATCAGCACCTTGAAAAGTTGCTGCTCTTTGAAATTTGGCAGACGCTCAGACCATGGAGTATGCAGATATCAGAAACTATGCCCTTGGGTTAATCTTGTTTGTGAATGGAAGGGTCTTTTCCTCACAGCTTCTTTACAACCTTTTTAGATGTTACTTTAAATGAAGGGTTCCATTGTTTCTCATGGTATGATAGGTAGAAATTTGGTTACTTTTTGGTCAGTGTTGGTCAACCCAGAGTTCAGTGCTTGCCTTCCTGAAGATGTGGACTGAGGATGGATCCAAGCAAATTTGGCAATATTGTCCAATATGCAGGTCTTTGATTTAAACATCTCCCCTGATGGCCAGGCTCATCAATCTTTTCATACCTGCAACTCTCCTGACAGACTTAGCAAAAGGCTTGATACACTACACAAACAAGATCAGATTTTTACTCCTTTATTCCAAGTTCGATCAGCTTGCTTTCTGTTACCCTCCCATAGACTGGAACTCTGGCGCTGATATATGTAGAGAATTATCATATCCAATTGAGGATGCCCTCTCCACAAAATATCCCATGTGTATGTTTGTGATATTCTGTCAAAGGCCTTCCACTGGTCCAAGCTGTCTATACAAATTTCTAGCCCCTAATACAGTAACTATCTTCCTAGGCAGTCCAAAGCTGTCAGAGATGTTCTTGTTTGAGACAATGCAGGTCCCTTTCTGAATGAAATGCCATCCCAGCACTGTTTACGATTGATTCACATTGTCCATGGATCAAAACTTATAAACCAAATTTAGCTTTGGGATAGCCAATTTCTGATCTTTGGTATCTCCATCTTCTCCATATAGATGAGAGTAATTAAACCTTTTCTCATGGGCTCTTACAGGCTTCCAGTTAGATACCTGCTGCTGTACACATCAAAAATATCTGGCTTGACAGAGCCAAATACAAGTCATTGGCGTGCATTTTCTTCCAGGAGTTTTATTCACCTCTAAGGATTAGGTGGAAGTTATGAACATCCATAGTTAATAGATAGTCCTGAATCTCCCACTATGTAATGTATTGAAACACTCAGGAAGTTCTGGAAAATTATGCTGCCTGTGGCACTCATAGTGTTTAGCTGGCATAAAGGGATATGTAGATTTGTAACATGTCACACTACAATTGACAGGGATTGGTGTTGAAGAGGACCTCCCAAGAGATTAAATACGAACAGCAGTTTTCCCTGTATGTTTCCCTGTACGTGGTTCCCTTCCTCAAGGTTGCTGATTACATGTATCTTTCTGTGATACTTTTGGAAGAGGCTTGAGTACAATTCATCCTGTTATACACAGCACTCTAAATTGTAAGTTCTTTTTGAGTACTCCAAGTCAAAAAGCAAACCTGGTGTTTTTATTTAATCTCTTGTAGGTCTTCTTTGCTAGCAATCCCCAACGACTTCAGCAGCAGGCACTAATTTCTGCAATTAGCACATTTCTTCTCCTTTCTGAACACCTTTGAGGGTGAAGAGCCCCTTAATATTGCCTTGATCATTTTCCAGCTGTGCACCTTTTCCAAGGTTGTCAAACCTGTGGAATCCCATTTAAGTTCTGCAGTATTCTTTCATGTGAAGTTTCAAGATACATAGAACATAGAACATAGAATAGTACTGCACATTACAGGCCCTTTGGCCCACAATGTTGTGCTGACCCTCAATCCCTGCCTCCCATATAACCCCCCACCTTAAATTCCTCCATATACCTGTCTAACAGTCTCTTAAACTTCACTAGTGTATCTGCCTCCACCACTGACTCAGGCAGTGCATGACACGCACCAACCACTCTCTGAGTGAAAAACCTTCCTCTAATATCCCCCTTGAACTTCCCTCCCTTTACCTTAAAGCCATGTCCTCATGTACTGAGCAGTGGTGCCCTGGGGAAGAGGCGCTGGCTGTCCACTCTATCTATTCCTCTTAATATCTTGTACACCTCTATCATGTCTCCTGTCATCCTCCTTCTCTCCAAAGAGTAAAGCACTAGCTCCCTTAATCTCTGATCGTAATCCATACTCTCTAAACTAGGCAGCATCCTGGTAAATCTCCTCTGTACCCTTTCCAATGCTTCCACATCCTTCCTATAGTGAGGCAACCAGAACTGGACACAGTACTCCAAGTGTGGCCTAATTAGAGTTTTATAGAGCTGCATCATTACATTGCGTCTCTTAAACTCTATCCCTCGACTTATGAAAGCTAACACCCCATAAGCTTTCTTAACTACCCTATCTACCTGTGAGGCAACTTTCAGGGATCTGTGAACATGTACCCCCAGATCCCTCTGCTCCTCCACACTACCAAGTATCCTGCCATTTACTTTGTACTCTGCCTTGGAGTTTGTCCTTCCAAAGCATACCACCTCACACTTCTCAGGGTTGAACTCCATCTTCCACTTCTCAGCCCACTTCTGCATCCTATCAATGTCTCTCTGCAATCTTCGACAATCCTCTACACTATCTACAACTCCACCAACCTTTGTGTTGTCTGCAAACTTGCCAACCCACCCTTCTACCCCCTCATCCAGGTCATTAATAAAAATCACAAAAAGTAGAGGTCCCAGAACAGATCCTTGTGGGACACCACTGGTTACAACCCTCCAATCTGAATGTACTCCTTCCACCATGACCCTCTGCCTTCTGCAGGCAAGCCAATTCTGAATCCACCTGGCCAAACCTCCCTGGATCCCATGCCTTCTGACTTTCTGAATAAGCCTACCATGTGGAACCTTGTCAAATGCCTTACTAAAATCCATGTAGATCACATCCACTGCACTACCCTCATCTATATGCCTGTTCATCTCCTCAAAGAACTCTATCAGGCTTGTTAGGCACGATCTGCCCTTCACAAAGCCATGCTGACTGTCCCCGATCAGACCATGATTCTCTAAATGGCCATAGATCCTATCTCTAAGAATCTTTTCCAACAGCTTTCCCACCACAGATGTAAGGCTACCTGGTCTATAATTACCTGGACTATCCCTAATACCTTTTTTGAACAAGGGACAACATTCGCCTCCCTCCAATCCTCCGGTACCATTCCCGTGAACAACGAGGAAATAAAGATCCTAGCCAGAGGTTCAGCACTCTCTTCCCTTGCCTCGTGGAGCAGCCTGGGGAATATTCCATCAGGCCCCGGGGACTTATCCATCCTAATGTATTTTAACAACTCCAACACCTCCTCTCCCTTAATATCAACATGCTCCAGAACATCAACCTCACTCATATTGTCCTCACCGTCATCAAGTTCCCTCTCAGTGGCGAATACCGAAGAGAAGTATTCATTAAGGACCTCGCTCACTTCCACAGCCTCCAGGCACATCTTCCCACTTTTATCTCTAATTGGTCCTACCTTCGCTCCTGTCATCCTTTTGTTCTTCACATAATTGAAGAATGCCTTGGGGTTTTCCTTTACCCTACCCTCCAAGGCCTTCTCATGCCCCCTTCTTGCTCTTCTCAGCCCCTTCTTAAGCTCCTTTCTTGCTACCCTATATTCCTCAATAGATACATCTGATCCTTGCTTCCTAAACCTCATGTATGCTGCCTTCTTCCACCTGACTAGATTTTCCACCTCACTTGTCACCCATGGTTCCTTCAACCTACCATTCTTTATCTTCCTCACCGGGACAAATTTATCCCTAACATCCTGCAAGAGATCCTTAAACATCGACCACATGTCCATAGTACATTTCCCTGCAAAAACATTATCCCAGTTCACACCGGCAAGTTCTAGCCTTATAGCCTCATAATTTGCCCTTCCCTGTCCTCTCTGATTCTATCCTTTTCCATGATAATGCTAAAGGTCAGGGAGTGGTGATCACTGTCCCCCAGATGCTCACCCACTGACAGATCTGTGACCTGACCCGGTTCATTACCTAATACTAGATCTAGTATGGCATTTGCCCCTAGTCAGCCTGTCAACATACTGTGACAGGAATCCATCCTGGACACACTTAACAAACTCTGCCCCATCTAAACCATTGGAACTAATCAGGTGCCAATCAATATTAGGGAAGTTAAAGTCACCCATGATAACAACCCTGTTATTTTTGCACCTTTCCAAAATCTGCCTCCCAATCTGCTCCTCAGTATCTCTGTTGCTACCAGGGGGCCTATAGAATACCCCCAGAAGAGTAACTGCTCCCTTCCTGTTCATTACTTCCACCAATACTGACTCAGAAGAGGATCCTGCTACATTACCCACTCTTTCTGCAGCTGTAATAGTATCCCTGACCAGTAATGCCACCCCTCCTCCCATTTCCCCCCCCCCTCTCTATCCCTTTTAAAGCACTGAAATCCAGGAATATTGAGAATCCATTCCTGCCCTGGTGCCAGCCAAGTCTCCGTAATGGCCACTACATCATAATTCCATGTATGTATCCAAGCTCTCAGTTCATCACCCTTGTTCCTGATGCTTCTTGCATTGAAGTACATGCACTTTAGCCCTGCCAGTCTTCCATTTTTCTTGTTGGTGATATTCAGCCAGTAGCAAGCAGAGGTCGGAGAGGAACACTGGCTTGATGCTGGTACTTCTGACTGGCAGTCATACTGTTATAGCCATGAAAACTTGGTCCTTCTCATCCGTGCTGACCAGTGAGAACCATTCCTTATTAATCCCAATTCGCTGTGCTTGGTGCATAGTTTTCTGTGCCCAAGCAGCTAAGCAAATACCTCTTAGATGCTGGACACAAACGGAAAGCTATCCTGAACTGAAATGACTCGTGTGATCTCAGTCAGCCATTGCCACGCTGCAGGGTTGCTGAAGATTTTGCACAGCTTGTCATCTTTTAACACTTTGATCACAATTCTGAGTATGACAGTTAGTTGTTATCCAACCATTGGTCAGGATCGATAATGCCATCGGGGCAGCTGAAAAACCATTAATAAGGCAAAGTGGATTTTTTGTGGATTTTCAAGAGACAGCTTCCAGCCGCCTCTTAGACAGAAGAACCGCAATCGCTATCTCCTGGTCAGATCTCACAACTCGTTGCCAATGTCTACTGAGATATACAAACTATGTTCCTGCAAAAAGCCTTGATCTCAACAAGGTATCCCAAGGTTGCAACATGCAGTGTTTAACATAGCACGCATTAATGGCTTCAATCTTTAAGCCTGTTATAATGCAAATACAATGTCTGAAGTCATTACAATCTGTCCCAGCATATCCATTATATGTAAACTTCAGAAGTTTACTAACTCAGAGAGTGGGGAATCATTAGGATTCTTGATCAAAGAGGATTATTCAAATTCAGGAATTGAGTACATTCCAGTCAAAGATTCAAAGGTTTTAGATTTTAGGGGAATCAAGAGATACTGTTGTTACGTTCCCCAGTAACCGGGTGACTTATCAGCAAAGATAGATAGGTCTGCTGAAGCCTGATGCTACTATTTTCAAACATTTTTATTTATAAAGGGGCACAAACGTATGGTTAATACAAAACATTCAGATCATATACGTCGTCACAACTCAATCTAAAGCACAGGTATAGTAACAATCAATCAGAAATAAGCTCTATCATTGTCTAGGGGTAATGTAGATATATATTGTTTGCTGGATATCTCAAAGTCTTTTGCGGTCACTGCAGTTCCACCAGCTGCCGTCGTTGTGGTGTCGCGTTGGTGCACTTTTGTTAGAAAGCGAGAGATTGAATGAAACATTTACCCGACAGGTTTTCCAACCTGTAGGAGTTCGTCGGAAGTCTCGTTGGGGAATGGACTCTCATCTGTGGCCTCCCCTGTAGCTAGGCCGTTCTTCCGTGGTGAGGTCGCCAATCCCAGGCAAGGAAAAGACGCACATGAACCCCACCACCAGCTGTCGCTATCTAAACACTGTCGCAGGATTTCTAGCGTGTCTTCTGGTGCGTCTGTGGCCCCTCCTCGGCAGCCCACCTTTTATCTTCCTCACGGGATCGCCGGTGTCAATTTCTCTCTCAACCAGCCCACGTTGCCCAAGGGCTTTACACGTGGTCTTCATGAGACAATAGTCGGAGTCACTTTATTCTGCTTCCCGGGGGAACATGGTCTTCCACACGTCTCCCTCTCTCTCCCATTTTCCTGTGTCTATTCAGCACGTCTCTCCCCCTGTTGGGTCATTTGACCCCCCCTTGACTAGGGCTCTTGCGATTCTCACAAAGGAGGGGGCTGGGGTCATAACACTGTGTTGTTCCAAAAAGTGAAATTGAGGGTGTCAGCTAGGACCTTTTGATCGACAATCCAGACATTAGGGGAGCAATGGTCCTCTACTGTTTCTATTTCTTACATACTTTCGTATTCCTCCAAGACTGAGATCCAGATCCCTTTGCGGTTGATTTCTGCTACAGTATTATTGAGGGGAGACTTGCCTGGTTCTTGATCTGAGTCAATTTCTCTCTCTGATTCATATCTCCAATGATGCAGTTCCAGTTACCACAAGCTGACTTTACTATTCTACTTTGGGCAGGGTGGGTGGTGGCTGTAAAAGTCAACAGCATTCCTGGACTTATTTATAGGACAATATCTCCTGCAATGAAGGAGATAAATGAATTTTCAACAAAATTCTGGCAAATCCGTGGTCAGCGATACCAAAACTACATTTTCCCAAACATACCTGATCACTTAATTAACATGAATATACAAACGTTTGTAAAATCCACTGCTGCTGCGATGAGCTTAGGCCAGGCCTCTGGATGTGGCAAGTGAAAGAGGCCGAGACAGAAAGCAAGCTTTTCAAGAACTTCTACTTACTTTCTCTATTCCATTTATTCTCCGCTGTTTCTGAACTTCACCAGTTCTACTGAATTTTCATCAATAAAAATACTGATTATTCTCCCTTTTCTCACAGTAATATATACATAGGAATATCTACAAGAAATCTAGTCCATATGAGGAAAGGGATGGGAAGCTGTTGGGAAAATCTGATCACTGAAACAAGAATTTGACAGCAAATACAGAGCCGAAGACTATTTCCACAACCCGACTCCATTTCATTAAAGTAACTGGTGTGATGAGGACTGCAGTCATGGAGTGCACATTCTGAAGGAGATTCATGTCCAATATTACTGAAATAGTATCTTAAAATTTAAGATTGATATCAATCAACACTCAGTGGCCATTTTATTAGATACCTCTTGTCCCTCATAGAGTGGCCATTGAGTGTATGTCCGTGGTTTTCTGCTGCTGTAGCCCGTCGACTTCAGGGTTTAACACGTTGTGCATTCAGAGATGTTATTCTGTACGCCACTGTTATAACACGTGATTATCTGAGTTGCTGCCACCTTCCTGTCAGTTTGAACTGGTTTGGCCATTCTTCTCCGACCTCCATCATTAAAAATGTGTTTTTGCCCACAGAACTGCTGCTTGCTGATTGTTTCTTTTGTTCTTTCTGCACCATTTACTATAAACTCTCGAGACTATTGTGATGTCAATCCCAGGGGAACATCGATTTCTGAGATACTCAAACCACAGCTCCAGCATTGACAATTATTCCGTGGTCAAAGTCACTTGGATCACATTTCTTCCCCATGCTGACGTTTGTTCTGAACCTCTTGATGATGTCTACAAGTTTTTATGCATTGGGTTGCTGTCACACGATTGAATGATTAGATGTTTGCAGAAACGAGCAGGTGTACCTAATAGAGTGGCCACTGAGTCTATGTCACCTACACAGACTTATCTGATACATGATACATGATTTGCTACACATAACCATAAGTCCTATCTGGTCAATAATTTGAAAATTAATCTAGCCACTCTTCCATTTTCAGAATTACATTGTGATGCACCATCAATAACTCTCTCTGAGACATGAAGGTGAGATATCGGCTTTTATTGACTGGAAGAAAGAACAAGCAGTAGTTGACCACCATACTACATCCTGGAGACAGCCATGGTCAGTGGGAGGGGCCACAGGAGCAGTCAGCAGGGGGCATGTCCAGACAGGTATATGTAGTTCACCACACGTTGGTACTCCCAGGTGTTGTTTTGCCCCAAAGAGACAGAGCACTGACAGGATGCTCATTAGTTAATGTTTATAGTCAGCACTGCTTAACAATACTCACTCTGCAACTTAACTCTCATCTATGGACAGGCTACGTGACAATGCATGCCTTGCGATCGCAATCACCAATAGGCCAGTCTGCAGTGGCAAGAGCTAAGAAAAGCATTTCATATCTGTCCACTTGAATGACTGTAATAAATATTCTAACTGTCCAACCAAACCTTCAAGTGTGGACAGGATGCTGGCGGTGTGTACTGTAAGAAGTTGTAGTGTCAGTGTGCAATGTAAAATTTGCCTAATATTTCTTCCTGCGCATGAGGAAAATGAATTAAAGGTTTTACAAAAGAAACAACAGGAATGAGAGTGGGGTACTGCAGCAAGGTAAGATTTACTTTCCTTTAAACCTTAACAGCTCATACTTCCCAGGCACAAACATTCACTTACACAAATTTCTAAGCAAGCCAGAAATACCATACTAGAAAACAAACCACAAGAGTTGCATCTGCAAGCCACAAGCCGAAAGATGGTTAATTGAGCAGTCATACTGGTAAATTATTATATCCTTTCCAATAAGTCACAGGCCATATGAAAGCTACAAAGGCTCCATGGAAGATCAGAAATTAACAGAGATCACAGAGTCACCGAGCTAGAAAGTTATACAGCTATTTACTGATGAATGCTCAGCATCATAAGATACATAACACTGTTTTGTGCTCCACATATGCTGCCTGGCCTGCAATTCTCTCATTTTAACTAGCTATCAGAAAGATTGGAGATTCTTTTTCCTTAGAAAAAAACAGATCATTGAAAGAGAGCTTAGAATTACAAAGTAGTATGGTGGGGTGACTACTGCTTTTACACACACCAGGATTTCTCCTTCCTTGAATCAGACATTTCCACTCGTAGATCTAGTAAAGAATTCAGAAATCAACTTCTCCACTTGTACAATGGATAAAATTCAAATCAGATTACCAGAGAGAAACTGAGATCATAGAGTCACAGAGGAATATAGCATGGATATAACCAGACCATAGCAACCACAGAGCCCACCCGTCTAATCCCAATTTCCTGCGTTCGGTCCATATCCTTCTAAGCTGCACCCCTTCATATATCTGTCTAAGTGCCTCTTAAATTTACTATTATTCCTGCCTCAACTACTTCCTCTGGCAGCTCATTCCATATATTCACCATCTTGCACATGAATAAGTTGCCCCTCAAGTCAGTTTTTAATCTTTCCCCTCTCACCATAAACCTTTGCCACCTAATTTTGTACTCCCCTAGCCTGGTGAAAAGACTGTTACCATCCAGTTTATCTGTGCCTCTCATTACTCTAAATATTTCTATAATGTTAAATATTTCTATAATGTTATCCTCATTCTCCTACGTTCCAAAGAATAAAAGCCTAGTCTGGCCAGTTCTCCCTATAACTCAGGACCTCTAGTCCGGGTAACATTTTTGTAAATCTTGTTCTGCACTCTTTTCCAAATAACTGGACTTTCCTGTGACAAGGTGGCCAAAATGTCAATGACTTCAACATATAATTGCAACAGAATGTTCTGGTACCTATACTCAGTGCCCTGATTGATGAAAGCCAGTGTACCAAACACCTTTTTCATAACTCTGTCTACCTTTGATGTGCTTTCCACAAACAATGCATTTGTACTGTTCTAGTACACTCCCTAATGCCTATCATTCATAGTAAAGACCTGAGTTTGATTTTTCAGAAATGCACCATCTCACATACCTATTTGTATTGAAATACATTTACCACTCCTCAGCGCACTTCCACAACTCCACAAGTATCTCCTTGTAATCTACAATAACCTTCTTCATTACTAAAATATCTGTAATCTGCAATAACTTTCTTCATGATCAAGACCACCCTCTAATTTAGCTTCATTCACAAATTTACTGATCAAGCCTTGCGCATTTACATCCAAATCATTTCTATAAAAAATGAATAACAGTTGTACACCATTAGTCACTGGCCTTCATTCTAAGAAATAACGTTCAATCATTGTTTGGATAGATTCCTGCATAGTAGGGGAATTAAAGGTTATAGGGTGGTGGAGATGATCTTATTGAATGGCGGGGCAGGCTCGATGGGTTGGATGGCTGACTCCTGCTCCTATTTCTTATGTTCTTATGCTCACCACCCTCTGCTTCCTACCTCCGAGCCAATTTTGAATCCGCCTAAGCAACTCTCCCTGAATTCCATGGGATCATAGCTTCCAGACCAGGTTGCCGCGTGACACCTTATTGGAGGGGCGGTGCCTGTGAACAACTACATATCAATTAAATAAAAGCACGCACACGGGAGATAGTTTTAAATGGTGTGTTGACATTGCAGCAAGAGAGAGAGCAATATGCACGTGCAGACAACAGATCTATAAGTAGGGCTAAGAGGGAGGGATAATTGCTCTAAAAGAAATAGATCTATACATTACATTTCCTCTCCCTTTAGATTAAAGCAACATGAAATGTATATGTAAAAAACATTCAATTCCCCTTTCATAAACCCATATTCCAAATAAACATGCTTTCACAATGACAGTCCATAACTAACTTCACAGTTCTAAAGGTTCAGTCTTTTGGATGGAGCTCTGTTTCTTTCAGGATAGCACCTCTGGACCTGTGGAAAGGCATCAGGTTTGTAGGTGACTTGTCTAAGACAATGTCCTCGGTTTCCCGAGTCAGAGATATGATCATCACTGAGAGGTAAGTCCGGATACTGTAATGTGTTCGTCTTGTTGGATGCAATCGGCTTAGGTGTGGTCCACATGATGTCTCCATGTCTGATCTCCAACATCCACAGTGGTCCACTTCTTGTAGCTATCGTGCTGGGTGTCCACTTGTCTTCTCAGTAATCACGCACTGTAACTCCTTGTCCAACCACGAAGCTCTTTGCTGCTTCCCTTCGCAACTGGCCAAACTGTTTATTCTGCACTCCCCTCCAAAGGTCTGGTTTCAGGAGGTCCATGCAAGACCTCAGATTCCTGCTCAAGAACAGCATTGCAGGTGTTTGATTTATCGTCGCATGGACAAAGTTCTGATACACAAAAAGGAGATTGTCCACCTTGTACTGTAGAGAAATGTCCTCCTTGTCCTTCACTTTAATAGATTTTTTGAATGTTTAGCTAAACCTTTCAGCTAATCCAATTGTTACTGAGTGGCAAGGAGCTGACTTGAAGTGTCTGATGCCATTTTTCTTCATAAACAGAATTCCTCTGATGTGCATTGTGATCCATTGTCACTCACAACCTGTTCTGTAAGCCATTTCTGGTGAAGATAGTTCTCAGAGCAAAGAGTCTTTGCTGAGGTGATTGACCTCATAGGTATGACCTCAGGCCACTTTGAATGAGCATCCACAGCAATCAGAAACATGGAGACCATGAATGGCCCAGCAAAGTCAATATGTACTCTTTGCCATGGTGACGATGGCCGCTCCCACAGGTGTAACAGTGCCTGTGGAGTGGTACTTTGAATGTTTTGGAATCCTGAAAAGCTTTTGGCCAAGTTTTCAATCTGTTTATCTATTCCCGGCCCCCACATGTGGCCAGGTGCGAGACTCTTCATCTTGACTGTACCAGGTGTCCTCATGCAGATTTTCTAGCACTCTGGTGCGCAGTTCAGAAGGAACCACACCTCAAGATCCATACCTCAGCGTTCTTTGGCATACCAACAGTTTGTTTTGTGTTGCTGGTGATTCTGGAAACATAGGGTTACAATGAGCTGGCATTCTTGCATGGTGATGTCATAGACTTTTGACAATGTCAGGTCATTCCTTGTCTCCCTTTGTATTTCAGAAGTTGTTACCAGGAACTAGTCTACTAATGCAGTGTGGAACGCTTCTACTGGGTCACAGTATGAAGACTTTTCTTTTTCAGCTGCTAACAGTAGATGGCATGACAAGCCATCAGCGTTGCTGTGTTGTTTGGTGCCCTTGAACTCTATGTCATAAGAGTGGGATCCTAGAAATAGTGCACAACATTGTAACTGGGTAGCAGTCATCACTGGAATTCACTTCCTGGGATTGAAAATAGACACAATGGGCTGGTGAGCTGTCACCAACATAAACTTCTGTCTGTAGAGGTAGTGGTGGAACTTCTTTATCCTCCATACTAGATTCAGGGCCTCTCGCTCGATCTGCGCATGGTTGCGCTCTGCGCCCGTCAGTGATTTTGAAGCAAACGCAATCAAGCGTTCAGATCCATCTTTCATAATGTGTGACAAAATGACTCCAATGAAAGAAGGAGATGCATCACCTGCCAGTCTGATGGGCAAAGATGGGTCATAATTGGTGAGCAATTCATCGGATGTTATTAGTCTCACTGTTTCTTTGAATGCTTTTTCACATCTTTCTAACCATTCCCTCTTTGCTCCTGTTCATAACAGTGCGTTCAATGGGTGCAGTACTGTATCAATGTTTGGGAGAAACCAGTGGTAGTAGTTTACAAGGCCCAAGTATGACCTGAGTTGTGACATATTTTCAGGTTTGGATGCCTGTACACTGTTCCAGTCTTCTCTTGTGACTTAGGTAAGCCGTGCTTGTCAATGACATGTGCACAATATGAGATTTCAGTCTTGAAAAACTCACATTACTCTCTCTTTGCATGCAGACCATACTCACTCAGCCTGGTAGGCACTTTCCCAAGGTGCTGGAGATGTTCTTCATCATTCTTACCAGTCGTGATGATGTGATCAGGGTAACATTGTGTCCCTGGGATATCTTCGAGCACTTGGTCCGTTGCTCTTTGCCAAGCTGCTGGAGCAGATGCAACACCAAAGATGAGACGATTATACTGGAACATTCCCTTGTGATTGTTGATTGTGAGGAACTTCCTGCTTGAGTCCTCAATCTCCATTTGCAGATAGGCGTGTGACAAGTAATTCTTTGAAAACCTCTCCCCATCTATCAAAGATGCAAAAGCATCTTCTATTTGTGGCAGGGGACACTGCACAGTACACAACACCAGACTGATACTCACCTTGAAACCCCCATATATGCGAATGGCTCCGCCCTTCCCTTTCTTGATCACTGGGACAATGGGCATGATCCAATTACTCCACTCAGACTTTGAGAGAATTCCAGATGACTCCAACTCTGAAGTTCAGCATCTACTTTAGGATGTACCGTGTAAAGCACTGGATGCGCTTTATGCAATCTTGGAGTTACTGTTTCATCCAGTTCAATTCTGGCCTTCATGCCTTTGAGTTTACCAATGCCCTCCTCAAACACTTTCTAAGCAGCTTTGCCAGTCTCTGGTTAGTGCTACCATTTGGGCTGCCGTTGCCTGTTGATGTCACACAAAAAGCTTTGACTGAGTGCCAGTCTAGTGGGATCTTTCTCAACCATTAGAAACATAGAAACATATAAAATAGGTGCAGGAGTAGGCCATTCGGCCCTTCAAGCCTGCACCGCCATTCAGTATGATCATGGCTGATCATCCAACTCAGAACCCTGTACCTGCTTTCTCTCCATACCCCCTGATCCCTTTAGCCACAAGGGCCATTTCTAACTTCCTCTTAAATATAGCCAATGAACCGGCCTCAACTGTTTCCTGTGGCAGAGAATTCCACAGATTCACCACTCCCTGTGTGAAGAATTCACCTCCAATAAGTACTGGTTCTCCACTTTTCAATACATAAAGCTCTAACTGTTGTGTTTGACCTCCATACATTACATTTACTTTCAGTTTGCCTTTGGGAATAGGGGTATTCTCTGGAGCTGCTTCATTTATGCCGTACCTTTTTAAGGAGAGGAATGTTTTCTTTCCCCTGCAATTTACTATGGACTGGCCAGCATCAAATATAAAGCCACAGTCAGGAGAGGAGTGCGGTCTCTTGGCTTGAGTATTTATTATGTTGTTGTAACTGAGTTCTGTTTATCTGATTCAAGTTTGGACTCTAGAACAGTTCTGTTAAGTTTGTAAACATTTTGGGTAAATAAAACCCCTATTTTTTTCACCTTTACCTACTCTCCCAGTTCTATGCTCACCCTGGTCCTTCACAGATGGTGGCAGTGGTGGGACCAGCAGTAGGAGGTGCAGGAAAGTGTTTTGAATTTTTTTTCCAACGTGAAGAAGGCTGTAAGAGGAGGGAAAACACTGGCTGATCGAGAGTGGCAGTTGGAAGCTGAAGCGGAAGGAGCAGAAGGTTAGGCCAGGTCCTCAGAAATAGAGGAACCCCGGGAGCCCACTATTATCGACCTGGCCAATATTCTTTGCACGTATATGGGTCAGCAGTAGGTACGAGATGCCTAATTGGCTGAGGAAACAGCACGCCAAGAGCAGTGATTTAAAGTGCTGCAGTACCAGTTCAATCTGCTTCAGTTAGAGGTGCAGGCCCGCACCCCTCCAACATTTGATCAACCTTCTGGTAAGACAGATACTTTGGGGACAGATGTTGTGGGTTCAGACACAGGCCCCCCTCCTGCCCGGGTAAACTTTGGGGTCTCCCATGAGGATGGCTCTGCAGCAGAACATTTGAGATCTACTCAGGAGCCAAAGCTTGATACTGATGATGTGGAACATTTTCTTGTCACTTTTGAGAGAATAGCAACAGCATACAGATGATCAGTTGAAGATTGGGCCTTTAGGCTCATTCCATTATTGACAGGCAAAGCTAGGAGTGCCTATGTTCATATGGACATTGATGATGCTCTAGACTATGAGGAAGTTAGAAGTGCTATTCTTTAAAAAAAAGTTATAAATCCAGAAACCTACAGGCAGAGATTTCGCAGCCTTGAGATTGAACCAGATGAAGGCCCAAAAGAACTACATGTCAGGTTAAAGGAGCTTTATGGGAAGTGGGTTCACCCGAAGAGGAAGATGGTGAATGAAATTGGAGAAATTATTGTCCTGGAACAATATCTGAGAATGCTTTCCCCTGAGCTCCGGGTCTGGATTAAGGAGCACAACCCTGCAATGGCCGGAGAAGCAGCTGGCCTAACTAATGTGTTTGTTGCTGCCAGACAGAAGAGGCAGCTGTGGAGCTTCACTGCCTGGAAGTTAACTTCAGGATCACAAAGGGCCATGTGTCTCCCGGTCAATACAAAGGGTGGATTCAGCCGGGGGTAAGGCTCCTGTAAAGGAGAAATCTACAGAGGTTAACTCATTTTCTAGATCTTCCAAGAGACTTGTTACATGTTACCGTCTGCTTAAAACTACTGCTGTTGGGGTCTGGCTTAAAGGCATCCCCAAAATGGCGATTGGCCTGTTCTTGGTCTAACAGCATCAACGTTACTTTCTGTTTAGAAGGCCAAGGTAATAGTGCATCATATTCTCCTCGCATGATGACAAAAAACAGTGACAAGTGGGTTCCTTTGCCCATACCATCTCCATTGAGGTAAACTTGAGCGCACATTTTGTATCCAAAATATCCCGTGTAAAATGGCTGGCTATACAAGGATAAAGTTTTTCCACTAACAGCCTCCTGCTTCCGCCACCTTTAGTCTCGAATCTTCCAAATCAGTTTACCGTTGCAGCTGACTGTTTCTAGGAGTTGAAAGCGTCGGTCCATATCTGCCAGTCATTGCCAATCATTGTGAACGTTGGGCATGGATGTTGTGGGCCCAGTAGAAAGAAGCAAGCCAGGAAATCGTTTTATGTTGGTAATTACTGACTATGCTACTAGATATCCAGAAGTTTTTCCACTTAAAACTGTCAAGGCTATGTCGATGATGTGGTGTAGTACAGCTCTTCTTTAGCTGGGACAGGTTGCAGAGCTCAGCTATGACCTCATTTTCAAAGTTAAGACTCTGGTCAGAATATAACCACTCAAGGAACACCGTACTTCATAAATTATTCCCTCAAGGGCACCTTTGCTGTGGAATCCACCTCTTGGTCCCAAGATGGAAATGCTTGGGTGAATTCTGCTAAAACATCTGTGACTACTAAGATTTTCTCATGCCCACCTGTTGCCGGCTGAAGCACAGTGAAATCTACAGCAACAAGTTTGAACGGCCAAGAAGCAAGAAATGATTTCATTGGGGGAGGGGTGGGGAATGGATCTTAAGATACTGCATCTTAGTTAACACACAACGCAGACAATTTTTGATCCACTGTGCCACATCCTCGTGCATGCCCACCCAAAAACGTCTGCTTCTCAACAAGTGCAGAGTACACTGTAAGCCTTGACGGTCCATAGTCATGTACATACCCTAACACCTTACTCCTCAAGCTGGTAGGTAGCAGAAGCTGATAACACTCCCCGTGCTTCTCGTCCTCAACTGCACAATACAGTAACCCGTTACGCCCCCTGATCCTGTCCCAGTGCTTTAACAGAGACAAAACAGGTTTAGGCAGAGTTCCACGCTCCTGCCGTTCAGCTTTCTTTTCCTGTCCCATAGTTTCTGAAGATGCTTAATACAGGGCCTTGCTTCTGAAAAGTGTGCGAGTCCCCAGTAGAATAACCCAGGAAGGTTGGGGTGTCACCTTGCATCAGATCATTTACATCACTAGTACCAGCTTCAAGAGCTCAAATTTGCTTAACCTTACAGCTCTTAAGATCAGCTGTAACCAGTGCAGGGTCAAGAGCAGACTACAGATCACCACAGACCCATCAAACTCAGCATCATCTGAAACAGGCTCAGGCTCCCTTGTAAATGGCTGCCTAGTGAGGGCATCCGCCACAGTATTGCTCCGAGCCGGACAATACGAAACATCAAAGTCAAACACTGACAGCTGTGACATCCATCTCTGCTCAATTGCACCAAACTTGGCAGTTTTCAAGTGGGATAATGGATTATTATCCATTATTAAGGTGAATTTGGAGCCCAATAAATAAGCGCAAGACTTCTCTACTATAGCCCACTCCAGTGCAAGGAGCTCTAATATCATTCTGCTACAATTCCTATCATTCTTTTCAGCATTTCTCAATCGTCCGCATGCATATGCAATAACACTCTGTTGCTGGTATAAAACAGCCACAATTGAGTATCTTCTTACCCATTACTTGAACCTCTAGCTCTAGGTACCCAAGGTAAGGAATATCAAGATGTTAGCTGCTATTAACCTAAGCCAGGCAGCAGTGGACAACATATCCTCCTCCTCTCCATTCAAGTGTTCTGGAGAGAACTGCTCAGTCATGGTGCTCACTTGACTACCTGTGCCAATACCTTGCTTGTGAAAATCTTTCCTCACCATGCCTGAGGAAAGCAGATCCCAGCACTCAATATCTGTTCTAGAACATTGTAACTTTTTTTCTACACCACCCGTGCATAATGACATCATCATTTTCTCTTAAAGGCACAGGCATCTATGTTAGCATTACTAAGGTGAAACATAAGTGCACTTTAACAATAAAAAAATAATATTCAACAGTCACCTGGTTACACACGTATCACAGAGTGGTGTGATAATGTATGCTATTTGCGTACTGTTACAGATAACCTGCAAAGAACAACAAGGAATACTCAATCAAACAATATTTACAATATTACTCAAATACTACTGAAATATTAAATATACAACACTCCTCCCTGCTTAGCTATAAATTTCAACTCAATAAAAAATGCTTCTCAACTCTATACACAGTATAATTCTGGTTTCTTATGAGTATCACTGAATTTACTAATTTTTTGAGAAATTCAGTCTCATTTATCCTCTTCCATTTCCATAGCACTCATGTCATCCTCCTCTTCCTTTTCTTCATCCACATTGATTCTTTTTGGCCTTCCATTCATCCAGCTGGTCTTTGCATCTACTTTTGCAAGCAACTTTTTGTCTCCCACTTGAAGTTCATGCAATAACCTTAATGCACACAGAGCAGATTCTGGTTATTTATACTCCCAAAGCCAAATGTTTGCAACTTTCCTGAAGCTACCTGCAGTCTCTTCCAGCTTAAAACCAATCCACATTTTGCAAGTAACTGCCTGATTAACATATCAGAAGCTATCTCAGAAATGTTGCCTACAAAACTGTTGTAGTCGGACCACTGCTTTCATCACTTTCACGATTCCTTTGAGCAGTGTGGTCCTTTTGGCAACAGTTCATGCTGCACAGCATGGAGACAGTTGTGGCATCATCTACCTTAATTCACCATTACCATTCTTAATTCACTTTCATTTGACTCTATTGTAGGGGATGCAGCATGCAAATGGTGGATGGATCTCCAATCAATTTGCAATTGTTTCAGCAACTTATATCCCCACAATGCTGACCCTCTTGTTTTTACCACATACAAGCCCAATGTTAACCTAAACCTAAGTTGTATATCACTGTTACAAAAGTCATTCCCACATGAATTACCTTTTCTCCAGTATAAGTTCTTAGTTGGATATCTGCAGACTTCAGTTTAGTATCTTTGTAATGCCATTCAAACTCATTTTGTGGAATGACTGAAACAGCTGAACCAGAGTCCAATTCAGTTGCAATTAATTTGCTGTTCACTTCTCGTGTAAGCCACATTGCTTGTCTATTGTTAGTTTTCAGATTGTAAGTCTCAAGGCTACTCAGTCCTGTGTCACTCTCATCATTATCAGATTTTTCATCAACAGGATGTAGATTAATGTTCTTTTTGAAACTGCAACTTCACTTTTAATATTTTTCTCTTCTCTGTGTGGTCTATTTATTTTTGTTTATCCAACATGCTTTTTGTATGTGTCCAACTTTGTTACATTTTCTGCAAGTTTCAGCTTTAAATCTGCTTTGGTCTGGTGTATGTGAGCCCCAACCACAATGATAATACAATTTGTTCAGCCAGGCAGCCCTCTATGTGGATGGTGCAATTCAGTTCATGCTCATGTTGTACTGCAGATTACAATTCAATTGTGTCTCTGTGTGCTGTTTCCATTGATGCAACTATTTCAACTGCTCTTTTAAATGTAATTTGTGCTTCATTTAGAACCATTTTGATTCATTGAGATACAGTGTGAACTAGGCCCTTCCGGCCCTTTGAGCAACGCCACTCAGCAACCGCCCAATTTTAATCTGAGCCTAATCATGGGACAATTTACAATGAACCAATTAACTTACCAACCAGTATGTCTTTGAACTATAGGAGGAAGCCAGGGAATCTGGAGAAGCCCATGTAGTCATGAGGAAAAAGTACTATCTCCTTACAGGCAGCAGCAGGAATTGAACCCAGGTCCCCTGTACTGTAAAGAGTTGTGCTAACCACTATGCTACCATCTCTCCCAAACTTTCTTGTAATATTCCACAAGCAATCTCTCATCCTTAAGCCCATCACTGAACTGACAATGTTCAGAAAATGTCTTCAATTCAGCCACATACACTGAAATGGATTTCCCTTCCTTCTGATTCTGCTAAATCTTTCTGCAGTCAGCAATGGTTTCAATTTTAAACGTTCCTGCATTACTTTCACAATTTCAGCAAAGCTCATTTTGGCTGGCTTTGTTGGAGCAGTTACCTTTCATAGCAAACTGTACATCTTTAAAGACTGACGAAGGGTCTTGGCCCGAAACATTGACAGTGCTTCTCCTTCTAGATGCTGCCTGGCCTGCTCTGTTCCACCAGCACTGTAGCAGCAGTGTTCAGAGTCAATAGTCTTGAGAGAGTAAAACTTTTATGGATACATTTATTAGAACAAAGATGATTGAGAGGGTATTTGTTAGAGGTTTACAAAATTATGAGGGGTATAGATAGGGTAAATACAAGCAAGCATTTTCTACTGAGATTGGGTGGGACTACAACCAGAGCTCATGGCTTAAGGGTAAAAGGTGAAATTTTTTAAGGGGAACATTAGGGGAAACCTCTTCACTAAAAGGGTCATGAAAGTGTGGAATGAGCTGCCTTCACAAATGGTGTGTGCAAGTTTGATTTCAATGTTTAAGAGAAGTTTTGGTTTGTACCCGGATAGTACAGGTATGGAAGGCTATGGTCCCAGTGTAGGTTGATGGGAGTAGGCAGTGTCAATGGTTTTGGCATGGTTTAGATGGCTAAAGGGCCTGTTTCTGTGCTGTACTTCCCTATGACTCAATAACCCGGATGAAAATGTGGATGGATGGGTTAGTAAGTTTGCAGATAAAACCAAGATTATTGGAGTTGTGGATAGAATAGAAGACTAGCAAAGAATACAACATGATAAAGATCAGATACAAATATGGGCAGAGAAATGGCAGATGGAGTTTAGTCCAGATAAACTGGAGGTGTTGAGGAGACAGTACACTGCAAAGGGCAAGGTCCTTAATAGTGTTGCTGAGCAGAGTGATCTTAGGATCCAAGTTTGTAGCTCCTTGAAAGTGGCTACACAGGTCGATAAGGTGGTTTAGAAGCTTATGGGATGCTTGATTTTATTAGTTGAAACACTGAATTAAAAAGTCAAAAGGTGATGTTGCAACTTTATAAAACTCTGGTTAGGCCACATCTGGATTATTGTGTACAGTTCTGTTTGCCCACTATAGGAAGGATGTTGAAATTTTGGAGAGGGTGCAGAAGAGTTTAGCAGGATGCTGCCTGGTTTAGAGGGCATGTGCTATCAAGAGGGACTGGATAAACTTTGGTTGTTTGCTCTGGAGTGCCAGGGACTGAAGGGAGATCTGATAGAGGTTTACAAGATTATGAGAGGCATAGATAAATTGGACAAAGCCTATTCTGTTTCCCAGGGTTGAAATGTCTAATACCAGGGGGCGTGCATTGGAAGTGAGGGGGGTAGGTTCAAAAGGATGTGAGGAGTAAGACTTTTTTACTCAGAGTCGAGGGTGCTTGGAATCCACTGCCTAATATAGTGGTAGAGGCAAATACATTAGAGGCTTTTAAGAGACATTTGGATAGGCACATGGATGCAATGAAGATGGAGGGGTATGAATGTGGTGTAGATAGGAGGGATTAGTGTTTGGGTGTTTTTAATTTGCCTTTTACCCGGTTTAGCATAACATTGTGGGTCAAATGGCCTGTCCCTGTGCTGTTCTATGTTTGTACCAATACATACACTGACCTCTGGCCATTTCGTCAAACATCCTTCTTCCATTGTAAGGCAGGACCATTCACGTTGGTTGTACAATTTTCAATTCCATTCACAACCCCTCAAATACTGAAGAGCTGTATGCCTGGTCGTAACATATTGGCATACTATCAATTCCTAATCTTTCACTGGAGAGTAGGACATGTATGAAATCTGGGAAACGTAATTGTTTTTTAGAGGCCTCATGATATCACAGCTAGCCAATAGGCACTCTTGGGATGTTGCCTGCATCAGCAAATAGCAGAGGTAGCGCAAACAACAGGCCAGTCTTTACTGAAGGGGTAAATCTCAATCCAACATATCGAAAGTTATATTATACATTGCACTTGCTTTGTGAAGATACACTTAGAAACATACTACAACTAATAAAATGCATTTTAATCATTGTCTTGGCTATTAGAGTGTTTGTCAGTTCAGTTTAATATGTCACAAAGAAGAGAAAATCTGCAGATGTTGGAAATCCAAGCAACACACACACAAAATGCCAGAGGAACTTTGCAGGCCAGGCAGTATCCATGGAAAAAAGTACAGTCAATGTTTCAGGCCAAAACCCTTCAGCAGGATGACATAGATGCTGTCTGGCCTGCTGAGTTCCTCCAGCATTTTGTGTGTTTTGCTTGGTTTAATATGTAATTTGATAGATATCTCAAGACCTTTAATAAATTTATATAATTGTTGTCAAAAAGTAAAGATTTCATTAACACTCTCAAAATTTTCAAGATGGGGCTGGCAGTATAGATCAAAGTTTTAGAGCAGCTCACAAAACTACTAGATATACTTATGAACTACAATTACTGCAATCTGCAGTCCCTCATTTCCCTTGAAGAAATGTACTTTTGAACTAGCGATTTTACAATCTCCTAAAGTATTCAATGAACTTGACTCTCAGGAATGCAGGTGTGGCACCATGAAGGAGACAAAGCTCCGCCACCACCGTTGGAGGAGAGGGTGGAAGAAACAGCTAGGCTGGACTTCAAGCCAGATTAAAGCACTGACAGCAGATAACAAACGGGTGTTTAGATGCACTACTAGCCAGCCAAGATCCTCCAGCTGAATCTGGCTCGTCTGCCTATGCTTGGCACACCTCATTCTTTTCTCATTACTACCACTGGATGGGAGATGCAGCGGTCCTGGTTCCCACACCACACAAGGTCTGCCTAACAGTCCTTGTTTCTATCCTGCCTGATGGTGGGAGGTCAAAGAGATTTTAGGACAGAAGGCTAGGGCTCTTGACAATGCTGAGAGCTCTGCAAAAGCAATGTGTCTGGTGTTTGTCCTGGATGGGGGAGAGAGAGACCCTGATAGAAACATAGAAACAGTCTATCTTAGCTAATTCGCGTCTCATACCTTCAAAGTTACCCTTCTTTAAGTTCAGAACCTTTGTTTCTGAATTAACTATGTCACTCTCCATCTTAATGAAGAATTCCACCATATTATGGTCACTCTTACCCAAGGGGCCTCGCACGACAAGATTGCTAACTAACCCTTCCTCATTGCTCAATACCCAGTCTAGAATGGCCTGCTCTCTAGTTGGTTCCTCGACACGTTGGTTCAGAAAACCATCCCGCATACATTCCAAGAAATCCTCTTTCTCAGCACCCTTACCAATTTGATTCACCCAATCTATAAGTAGATTGAAGTCACCCATTATAACTGCTGTTCCTTTATTGCACGCATTTCTAATTTCCTGTTTAATGCCATCCCCAACTTCACTACTACTGTTAGGTGGTCTGTAAACAACTCACACCAGCATTTTCTGCCCCTTAGTGTTATGCAGCTCTACCCATATCGATTCCACATCCTCTAGGCTAATGCCCTTGCTCTCCTCTCTAACCAGCAATGCTACCCCACCTCCTTTTCTTTCCTGTCTATCCCTCCTGAATATTGAATATCCCTGGATGTAGAGCTCCCATCCTTGGTCACCTTGGAGCCATGTCTCTGTAATCCCAACTATATCATATTCATTAATAACTATCTGCACATTCAATTCATCCACCTTGTTACGAATGCTCCTTGCATTGACACGCAAAACCTTCAGGCTTGTTTTTACAACACCCTTAGCCCTTATACAATTATGTTCAAAAGTGGCCCTTTTTGATTTTTGTCCTGGATTTGCATGTCTGCCACTTTTACTTTTCACCTTACTACTTTTTGCTTCTACCCTCATTTTACACCCCTCTGTCTCTCTGCACCTGTTCCCATCCCGTGATGATTCTCTCAGCCGTCCTCACAATCCATTGCAGGGTCTTGTGGTTAGATGCTGTGCAATTCCTGTATGGGACAGTGATACAGCTGGCCTGGACAATCTGGTAGACTGTGGTTACAGTGGGGATGGGGAGCCTCTCTCGTCTCAATCTCCTCAGGAGGTGGAGGCACGGCTGAGATTTCTTGACTAAAGGAGTGGTGTTGAGGGACCAGGTGAGATCATCCGTGATGTGCGCTCCAAGAAATGTTGTGCTCCTTACACTCCATGGAGAAGCCATTGATGGACCAGTTTCCCTCACCTCAGTACTGAACTGACTGCACAGCTTGTGGATTCAATTTCAGGAACTCTGCAGTTCACTTTCTCAGTACTGTTTCTTCACTTTTTTATTATTTGCACGATTGATCATATTGGATGCTTGTCGGTCTTTGTTTTCTCAAGGATCCCATTGTTTTTCTTTATTTTCCTGTGCATGCCTACAAGAAAATAAATCTCAAGATTGTATATGGTATACATAATTCGATAATAAATTTACTTTGAACTTTGAAAATGATAAAAACATTGTTTGGTGAGTGTAAATTTTAATGGTCCATGTTCTTTTAGTTCTCACGGTGCAGGGGTCCAATTTTCAAAAAAGCAAAGTAAATTCTTGGCACGTTCTGAATTAACTTTCGCAAGCGTTAGTCTTTTACTAGTTTAAATGCTCCTTGTAAAATGAGTAGCATTTATTGTTAATCCACATCATAAACACAAGGGATTCCACAAAGTCTGGAAATCCAGAGTAACACTCTTAAAATGCTGAAAGAACTCAGCAGGTCAGGAAACATCTATGGAAAGAAATAAGAGTCAATGTTTTGGGCCAAGACCCTTCATCAGGACTGTTGGATTATTAGTTGTGGGTTAATAATCCACAGAATGTTTTTGCTTATTTTTGCAAGGTAACTAATAGTATTAGTAACTTGGTAATAATTGGCTGTGATAGTCTGAATGGAGTAGTTATTGGTGATTGGTGATTATATATTGGTCATTATTGGTGAGAATTTTTTTATGGGACAGATGAAGACCCAGATATTTCATGTACATTCTTGAATGTACACTATAGGTTTCCATCAGTAATGCACGTCTCTGCGATGGGTTGTGATTTGAAAAAAGTGGCATTGTGGGCCTGTGTGGATGAAGTAAAGAAGGAGGTAACCTAAAAAAAAGTAGAGCCCCTGTTTTCCAACATCAGTTCCCCTTTTACCTTGGCCATCATAACAATGGAGCTACTGGGGAAACCCATCAACTCCCCCAAGGTCTGAGTTGGTCTTACAGCAACTCTTGTCAAATTAAATGCAACCTAATATCCAATTTTAAAGTGTTGTGTGTCAGCGACACTACAAAAAAAAATCACACTTCACTGCATATCTGAAATTTGAGTCATTGTCTTGGCCTTCCAGCAATAATCTGTGCTCCCATGCAGAGGTGGGAGGAAAGGAAAGGAACAAACATAATTAGCCTTCCTACATTTGAACAAATTTGTTATAAATAACAGGTATGAGTCATGAACTGCTCCTAATATCATTAACTACCAGTTGAGGCCGAATTAAATGTCACTATCTTTCGTAGGTCCCTGTAGGTCCACATCAAAAGCTGCTTCAGTACCACTAATCTCTTACTTGCCCATCTATTGCTGCTTGTCGGTTGAAAGGAAGTAGCAATTAATAATTTACCATTGCAGCCTCATAACTTTTCAGGAAGTTGATTAATCTCTGGGTAGATTAGTCTTGGAGGGACCATTCAGGCAAACTTGTGAAACCATTTGCAACAGCAATAGATGAAACCTAAACAAGTGGCTTCTCCTGTCCCTCACCTCAAACTAACCCAGCTTATGTTTTCCTACCTGGTGTTAATTGGTTCAGAGTTAATTTTGAAATATTCCTTGGTTTAGCTGAAGAAAATTAGTGAAGCAAATGTTGCTCATTACTACCTCAGTTTTAGCTGTAAATGGGGCTATTGTGGGACTAATTTTTTTCTTCAAAATTGCATCATTTACTTGTAGATGGATTTCTGCCCATTCTGATTGAGGCTTCCACAAGACCCACTCGGGATTCCAATAAGTATGCACATAAGAATTAAATGACACTGTCAGGATCCTGACTCCATTTTTATCATTGCCTACACAAACCATAGGTGGTGCACAGAGCAAGTGAACATGTTGAACAATTTTTTAAAGGAGTACTCGGTTGCTGTAAAGTAAAACACTTATGGTTATCATTTCTAATGACGTGGATGATTTCCAGAATGTTTGTGGTGCCTGGTGATTGTTCGGAACTTTCAATAGGGTGCTGCCAATGTCCTTACTTCATCGTGATGAATCCTTCTGGCAGGGAGAGAACCATGAAGAGACTAATTAGGGCAGAGGAGGTAATGGTCCACAGCAGGAAGGATGGAAGGCTACATTCAGTGAGAAATATTCTCTAAGGGATATTGTTAGATGTCTTGTGTTATGCACCAGAGACACCAGGGGAACTTTTATAGTTCTACTTTGCATGGAAGGAAGATTAATAAGGAATCCATGTTTGATGAAGAATACTTGGGCTGACACCAAGAATGTAAGTGACGTCTTCCTACAAAAGCAGAGACGAAAATTCTTCAACAAATGAAACTTCATAGCAGCTGTGGAAGTTAATATTTTACTTTGTTCTGTAAGCTTAAATGTGATGGCAAGGACTTAGTCAGAATGAATTCCCTATCAAACTATTACCCCCCTTCTTCAGCTGGGACACCAGAAACCACAGAATTCCGATGACTCATCCTGAAAGAGCTTATAAATATACTCAACTCCGGATGAGATTTCTTGTTTTGAACAGTTAACTTCCTGACATAATAACAAAGATTAAGACATACATTTTCAAAAATCACATGTGAAAATGTGTTATGATAAAATTCTTTGTTCCAAGCACACCAGGCCTAAAAGCCTATTATTGAAATAGAGAGTATCTGCTTTTCTGCAGACTTACATTCTGCAAAGTTACAAGATTAAGTGGCTCCAATTAAAATCAAATGTTTTTTCTTTACATAAAACTTGTGGCAGACATTTGATGATTAACTTGAACTCTTTGGGATTCAATAAATCTGAATACCCTGTTCAGGGGATGAGACAGGAAGCTCCATGGATGAAAATGGGATACCCGGATACTATGTTGCCTCCCAGATTCCAGGGTCAGGCACATCCCAGATCGAGTCCACAACACTCTTAAGTGAGAGGATGATCAGCCAGAGGTCATGGTCCACGTTGGTACCAATGACATGGGTAGGAGGGGGGACGAGGTCCTGCAAAGTGAGTTCAGGGAGTTAGGTGCTAATTTAAATGACATGGCTTCCAGGGTTGTGATTAACGATGCCTCTTAC
This sequence comes from Hemitrygon akajei, assembly GCF_048418815.1. Lineage (NCBI taxonomy): Eukaryota > Metazoa > Chordata > Chondrichthyes > Myliobatiformes > Dasyatidae > Hemitrygon > Hemitrygon akajei. Next base: position 59,782,251 of record NC_133125.1, read on the forward strand.
TAGTGAGGAAGATTATACAGTTTAACAAGTGGTTAAGGAGATGGTGCAGGAGGGAGGGCTTCAAAATTTTGGATCATTGGGCTCTCTTCCAGGGAATTTGGGACCTATTCAGAAGGTACAGATTGCTGCTGAACTGGAATATCCTCCAAAAAGGTTTGCTAGAGCTGCAAGGAAGGACTTAAACTGCAGTTGCTGGGGGATGAGAACCAGAGCAGATAGTGGAATGGTTGTGGGGAAAAATATTGTTAAGCCTACATATGAGCTCAGGAGTCGAAAGGTCAAGCATGGTGGGACTGCAGTAGGAAAGGTATATGAGCTTAGGGCATGGATCAGCACATGGAAATATAACATCGTAGCCATTATTGAGACTTGGTTGCAGGAGGCAGCTCAAGGTTCCAGGGTTTCATTGTTTTACACATGATAGAACGGGAGGGATTAAAGGAGGAGGGGTGGTATTACTAGTCAGGAAAAATGTCACAGTAGTGCTCAGATAGGACAGACAAGAGTGCTCATAAACTGGCACTTTATGGATAGAATTGAGGAATAAGGAAAGGATAACCATGTTAATGGGATCACCCAAAAGTGCACAAATTTAGAGGAACAGATTTGTAGAGAGATCAACGACTATTGTAAAAAACGTAAGTTCTAACAGTGAGATATTTTAACTTTACAAATATTGACTAGGACTCTCATACTGTAAAAGGGCTGGATGGGAAAGTGTTTGTCGAATGTGTTCAGGAAAGTTTCCTTAATCAATACATAGAAGTCCCAACTAAAGAGAGTATGACACTAGATCTACAATTAAGGAATGAGACAGGACAGGTGACAGACGTTTGTGTAGGGGAACACTTTGCATCTAGTGATCACAATACCATTCGTTACAACAAAGTCATGGGGAAGGGTAGGTCTGATCCTTGGGTTGAGATTCTAAGTTGGAGAAAGACCAATTTTGATGGTATCAGAAAGGATCCGGCAAGTGTGGATTAGGACAGGTTGGCTTCTGACAAAGGTGTACTTGGTAAGTGGGAGGCCTTCAAAAGTGAAATTTTGAGAGTACAGAGTTTGTATGTTCTTGTCAGAAGAAAAGACAAGGATAGCATGTTTATGGAACCTTGGTTCTCGACTGATATTGAGGCCCTGGTTGAGAAGAAGAAGGAGGTGCGTACCAGGTATGGTAAAGTAGAAACAAATGAGGCACTTGAGGAGTATAAGAAAAGCCAGAGAACACTTGAGAAGGAGGTCAGAAGGGCTAAATGAAGGCATGGCGTTGCTCTAGAAGATCAGAGTGGTCATCTATGCATGGAGCCAAAAGAAATGGGGGAGATCTTAAGTGGATTTTTGCATCTGTATTTACTTGTCAGATGGACACAGATTCTATAGAAGTGAGGCAAAGCAGCAGCGAGGTCATAGACCCTGTACAGATTACAGAGGAAAAAGTCTTTACTGTCTTCAGGCAAATTAAGGTGGATAATTCCCCAGGGCCAGACAAGGTTTTCCCTCACAGTCTGTGGGAAGAATGCGCAGAAATTGCAGGGGCCCTAGCAGAGATATTTAAAATGTTCTTAGTCGCAGGTGAGGTGCCAAAGGATTGGAGGATAGCTAATGTTGTTCCTTTGTTTAAGTAAGACTTTAAAAATAAGCCAGGAAATTATAGGCCGGTGAGCCTGACATCAGTAGTGAACAAATTATTGGAAGGTATTCTAAGGGACTGGATATATGAGTATTTGGATAGACAGGAACTAATTAGGATAGTCAACAAGGCTTTGTGTGTGATAGGTCATGCCTACCCAATCTTATAGAGTTTTTTGAGGAAATTACCAAGGAAGTTGATGAGGGTAAAGCAGTCAATATTGTCTACATGGTCTTTAGCAAGACATTTGACAAGGACCCACATAAGAGGTTAGTCAAGAAGATTCAGTCTCTTGGCATTCAAAATGAGGTAGTAAATTGGATTAAACATTGGCTTTGCAGGAGAAGCCAGAGATATGTAGTAGGGGTAGTTGTCTCTCTGACTGGAGGTCTGTGACTAATGGAGTTCCACAGAGATCGGTGCTGGGTCTGTTGTTGTTTGTCGTCTTTTACAAAGATCTGGATGATAATATGGTAAACTGGATAAACAACTTTGCAGATGATGCCAGGTTGTGGGGAGTAATGGACAGCAAGAAAGACGATCAAAGCGTGCAGTGGAATCTGGACCAACTGAAGAAGTGGGCTGAGAAATGAGAGATAGAACTTAATGCAGACAAATGCTAGGGGCTGCACTTTGGGAGAACAAACCAAGGTAAGACTTACACAGTGAGCAGCAGGGCACTGAGGAGTGCTGTAGAACAGAGGGATCTGGAAATACAGATCCATAATTCCTTGTAAGTGGCCTCACAGGTGGATAGGATCATAAAGAAAGGTTTTGGCATACTGGCCTTCATACATCAAAGTACTGAGTACTGAAGTTGGGATGTTATTTTGAAGTTATTGGTGAGCCTAATTTGGAGTATTGGGTACAGTTCTGGTCACCAACCGACAGGAAAGACGTCAATAAGATTGAAAGAATGCAGAGAAAATTTGCAATGATGTTACCAAGACTTGAGGACCTGAGTTACAGGGAAAGGTTGAATAGGTTAGTACTTTATTCTCTAGAGTATAGAAGAATGAGGGGAGATTCGGTGGAGGTATAGAAACTTATGAGGGATGTAGATAGGGTAAATTAAAGCAGGCTTTTTCCACTGAGGTTGGGTGAGACTACAACTAGAGGTCATGGGTTAAGGATGAAAGATAAAACATTTAAGGGGAACATGAGGAGGAACTTCTTCACTCAGAGGGTAGTGAGAGTGTGGAACGAGTTGCTAGTGGATGTAGTGGATACAAGTTTGATTTCAACATTTAAGAGAAATTAGGATGGATACTGGAATGGGCGCAGTATGGAGGGCTATGGTCCAGGTGCAGGTCGATGCAACTAGACAAGTTAATAGTCTGGTATGGCAAGATAGGCCAAAGGGCCTGTATCTGAGCAGTAGTGTTCTATAACTCTATCAATTAACAAGCCCAGCCTGACCTTTCCCACTGCCTAAAAGTTCAGATCACTCGTCAGTTTGCAGTTATGTCCCAGACCATACTGACCCACCCCAACTCCTACTCTCTCTGTTGTAAGTCTTAAACTACTCTGCCACCCCATCCCACCTACACCACTAAGTTATTGAGCAAATTGCATGCTTTATCCCACAGTTCCACTGGGAGCCCAAATGCTAGGTCTCTCAAACTGCTTCCATTGTCATCTAACATGCAACTCCACCTCTGATCCAATATTAGACCAAAGAAGTGAAGTCCAGGGCTGAGATGAAAATGATAACCTCCAACACCAAGGCACATTACCTAACTGCGGCGTGGTAAAATTGAGATCATTCAGTATCATGGAGAAAACACTCAGTGGTTGAATTAATATCCATCACAAAGAATAATGCCATGGTTGTTGGAAGCCCATCATCTCACACTCTAGGAGTGCCATCGGCCAATAACTTTGAGCTACTACATTAATTTGGTCAGATGTGAGTATATTTGTTAATGATTGTGAAAAATGTAATTGCATTTGCAACTCCTCAGCAAATGAAGGAGTCATTGACTGCATGCAGCAAGTCTCAGATCATGAATACAGGACAAGTAACATTACAGCACAAAAGAACCGGGCACTGTCCAACTCCAGCAAGAAAGAGTCCAGCCATTTACTCTTGACAGTCGATGACAGAGCTCCCCAATGTCAGCATCTTGGAGATCACAATTGACTACACACTCAGTAACACCAGCCACATAAATACCACGGCCACAAGTCAGAGGCTGAGCATCCTTGGCAACTTTCCTGATCTCCTGACAGCCCAGAGTTTCTCCGCCATTTACCCTGGACAAATCAGGAGGGCACTAAAGTACTCAATAATTAGAAACAGAATCAGGTTGAACATCACCGGTTACTATATGACATGAAATGTGTTGCTTTGTGGCAGCAGTACATTGCAATACAGAATAATAAAAAGAGAACTATAAATTACAATAAGTATATATAAGAAACACAGATTAAACAAGTAGTGCAAAAAGGGAAATACACTGAGGAATTGTTCACAGGTTCATTGTCCATTCAGAAATTTGATGGGGGAAGGGAAGGGAAAAATGCTGAATGTGTTTCTTTATACTCCTGTACCTCCTTGATGGTAGTGTTGGGAAAAGGACATGCCTTGGGTGATGGGGGCACTTAATGATGAAAGCTGCCTTTTTGAAACATCCGTTTTTGAAGATACTCTCAGCGCTGGAGGCCAGTGCTCCTGATGAATCAGGCTGAGTTTGCAGTTTGCTGTGGCTTTCTCAGATCCTGTGCAGTGGCCGCTCCATACCAGGCAGTGAAGCAACCAGACATCTGTGGAAATGTCTCTTTGGTGACATTTGTGAAGTTGTGAAATGAATAATCCTCAAGGTGAAGCAACCCACTTCACTAACACCCCATCCACCACCCTAAATATTCATTCCCTCCACCACAAGTACATAGTGGCTGAAGAGTGTATCATCTGCAAGATGAATTGCAGTTACTTACTTCCTTTGACTACTCTGACAGGAACCTCTAAACCTGTAAGAAGGACAAAGGCTTCAGTGGCATGGGGATAGTTCCCTCCCTGCATCCCACACTGTATTGACTTGAAATATTTGTTGCTCCTTCTTCACTGCTAAGTCTAAATCCTGGAACTATACGTTGAGGAAGTGGCTCAACAGGAGCCTAAGAGGCAGTCCATCACAGAAAGGCAATTTGTGATGGGCATAAATACTAATCTTGCTGACAAGAACAGGATCCCAGGAAATGAATCAACAAAACTGAAGTCTCATGGTTTAAGTTAACAATTGCCTATCATGCCAAGACTCAAAGCTTAATTCTTTCCTTTATGACAGTATTACATTTTAGTGAACGCAGACACAAAGCAAGTACAGTGCAAACAAGGAAATAGGAATTAACCCAATCATCTACCCTCCCACTCCAATTTTATTTTGACACAAGACTTTTGTCTTTCTCTAAGGCATGTTTGCCAAGTAGAACCAGCTGCTTAGCCTGCCCATCCTTTAACCATTGCTATTGTGCAGCATGGAGACATTGAGAGGAGAAATCCATTGTTGATCACAGTTACAATGTTATTACTCTATAATTATTTAAATTCCAATGGTAAGTAAAATTTTACAAGAATTAAAGAAGACTTTAATTTCCAATTCACCTCACAATATCTCCAGGCAGTAATCTAATGCATATGTTTTCCAAACACATGCTGTTTCTACCATTCATTGGCCATCTGTGCGACTGCCCGAAAATGGTTTGGAACATTTCAGTTCGATCATATCAACTGAAATATGTACCAAAAATAAATCCTAATAAGAATCTGAAAAGTGAGACAGTGCTTTATTTGTATTACAAGATTTGTTTCCCAGATTCGTTTTTTGATATGTCTAAAACAGGTAACCTGGTTCACTTCAATTAATACAGCTGAAAGGGGATTAATCACAGAAGAGTCAAGTTATTATAAGCATCTAGCTCACTACCTATTAATAGAACAATTTTACATAAATACCAATAACAACAGATCATTTTGGTTGTCATGTTTGGGATTCAGTGGCCAGTTTCTTTCTACATTAAACAAATCCATCCAGGAAGTTGTTGCAAACCCTTATTCTTTCACTCAGAATCACCATTAACATGAATGATTTATTTCAGATTTTCAATATCTACAGATTTTTTAAAATTTTCATATTAACTTCAGGAAGTCAATTAATGAAACCTGACTAGGTGACTAATTTAACCAAAGGAAGTGGAAGGTTTACTGGCAAAGGCCAGTTCCTGTCCACACATTTCCTAAACCAAAGTAATAATTGCCAAAAACTCAATGTCCACTGAACATAAATGAACATAGATGATTTGGTGGGCTCACAAAGATAGTCACAGCACAAAAACTCAGGAGTCCACCCACAGTATTTGTTGTCCTCCAGATGATTATTCATGATACCTAATGATTGACAAAAGAACATTCCAAATCACAGTTTTAGAAGGTCACAGCAGATGTCTGAATATTTTGCTCAACTAAGCTGAAGGAGTTTTATTGACATATTTTAGAATAGTTATGTGTAAGGTCTATACACTGTGCATTGCAAAGATGATGTCTCACGTCTGAGCATTTTCCAAGCATTATATTCCTGGGAAGAGCATCAGCTGATGAGAAGTTGCTACAGAATTTTTTTGTTGCAGTTTTTGGGAAAAAAGACGATTGTCTCTTGTATTGTTACCGTAATTTAATTTTTCTTTTTTTTTCTGTCTTCACTAGCATACTGTCCTATGTTTACTATGAATAAAAATATATCTGATGTCCTAGATCAGCTAACAGTTTTTTGAAAGATGGGGCCACAATGGAGCATTTATGGACTTCAGGAGAATGGCATTAAGCTCCAACAAAAAATGTCGATTTTCAGAGTGGATGCAAACCACTGCTCTGGCCTGTGGTACAAGAACAGGGCATTCAAGGTGCCACAAACAGCAAAAATGAAATTCTTAAAACAAGTAATACTGTAGATGCTGGCAATCCAGAGTAACACACACAAAATGCTGCAGGAACTCAACAGGTCAGGCAGCTTCTATGATTTTTTTTTTTGTCAATTTACTTAAATCATCGGCATCCTACTTTCCCATACTATTTATAACTCTTACAAATTTGTATTCTTATTCTGCAGTGCAGGTAATTATTATGTTATAAAAGAATGGGATATTGATAAATGGCATGACCAACAAGGACTAGTACTTTAGAAGGGGATTGCAGTTATCCTGTCAGGTGACAGGATGAATGCATCCAAATGTGTTCAGCCATAATCATCACATGACAGGAAATGCCTAGTCATTCATATTCAGAACGCATTTACCACTGGGCTTCCTTCTTCAAAATTTGCTTTAGATATTTTAGCAAACTTTGCAACAATGAGCTTGGTTATAAATTTTCTTCAATCTGCTGGCCGGAATTACATTGCCTTTACCCTAACATCGTGTCTTCCACAATCTTCTGAACCACCTTCAGCTAATGGGAAGCAGGGATATTTGGTTTCTATGATTAGCAATAAGTTATTCACATATAATCAAATCAAATCACATTACTGAGATCACAGTGAAGCAAAAACTATTACGTTTTCTCTTCACTTTGCTTATTGAATCCAAATTATTAATATTTGCATGCAGAAGTTGCATCAAATTGTAGCTGGCTCCCAGACTAAATACCAATGTTTAACATGCAGATATGTTTGATATTCTTGCTCATGGGTCACTGGGTTTCATCACTTTTTGAATTGGTTTTCCAGGTGTTCACTCAAAGTGGATATCACATACAATGTTGATATTCATTGCCCATCCAAGAGTACACCTGAACTGAAGAGATATTTAAAAGTTCAGCACACTAACTAGTTTGAAAGTCACATATAGTTGAGAATTGGAACCAGTAGGGGATATCTTTCCCAGGAGTTTGCTATTAGAGGATGCTATTGAAATAGAGGATTTTAAGATCCATAAGACATATAAGCAAAACTAGGTCATTTGACCTATCAAGTCCACTCAACCAACCCATCGTGGTTGATTTATTATCTTTCTCAACCCAATTCTCCAGCCTTCTCCCTGTAACCTTTGACACTCTGATTAATCAAGAACCTTTAATACCTCCACTTTAAATATACCAGATAACTTGGCTTCCACAGCCATCTGTGGCAATGAATTCCACAGATTCACCACACTCTAGCAAAATAAATTATTCCTTTTTTCCATTCTAAAGGGATGTCCTTCTATTATGAGGCTGTGCTCTCTGGTCCTAAGCTTTCCTTCTATAGGGAACTTCCTCTCCACGTCCACTTTAACTAAGCCTTCCAATATGCGCTAGGTTTCAATGAGATTCCACCACCGCCCTCCGCCCCATTCTTCTAACTCAAGTGAGTAATGGCCCACAGCCATCAAACACTCCTCATATGTTTTCCCCTTAATTCCTGGAATCATTCTCATGAACCTCCTCTGAACCCTCTTCAATACCAGCACATCCTTTCTTAGATAAGGGGCCCAAAACTGCTCACAACATTCCATGTGCGGTCTGAACACTGCCTTATAAAGCTTTTATATCGTTGGTTTTACATTCTAGTCCTCTCAAAATTAATGATAGCATTACATTTGCCTTCATCACTGTCAATTCAACCTGCAAGTTAAACTTTAGGGAACCCTGCATGAGGACTCATAATTCCATTTGTACCTCTGACTTCTGAGTTTCCATTTCGGAAATAGTCCACACTTGTATTCCTTCTACCAAAGTGCATGACCGTACAATTCCCTACACTGTATTCCATCTGTCACTTCCTTGCCCATTTCCCTGATCCGTCTGAATTCCACAGACCCCTTGCTTCCTCAGCCCTATCTGCTCCATCACCTATCTTCATACTGTCTGCAAACTAGGCCACAAGGCCATCAACTCTGTCATTCAAATCATTGACATACAACGGGAAAAAAAGCAGTCGCAAAACCTATCCCATGCGAACCAGAACTAGTAACCTGCAGCTAACCAGGGAAGGCCCTCTTTATTCCCACTCTATGCATCATGCCAGTCAATCAGTCTTCTATGCACGCCAGCATCTGTCCCGTAAAACCATGGGTTCCTATCTTGTTAAGCAACCTCACTTTGTCAAATCCTTTCTGGAAATCCAAGTAAACAACATCCACTTACTCTCCTTTTTCTGTTATGCCTGGTACTTCCTCAAATCCAATGGATTTGCCAGGCAAGATTTCTCCTTAAGGAAACCATGTTGACTTTGGCAGATGTTATCATAGGGCTCCAAGTCCCCTTACTAATGGACCTCAATATCCTCCCAACCACTGATGTCAGCCTAACTGGTCCATAATCTATCTTTCACTTTCCCCTCTTCTTGAAGTGCAAAGAGTAACTTAAAGAGTAGCATTTGCAATTTTCCAGTCTTCTGGAACCAGAATAATTCAATAATCAAGTGATTTTTGAAAGATCACTACTAGTACCTCTGCAATCTCTTCAGCTACCTCTTTCAGAACCCTGGGGTGTAGTCCATTTTGTCCAAGTGACTTATCTTTCAGCTTCCCAAGCACCTTCTATTTAGTAATAGCGGCTACATTCACTCCTGCCCCCTGACACTCTTTAACTTCTGGGATACTGCTGGTATCTTCCTCAGTGCAAAATATTTATCAGGCTCATCAACCATTTCTTTGTCCCAAGTAATTACCTCGCTAGCGTTATTCTCCAGTGTTCGATATCCACTTTCATCTCTTTTACACCTTTTATATCTGAAAATATTTTATATCCTCTTTTATGTTATTGGCTAGCTTACCTTTGTATTTCATCTTTTCTCTTCTTATGGTTTTTCGTTGCCTACTGTTGGGTTTTAAATTTTCCCAATCCCCCAGCTTCTCACTGATTTTTGTTAATTTCTATGCCCTCTTTTTTGTTTTTATGCTGTCTTTCCCTTGTCAGCCACAGTTGCCTCACCCTCTCTTTAGAATAATTCTCTTCTTCTTTCAAATGTATCTATCCTGCACTTTCTGAATTTTTCCCAGAAACTCCAGTCATTGCTGTTCTGCCATCATCCCTGCTTGTGCCCCCTTGCAATCAAATTTGTCCTGCTCTTCCCTCGTACCACTGTAGTTCCCTTTACTCCAATAAAATACTGATACATCTGCTTTAGGTATTCCCTCTTGAACTGCAGGGTGAATTCTATCATATAATAATCTAAAAGGCCATCTCTTAGACATCCTACAAATTCCTTGTCTTGGGATCCAGCACCATCCTGATTTCACCAATATATCTGCATATTGAAATCCCCCATGAATATCATAACATTGACCTTTTTGACATGCATTTTCTGTCTCCTGTTGTAAGTTGTAGCCCATATCCTGGCTCCTGATTGGAGGCCTGTATATAACTCCTTCCAAGGTCTTTCCATTCTTGCAATTTCTTAACTCTACATTTTCTTATTCTATGTCACCTCTTTATAAGGATTCCATTTCATTTTTTACCAACAGAGCCACATTACCCCTTCTGCCTTGCTGCCTTTTATACAAGTTGTATCCTTGGATGGTAAACTGTCAATTATGATCTTCTTTCAACGACAACTCAATGATGCCCACAATGTTTTACCTGCCAGTTTCTAAATGTGCTACAAGATCACCCTAAAGACACACTTCAACCCAGCCCACTGATTATAATTTTGTTCCACCAAAAGCCTATCCTTCCACAGTCTCACGACACACTGCATCCGCTTATATCTCAACAGCCCCACCCTCTGCCTTATCATTCTGGTTACTGTCCCCCTGCCAAATTAGTTTAAACTATTTTAAATTAGTTTTGTACAAGATTCACAATTCTTTAATGTCATTTCCTGTACATAAATGTACAAGGAGAATGAAATGATTGTTACTCCAGATCTGATGCAGCACAAAAAACTGAGAAGTTGAAAGTAAATTTATTGTTAAAGTACATATATATCACCAAATACAACCCTTAGATTTGTTTTCTTGCTGACATACTCAGTAAATCCAAAAACCACGGTAGAATCAATGAAGGCCACACCCAACAGGGCAGACAACCAGTGTGCAAGAGACAACAAACTCTGCAAATACAAAAGAAAAAAAAAAACAATAATAAATAAATTTTCTCTGCAAAAGAGAAAAAAATAACAATAATAAATAAATGAGCAATAAATATTGAGAGCATGCTATAAAGAATCCTTGAAAGTGAGTCCATAGGTTGAGGGAACAGTCCAGTGATGGAGCAAGTGACATTGATTGAAGTTATTCCCTCTGGTTCAAGATAGTTGAGGGGTATTGGCTGTTCCTGAACCTGGTGCAGTGAGTCCTGAGGCTCCTGAGGCTCCTGTACCTTCTTCCTGATGGCAGCAACAACTCTTGATGGATACTGTTCTCCTGCAACAACTCTCCATATAGATGTGTTCAATGGTGGGGAGGGCTTCACCTGTGATGGACTGGGCCGTATCCATTACTTTTTTGTAGGATTTTTCATTCAAGGGTATTGGTGTTTCCTATGACGTAACCAGTCAAAATACTCTCCACCACACTTCTATAGATGTTTGTCAAAGTTTTAGATGTCATGCAGAATCTTCACAAAATCATAAGGAAGTAGATGTGCCGTGTTTTCCTTGTAACTACGCTTACATACTGGGCCCAGGACAGGTCCTCTGAAATTATAACACCAAAGAATTTAAAGTTGCTGACCCTCTCCACTTCTGATCCTCCGATGAGGACTGGCTCAAAGACCTCGAGTTTCCTTCTCCTGAAGTCAATAATCAGCTCCTTGGTCTTGTTGACATTGCATGACAAAACAGTGGCACCACCCAGCCAGATTTTCAATCTCCCTCGTATATGCTGATTCATCACCACCTTTGATTCGGCCCATGACAGTGGTGTACAAGCAGACTTGTATATGGCATTGGAGCTGTGCTTACCCTCACAGTCCTAAATTTAAAGCAAGTAGAGCTGATGGCTAAACACACAGCTTTGTGACGCACCTGTGTAGATGGAGATTGTGGAGATGTTGTTGCCAATCCAAACTGACTGGGGTCTGCAAGTGAGGAACAAGTGTCCACTTCCACCAGGAGATATTGAGGCCAAGGTCTTGAAGCTTATTCATTACTTTTGAGGGGATGATGGTATTATATGCTGAGCTGTAGTTGATAAACACCATGCTGCCACATGCATCTTTGCTATCCAGATGTTCCAGGGTTGACTGAAGATAAAGAACACAATAATAACAAAAAACACAGTAAATACACAAGATAGCTTGTACAAATAGATTGATTGTATGTCCATTAAGAGATGGCAGACTGAACATAAGGCGATTGATGGGAAATAATAAAGTAGCGGTGGAGTTAGTGGGTGGCGGTGTTGGTCAGCTCTACTGCTTGGGGAAAGTAACTGTTTTTGAGTCTGGTTATTTTGGTGTGAACGCTGTGCAGCCTCCCCCACTGATGAAAGTGAAACAAACAGTTCATGTGCAGGGTGGGTGTGATCCTTTATCATGTTCCAATCTTGTGGTTACTGCCATTGCAATTGCTTTTTTTTCCCCTTTGAATCCTAGGTTTATTTATTTACTCCAGTTAAAGTTCCCATCTGCTGTGGAGGGATTTAAACTAATATCAGTACTTCAGAAGACTAACTAACAGTTCTGCTACTTAACGTTAATTAACTGAAACATAAGATGGAACAATTCACTTGGTGGTTGAAGAAATGAAGAAGACAAATAGATTGAATTCCTGAAACCGTATTTCTGAAAAGAAGGCAAGACTTGGCATCTACATAGTATCATCTGCAGATTAATTTGCTCCAAATAATGAAGAGTTTCACTTTGTAATGACATCTATTTTATAGTTGTAATTGTAGTGAAATAGAGAATGGGTTTCTGCAGTGCAAAATCCCACAAAATAAATTTGTTTCTAGGAAGGCACCAGGGAAAATCTCTTACACTTCTCCAAGTGCCAACATGGAATATATTGCACCCAACTGAGCAGGCAGGTTAAAATGTTACTTCGGAAAAATTTTGAAAGACATCCCTTTAGTACCCCACAGCAATCCTTTAGTATCCCATTTGGTGCCTGTGTTTACAATGTGCACAGTCAGTTAATAAAGGCTTCCAACTTAGAAGCAACAATAAGCAAACCAGGACGAATGTGGGCTTCAGTTGAGTTGTCTGATCCTATTTTCTCTTTTTGTGTTGGAGAGCAGTTGAAATTCCTGTAAGGCCATTGTCACTGGGTTTGTTGCTGTGTGATGTGGGGAATGCATTAGAGGAAAAGGATGGTCTGTTTTATGTACACAGTACAAGAAATGTTGTTCCCCTTCAAAATTAGGATGAATGGGAGACATTGGCTCCTAGAAGTATGTTAGGTACATAAGTAATATTTGTTAGCTCCAATAATTTTCAGTGCTTTATTTACATGTCCTAAGTGTCAATTAAGTTGGCAAATATCCAATGGACCCAATCACATTGCGAACATTGACAGCCGATGATTCTGAAGGCATAGAGACTCACTGTTTGACAACGTGATTCAGAGTAAAGCCAACCCTTGTGCTGGGGTGCTCAGTGCTATATTGGCCACGCTAAGCTCATTGGACAAGAGACCACATTGAAACAGAGTGCCGCATGGCAAGCAGCCAACAGTTCTTTGGCAATGAAAAACTTGCCTCATTTAAATATACATGCAGTTATGTTGGTTAATAAAAAGACTACAGCATCAGTTTTACTGTTTCAGATTATGTATGAAGCTTTCACAGCTGGCTGTACATTTCATGGGAATTGAAAACTAGGCTCAGGACTACAAATATTCAGCCTTTATATAACACCATGGCTGATCTGATTTTGGCTTCAACACTTTTCTTCCTGAATCTCATGATCTTTAACACACTAAAAATAAATCTGTAACAACTTTGAATAGATTAAATGAACCAGCCTCCTCAGCATTTTGGAATGGAAAATTTCAAAGATTCACAAACTTCTGAGAAAAAAAATTCTTCACAACCTCCATCTTAGATGGGCAAACCCTTTTTCCACAACTATGTCCCCTGGTTCTAGATTGGCCACCAAGGAAACCTCTTCTCAGATTCTAACAAGCCAGCTCCTTTCAGGGTTTCAACATGCCTGAATCAGCCACTTCCACGTGTCAAGTTTCGAATTCCCCTGTCAGCAGCTGTTTGTCTAATGGTATACAGGCTTGAGGTCCACCCATCCTCTCCTCAGCTAGGTGAACTTCTCTTCATCTTCTGGACACTGATGACAAGGGCAAATTTTACAGGCCACACAAGCTGTGGTGAGAAGATGAGCTGGCATCTCTACTGAACTGATCTGCTACTGACCTGTTTGCCACTTCACTGCAGAGTAACTATTGTAGGTGTGGGATGGAGCTGATTAGATAACGAAAAGTAGTTTTCCACTCACGATTGAAAAGCTATACTCCTCTTGTACTTTCACTGTAAGGCCTGTGGGAATGAGGTACAGGATCAGTATATTTGTCTTGTGGTTAAAACTCTACCTTTTGCTTTACTCACCTTATGACAGAGTACACAATTTCATCCTGGATGGTAGCAAGCTTTTTCATTGCCAGTTGACTCAGCTCAGAATGAGGAAGACCCAAACCAAAACCTTCAGGCGGATGCTTCCAGTCTTGAGTGTTGGTGCAAATGGTAGTGGATATTAATTAGTGCCAAGACCCTTATTTGGTTTTACACACCCCTAACTAGGGAACTACACAATCAACACAAACTCAGACCATTAAATCCAAACCATTCTTTTCTCTAATGCATTCCCCATATCACACAGTAATAAACCCAGTGACAACGGCCTTACAGTAATTTCAACTGCTCTCCATCATAAGAAGAGAAAATCAGATATTGGATATTGCTGAGAGGAAATTTTATCACATTGACAGCTCAGTAAGGCACTGATCTGCCCATATTTTACAAACTGACCACAATGAGACTTAACAATAATTGGGAGATACTGAATAATGGTTGTGAATAGACACAATCATTTTTCAAAATTGTCTGAATATGTACAAACAATCATTTTATCTGCCAAACTGATTCTCAGCATCAGATAATATAAACTTCACTGTTACACAACGTTCTGTTCAGAAGATGAAAATGATATGGAAAATCATTCCAGCTGTGGTTAATCTCAGCATTTGATGTTCAAGGTAATATATTCTCATGTATAATTCACTTAGTGGCACTCATGTGATGTGTAAAATCCACTACATCAGAAACATGATAGAAAATAATTTTTTTTAAAAAGACAAAGTTACCTAATTAGCAGTCTCCAGTCTGATTGCCTGTTCTTATGGAATAAAATGAACTATAATACCATGAGTTAGGGGATGAGAAGCAATAAGGTTTTGTCTTACTAGCTGTATCTAGATCCATCTTGTTCTGCTAGTACAACTCATTAAAAAAATACATTATTGCCAATTGGGCTGCAGTTCTGCCAAATGTCACGGCTATTCAAATGCACAACCTCTTCCATATGTCCTACTATATAAAAAACCATTTAAGTTTGAAATCATCTAAGAGAGGCCATCTGATTGAGGCTAGTGTTTTATTTTAAAGTTTGTCTACCTAGTCTGATTTCAGAAGTAGGTCCAATAATGTAGTCCAATAGCAAACTCACCTGCCCATTCACAAATAGATTACATCACCCACATATAAGTGGGAAAATAGCGAAAAAAAATGTTGGCCTTACAAACTTACCTTTTTGCAATAAAATCTAATGGACAATTTCCAGATGGTGCTGGTGAGTCACAATGATGCCTTACTAGCATCAAAAAATCTACTAACCACTCTATTAGTCACATATTTTCTGGAGAATAGTCTCTGCAAACCATAGCATGAAACATCCCTTTCAGGGTTGTGCTTTGAAACTACCTGCACAACCAAGCATTTTTGCAGTGCTTTCGAAGACTTTTTTCCAAAGAATTGATACTCAAGGGTCAGGAGACCATTGAGACTTCAATTAGCCAAATTCTTCTTTATTATTAAACTATGATATTTTGTTCTAATTCCAGTTAGACCTCATCATTATGTTCTTCATACCCCAGCACACTCATAATCTCTCTTAATTGAGGAAGAGAAGAAAGGATTGAACAATGAAGTTAACAGGTTTGGGTAGCCTCCAACCTGATGGCATGAACTTCGATTTCTTGAACTTCTGGTAATTGCCCCTACCCCAATCCTTCACCATTCGCCATTCCCATTTCTCTCTCTCATCTGGTCTCCTTGCTTGCCCATCACTTCTCTCTGGTGCTCTTCCCCACTTCCCTTCCTTCCATGGCCTTCTGTCCTCTCCTATCAGATTCCCCTTCTCCAGCCCTGTATCTCTTTTACCAATCAGCTTCCCAGTTCTTTACTTTTCCCTCCCCCTCTCCCAGTTTCACTTACCACCCACCACATTGTACATCTTCCTCCCCTCCCCCTACCTTCTTAGTCTGATTTCTCATCTTTTACTCCAGTCCTGATGAAGTCCGGCCCAAAGCATTGCCTGTTTACTCTTTTCCATAGCTGCCACTTGGCCTGCAGAGTTCCTTCAGCATTTTACGTGTGTGTGTGTGTGTGTGTTGCAATGAAATTTACAGTCAGACAATGCGAGAAAATGTGTCTGAAATTAACACTTCTGGTTTTACCTCTCCTTTGTCCTTGACTTGTGAAAGAGATTGTGGCATAGATGGCTTTAGTGACTCTCAGTTCATAACACTGGGCTAAGTCTCCTTCCTGGATTACTTGACTAAGAATTAAAATAGGCATTTCTCCACTTAACGTTTGCTCAATTTAACTAAGCACTTACACTCACTTTTTCCTTTCAATTGGACTTCTTAATCATAGGTCTTCAATTGTTGTCAGTCACATAATTCAACTGTTCACTGATACCTTACCCAAATGGTGTACCAAAGCATTTTGCCTCTCCTCACTCACCGAGTTTGATTTGCTCAAGCCTGTAAGTGTGCAGGGTTCAGCACATGTGTTTGTGGGGTGTTTGCCAGCAGTTCACAGAGCTTAAGATTGTTCCTGTTAGTCCAAGAAAGCAAGGTCCAAGACAATTTAACAGCTGTTGAAAAATGGCTGGGGATTTGGAATATACAGTGGGTAACTCACTAAAGAGTTTAAATGTGAAATAATTCAAGTTGATTAGACCATCTTGAAGGGTTGAGGACATAGGTGATATCGTGGCACTGGAAAAGGTCCAATGCAGAACTTCCATGAGTCATTCTTGGCTTAAATAACATCAACTATTCAGTTAAGATCTTTGTTTTAGCTCTATTTACTGCAAAACAGCATAAATACAGTGGTGAACTAATAGAAGTCTTCAAAGAAGACTATTCCAGCTGATTTAACACATTGGGGTCATCCAATTAATGCCAACAAACCAGGAGATATCAGCTTAGTCTACAGAAAAGTACAAGCTGAAGCTCATAAAGTTCTTTTCAGACTGTGGTGTCCATTCAGAATCAGAATCAGGTTTAATATCACCTGCATATGTTGTGAAATTTGTTGTTTTGTGGCAGCATTATGATATTATATTTCACAAAATATACCGATGATAGAGCTAAGGAACTGCAAGGGTAAAAAGCCCCTGATGGAGATTATATACAGACCCCCAAACAGTAGCAGGGATGAGATCTACAAACAGTAGTAGGGATGAGATAGAAAATGCATGCCAAAGGGGCAATATTACAGTAGACACGGGGATTTCAATATGCAGGTAGTTTGTGAAAATCAGGTTGGTGCTGGATTACAGGAGGGGGATCTTCTAGAGTGTCTATGAGTCGGTGTTCTAGAGCTGCTCATGGTTGTGTATGGTCATGCACTTAGGTAGAAGAAATGAAAGGGTTGACTATTTTCTAAATAGAAAGAAAATACAAAAGAAAATACAAAACCCTTATCTTAGAAAATATGTGCTGAAACTGGAGAGGGTTCAAAGGAGCTTTGTGACAATGATTCCAAGATTAGATGGCTTGTCATATAAAGAGCATTTGATGGCTTTGGGCATGTATTCATTGGAATTCAGAAGAATGAGGGGTGATCTCATTGAAACTTATTGAATGGTGAAATGCTTTGATAGAGTGGATGTGCAGAGGATGTTTCCTATGGTGGGAGAGTCTAAGATCAGAGGATACTGCCTCAGAATGGAGGGGCGTTCTCTTAGAACAGATGATCAGGAATTTCTTTAGCCCGAGTGATGAATCTGTGGAATTCTTTGCCACAGGCAGCTGTGGAGTTCAAGTCTTTATGTGTATTTAAGGCAGAGGTTGATAGATTCTTGATTGGTCAGGGCATGAAATGGATATGGGGAAAATGCAGGAGATTGGGCCTGAGAGGAAAATGGGATCAGCCATGATGAAATGGCAGAGCAGACTCAATGGGCCAAATGGCCTAAATCTGCTCCTATACCTTATGATCTTAAGATATCAAAACTGATTCTGATTCTGAATGGACAGCACTTCATGAGAAGAACCTTCCAAACATCAGTTTGTACTTTTCTATAGTTTACACTGATATCTCCTGATTTGTTGTCATTAATTGGATGACCTCTATGTGATAAATCAGTTGGAACTGACTTCTTCCCTTTATTTTGTAGACTTCTACCAGTTCACCACTGTATCTATGCTGTTTTGCAATAAATGGAGCTAAAACCAAGATCTTAACTGAATAGTTGATGTTATTTAAGCCAAAAATCATTCATGTGAGTTCTGTTTTGGACTTTTTCCCAAAGCCTTATATCACCCATGTCCTTAGCCCTCTAGATGGTCTGCTGGAAAAGTAGTGTATGTGTTGTTAGTGAGGTAGTGTTCGTGGATTCAGTGTCCATTCAGAAACCTGATGGCAGAGGGGAAGAAGCTATTCCTGACTCATTGAGGGTGTGCCTTCAGGCTCCTGTACCTCCTCTCTGATGGTAGCAATGAGAACAGGGCATGTCCTGGGTGACGGGGTCCTTAATGATGGATGCTGCCTTTTTGAGGCATCGCTCTTTGAAGATGTCCTGGATACTATGAAGGCTCGTGCCTATGATGGAGCTGATTAAGTTCACAAATTTCTGCAATTTCTTTTGAGTCCTTTGAATCGCCCCTCCATACCAGACAGTGATGTAGCCAGTAAAAATGCTCTCCAAAGTAGATCTGCAGAAACTTAGAAACATAGAAAACCTACAGCACAATACAGGCCCTTCGGCCCAAAAAATTGTGCTGAACATGTCCCTACCTTAGAAATTACTAGGGTTACCCAAAGCCCTCTGTTTTGCTAAGCCCCATGTACCTATCCAAGAGTCTCTTAAAAGACCCCATCATATCCGCCTCCACCACTATTGCCAGCAGCCTTGTGAGCGTCTTTGCCAAAACTCCTCAACCCCAAATAAAATGTAGCTGTTGCCTTGCCTTGCCTTCTTTGTAACTGTATTGTTAAGTTGGGCCCAGGATAGATCCTCAGAGATGTTGGTATCCAGGAACTTGAAATTGCTCACTCATTCCACTTCTGATCCCTCTATGAAGCATAGTGTGTGTTCCCTCATCTTACCTTTCTGAAGTCCAAAATCATTCTTTGGTCTTACTGACATTGAGGGCAAGGTTGTTGCTGCGACACCACTTAATTAGCTGATATAGATAGATAGATACTTTATAGATTCCAAAGGAAATCAAAGTGTCACAGTAGCATTACAAATGCGTAGATATACAAATGTTTCTCACTGTTGTACGCCCTCTCAACACCACCTGAAATTCTGTCAGCAGTAATTGTGTTAATCAGCAAATTTATAGATGGCATGAGAGAGTAGAGCAGTGGACATCATTGAGGTGCATCTGTGTTGATTGCCAGTGAGATGGAGATGTTATTTCCAATCCACACAGACTGAGGATCTGAAATAATATCTCTGCTACTTTAAGAATGAGTCAGATTGGTTCTTAGCTAAGGAAGTAAGAGGCTTTATCAATAACAATTGATCCTCGTGACCTTCTACAGTGATTCTCGGAATTCACATCTGCACTTTTTAAAAATCTGCTGTGCAGGCCAGTTGAGGGGGAAGCTGAGCAAATGCAGAATCTTTGTGTTCTGGCCACCCTGATTATGGAAGACCAGCTGATCATTTTCTAGCTGCTAACTGCTTATATCTGCAGGTATGAAGACAAGGGGAAAATAAACACAAAGTAAGACTCCATCATTGTTACATCACCTTTTTTAAACATAACTACCTCTTACAGAACATTACTACCTCTTAGTATTCCTTCACAAAACACTTATGTTGATATAAGTGCTGATTGTGGCTGCTCTGTTCTCTCCTAGTTAACCCCTAAACTCCCTGCCTTCTTTACAAATTACGTTCAACATCTTCTCAAGGGGAACTACTGGAGGGGAATGAATAGGACAGCTGTCAATGTTGCTTATATCCTGAGGCTGACGTTTTTAAAGTATTCTACTCCACACCAGCCAATCTTTATGTGCATAGAGTCATAAGGAGATTTCCGTCCACCAAGTCAATGCCAAGAATCAGTTATCCATCTATATTAACCCTACATTAATCCCACTTTTTGTTCTCCCCATTGTCCCATCAATTCCCACGGATACTACCACTTAACTGCACACTAGAAGCAATTTCTAATGGTCAATTAAACTATTAATCCACACACCTTTGGATATGGGATAAAACTGGAGCCCCCACCCCCATGCCGTCGCAGGGAGAATGTGATGAGGCAGTTCCAGTGCCTGCATCCCTGTGCCACCCTTACACACATTATTGAGTTCTTCTACTTCTGCTTGACCTTGCACCATAACCAACAGTGCCCTAAAAGTTCTTCCAAGCAGGGAAATGAACTGAAGCAACACTGTGCAAGAGGCCTGCACCAAATATGCAGAAGGGCACATATTCCAATATTCCACCGTACCCATGGGGTGCACGAATTACAATGGAGTCCGCTTCATCTTCACAAATGTACTCAATGGCCTTTTTCCTGCACTCTCCCTTCTTTGTAGAGTGGAGATAATGGAATAGATCTATGGAGAACAGATTGGGAGGTTAGGAAAGGCTAGGATTTGGGAAAGATTATGGAAGGTGAGGATTGAAAGCAAAGACCAAGGTTTGACAGAGGGCACTGGATAGAAAGATGACCACAGATGGACAAAGTTATCTGCATGGGGTCCAGGGAAATTATCCGAAGGTGCAGAAGCGAAAGTGAGCAATTCAGTAGATAATCTGGAGGGAAGAAGTTGAAGAAATAGTTGGGGAGGGCCAAGACAGTTTGGAAGGGGGTGAAACAAATGTCCTTGAGGACATTAGTAGAAAGGAGGGGGGGGGGCAAACCAATAAAGTTTGACAAAGAACTCTACTTCAGGAAGACGACAACAATGCCCCATGTATACTCAGAGCCTTTTAATTGACACTGATGCAGGCATGAACTTGTTTTATAGACCTGTTTCAGTGTTTGAAGGCTGTGCCGCTCAAAGGAATCAAATGGCAAGGAGAATTCTACGTGTTGTATACCAATCAGTGGCAGTGCACATATCCAGCAGCTAGGGACCTGAATCAAACCTACAGTGCTGTGCTTCAAAGGCAAATATTCTATGTGGGTTCAGCAATAGGTAATTTCATAAAGTTCATTACACGTAAAATACCTGCTACTGGCAGGATGATTTCTAGGCCATTTAACTCTGCACACTGGTGTGACTATACATTTTATAAGTGCACTGGCAAATGAAACCAAGGCTGCGCCTAAGGCTCAAGGTCAAAATTGTGCAAGAGTGGCAAGGATCTGGGACCAGAGCAGATGTTTCAGTGGAGGGGAAGTTTCGTAAGTTAAAAAGAAAGGGTTAAGTAATAAGATGTGGGTAATGAAGTGCTCAGTGTAACAAGCGGAGAGAGAGCAGTAATTGAGCAGAGGCAAAATTAAATGAAAATAAGAAATTAAAATAAAATTCTAGGTTCTCTATCCTAATGCAAGTATTATTTGTGAATAATGAAATAGCAACAGTGATGGAGGTAAATGGGTTTGGTCTAGAAATTCCTCTGTATTTTCTTTCAGCTTTAATGCATCATTGCACATGTTCAAAATTCTGCTTTAAAAGCTCTGGAAAAAGTCCCGGTTTTTGATCTTGCCCCCCTGCTTTGTGGGGTTCATTGTGTAACACCCAGCTATTTTAGAAACATGCAAATCTCTAGTTAAATATCTTCCCACTGTCAGCCCTCAACTGTGCAGTCAAGAGCTTATAAGCCTGCTCTGAAGTCAGTGGCTTCTTACATAAGGGCCAGATTTACAGAAACTTCATGAGGAATTTGCATTATATCTACCATACATTGGTGAAATCTGATTTTTAAATCATTTCTAAAGACAGAAATATAATATCATGGTTAGAACCATAGAAACATAGAAAACCTACAGCACATTACAGGCCCTTCGGCCCACAAAGCTGTGCAGAACATGTCCTTCCCTTAGAAATGACCTAGGGTTACCCGTAGCTCTCTATTTTTCTGAGCTCCTTGTACCCTGTCCAGGAGTCTCTTAAAAGACCCTATCATATCTGCCTCCACCACCGTCGCCAGCAGCCCATTCCACACACTCACCCCTCTCTTTGTAAAAAAACCTTACTTCCAGGTTTCCAATAAACAGTTTGTTCAGTTTTGGAAGAGGTACTCAGGAGGGCTGAGACAAAAATGCTGTTGCCTAAAGTTGAAATGGGTGTTCAAGATTACATAATTTACATGCTTGTCAATGCCACAGAGGTGAATCATTTTCTAAAATTACACTGGGTGTGGTTAGTCCAGACTTACATTTGTGGTTTCCAGGGTCAATTTCTGAATAAGTAATCCCAAATCCCAAATCCCAAATGGTTCCCTTGACATCAGGAGTGAAATACTTCTACTCCAGCTCTGTGATATCTGAGTCAGCTTACATGAAGTTAGCAGACTTTGTCACCAATGAGGAAGGAGATATTTGATGAGTGAGGTGGAGATGTTATTTCCAATCCACACAGACTGAGGATCTGAAATAATATCTCTTCTACTTTAAGAATGAGTCGGATTGGTTCTTAGCTAAGGAAGTAAGAGGCTTTATCAATAACAATTGATCCTCGTGACCTTCTACAGTGATTCTTGGAATTCACATCTGCACTTTTTTAAAACCTTGAGAAAAAGCCTCTGACTATCCACACGATCAATGTCTCTCATCATCTTATACACCTCTATCAGGTCACCTCTGTTGCTCCAAGGAGAAAAGGCCGAGTTCACTCAACCTATTTTCATAGGGCATGCTCCGCAATCCAGGCAACTTCCTTGTAAATCTTTTCTGCACCCTTTCTATGGTTTCCACATCCTTCCTGTAGTGAGGCAACCAGAAATGAGCACAATACTCCAAATGGGGTCTGACCAGGGTCCTGAAACATTATCTGTCAGTTCCCAAATTCAATTCCATGATTGATGAAGGCCAATACACCATACGCCTTCTTAACCACAGAGTCAACCTGCGCAGCATCTTTGAGTGTCCTATAGACTCGGACCCCAAGATCCCTCTGATCCTCTAAACTGCCAAGAGTCTTAACATTAATACTATATTTTGCCATCATATTTGATCTACCAAAATGAACCACTTCACACTTATATGGGTTGAACTCCATCTGCCACATCTCAGCCCAGTTTTGCATCCTATCAATATCCCACTGTAACCTCTGACAGCCCTCCATACTATTCACAATACCTCCAACCTTTGTTTCATCAGCAGATTTACTAACTCAACCTTTCACTTCCTCATCCAAGTCATTTATAAAAATCACGAAGAGTAGGGGTCCCAGAACAGATCCCTGAGGCACTCTGCTGGTCACCAACCTCTGTGCAGAATATGACCCGTCTACAGCCACTCTTTGCCTTCTGTGGGCAAGCCAGCTCTGGATCCACAAAACAATGTCCCATTGGATCCCATGCCTCCTGACTTTCTCAATAAACCTTGCATGGGGTACCTTGTCAAATGCCTTGCTGAAATCCATATACACTACATCTACTGCTCTACCTTCATCAATGTGTTTAGTCACATCCTCAAAAAATTCAATCAAGGTCATAAGGCCGGACCTGCCTTTCACAAAGCCATGCTGACTATTCCTAATCATATTCTGCCTCTCCAAATGATCATAAATCCTGCCTCTCAGGATCTTCTCCATCAACTATAGACTCACTGGTCTATAATTTCCTGGGCTATCTCTACTCCCTTTCTTGAATAATGGAACAACATCCGCAGCCCTCCACTCCTCTGGAACCTCTCCTGTCCCCATTGATGATGCAAAGATCATCACCAGAGGCTCAGCAATCTCCTCCCTTGTCTCCCACAGTAGCCTGGGGTACATCTCATCCGGTCCTGGTGACTTATCTAACTTGATGCTTTCCAAAAGCTCCAGCACATCCTCTTCCTTAATATCTACATACTCGTTTTTTAATCCACTATAAGTCATTCCTACAATCACCAAGATCCTTATCCTATAGTGAATATGGAAGCAAAGTATTCATTAAGTACCTCTGCTATCTCCTCTGGTTCCATACACATTTTTCCACTGTCACACTTGATTGGTCCTATTCTCTCACTCATATCCTCTTGCTCTTCACATACTTGTCGAATGCCTCGGGCTTTTCCTTAATCCTGCCCACCAAGGCCTTATCATGGTCCCTTCTGGCTCTCCTACTTTCATTCTTAAGCTCCTTCCTTCCAGCCTTATATTCTTCTAGATCTCTATCATTACCTTGTTTTTTGAACTTTTTGTAAGCTCTTCTTTTCTTCTTGACTAGATTTACAACAGCCTTTG
Source organism: Hemitrygon akajei (assembly GCF_048418815.1). Classification (NCBI taxonomy): domain Eukaryota; kingdom Metazoa; phylum Chordata; class Chondrichthyes; order Myliobatiformes; family Dasyatidae; genus Hemitrygon; species Hemitrygon akajei. Next base: position 59,806,624 of record NC_133125.1, read on the forward strand.
TACACCATGGTTCCTGTACCCTACCAGCATTTCCCTGTCTCATTGGAACATACCTATGCAGAACCCACGCAAATATCCCCTCAATATTTCCCACATTTCTTCCATACATTTCCCTGAGAACATCTGTTTCCAATTTAGGCTTCCAAATTCCTGCCTGATAGCCTGATATTTCCCCTTACTCCAATTAAACGGTTTCTAAACTTGTCTGTTCCTATCCCTCTCCAATGCTATGGTAAAGGAGATAGAACTGTGATCACTGTCTCCAAAATGCTCTCCCACTGAGAGATCTGACACCTGACCAGGTTCATTTCCCAATACCAGATCAAGTACAGCCTCTTCTCTTGTATTCTCATCTACATATAGTGTTAAGAAACATTGATTTGCTTACTGTGCCATTAGGGAAATCTGCGGAGACAGATTTGATGCCCTGTTGGTGAGGAATGAGATTCAGTCCTTTGCAAGGGGGGACATAGGATCAGGAGAAGTAGAGTCTGTGTGGATAGAACTGAGGAACAGTAAGGACAAAAGGACCCTAATGGGTGTTGTCTACAGACCCCCAAACAGTAGCATGGATATTGGGTGCAAGTTGAATAGGGAGTTAACATTGGCATGTGGCAAAGGTAATGTCGCAGTAGTTATGGGGGATTTCAACATGCAGGTGAACTGGGAGAATCAGGTTGGTGCTGGACTCCAGGATAGGGAGTTTGTAGAATGCTACGGGATGCATTCTTGGAACAGCTTGTACGAGAGCCGACCAGGGACAAGACTATTCTGGATTTAGTGTTGTGTAATGAACAGGATTTGATAAGCAATCTTGAAGTAAAGGAGCCATTAGGAGGTAGTGACCATAATATGATAAGTTTTTATCTGCAATTTGAGAAGGATAAGGGCAGCTCGGAGGTGTCAGTGTTGCAGTTGAACAAAGGAGACTATGGAGCCATGAGGGAGGAGCTGGCCAAAGTTAAATGGACGGATATCCTAGCAGAAAAGACAGTGGAACAGCAATGGCAGGTATTCTTGGGAATAATGCACAAGGTGCAAAATCAGTTCATCCCCCAGAGAAGGAAGGATTCAAAGGGGGGAAAGGGGCCACAGTGGTTGACAAAGGAAGTCAGAGATTGCATAGCATTAAAAAAAAAGTATGATAGAGCTAAGGTGATTGGGAAGACAGATGATTGGGAAATTTTTAAGGAACAACAGAACTTAACTAAAAAGGCAATACGGGGAGAAAAAATGAGGTACAAACGCAAGCTAGCCAGGAATATAAAGGAGGATAGCAAAAGCTTTTTTAGGTATGTGAAGAGAAAGAAGATAGTTAAGAACAATGTTGGGCCCTTGAAGAATGAATTGGGTGAAATTGTTATGGGAAACAGAGAAATGCCAGAAGAATTTAATAAGTACCTTAGATCTGTCTTCACTAGGGAAGACACAAACAATCTCCCAGATGTATGGATGGGCCAAGGACATAGGGTAACAGAGGAAATGAAACAGATTGACATTAGGAAGGAAACGGTGATGAGTAGACTGATGGGACTGAAGGCTGACAAATCCCCAGGTCCAGGTGGTCTGCATCCTAGGGTACAAAAGGAGGTGGCCCTGGAAATCGTGGATGCATTGGAAATCATTTTCCGATGTTCCTTAGATTCAGGATCAGTTCCTGAGGATTCGAGAATGGCTAATGTTATCCCACTTTTTAAGAAAGGAGGGAGGGAGAAAACAGAGAACTATCGTCCTGTCAGCCTAACATCAGTAGTGGGGAAGTTGCTAGAGTCCATTATTAAAGATGAAATAGTGGCATATCTAGATAGCAGTGATAGGATTGGGCCGAGCCAGCATGGATTTACCAAGGGCAAATCATGCTTGACTAATCTATTGGAGTTTTTCGAGGATGTAACCAGGAAGTTAGACAAGGGAGATCCAGTGGATGTAGTGTACCTCGATTTTCAGAAGGCATTTGATAAGGTCCCACATAGGAGATTGGTGGGTAAAATCAGAGCTCATGGCATTGGGGGGAAGATATTGACATGGATAGAAAACTGGTTGGCAGATAGAAAGCAAAGGGTAGCGGTGAATGGGTGTTTCTTGGAATGGCAGGTGGTGACTAGTGGGGTGCCACAGGGCTCGGTATTGGGACAACAGCTGTTTACGATTTACATCAACAATTTAGATGAAGGCATTGAGAATAACATCAGCAAGTTTTCTGATGATACTAAGCTGGGTGGCAGTGTGACATGTGATGAGGATGTTAGGATAATTCAGGGTGACTTGGATAGGCTGGGTGAGTGGGCAGATACTTGGCAGATGACGTTTAATGTGAATAAGTGTGAGGTTATCCACTTTGGGAGCAAGAACAGGAAGGCAGACTATTATCTGAACGGTGTAGAGTTAGGTAAGGGAGAAATACAAAGAGATCTACGAGTCCTTGTTCATCAGTCACTGAAGGTGAATGAGCAAGTGCAGCAGGCAGTGAAGAAGGCTAATGGAATGTTGGCCTTTATTACAAAGGGAATTGAGTACAAGAGCAAGGAAATCCTCTTGCATTTGTACAGGGCCCTGGTGAGACCACACCTGGAGTATTGTATACAGTTTTGGTCTCCAGGGTTAAGGAAGGACATCCTGACTGTAGAGGAAGTGCAGCATAGATTCACAAGGTTAATTCCTGGGATGTCCGGACTGTCTTACGCAGAGAGGTTAGAGAGACTGGGCTTGTACACGCTGGAATTAAGGAGATTGAGAGGGGATCTGATTGCAACATATAAGATTATTAAGGAATTAGACAAGATAGAGGCAGGAAAAATGTTCCAGATGCTGGGAGAGTCCAGTACCAGAGGGCATGGTTTAAGAATAAGGGGTAGGTCATTTAGGACAGAGTTAAGGAAAAACTTCTTCTCTCAGAGAGTTGTGGGGGTGTGGAATGCACTGCCTCAGAAGGCAGTGGAGGCCAATTCTCTGGATGCTTTCAAGAAGGAGCTAGATAGGTATCTTATGGATAGGGGAATCAAGGGATATGGGGACAAGGCAGGAACCGGGTATTGATAGTAGATGATCAGCCATGATCTCAGAATGGCGGTGCAGGCTCGAACGGCTGAATGGTCTACTTCTGCACCTATTGTCTATTGTCTTAGAAACAGGACAATAGGATGGGAAATAGCTCCTTTGGCCCTTTGAGTCTTCTCTGCTGTTCAATGCTATATCACATTCCCACACCCCCGTCAAACCCATCAATAACTTATGCCAAAATATCTTTCATCTTCTTCTAACACAGCTAACACATGACTGTGCAGCCAGATTCAAGGAGAACCTGATCATTAAATTTGCTGATGATACCACAGTGGTGGGGCTCATCAGCAAAAATGATGAAACAATGTACAGGGAGGAGGTTAAACACCTAGAGAGCTGGTGCAGTGACAACAACTTGATGCTTAATGTCATCAAAGCCAAGGAGATGGTTGTCAATTTCAGACGGTCTCAGCCTGAGCACACAAGTTCCTTGGGGTGCAGATCTCAGACAATCTCACCTGGTCCAGGAACACCACTGGGATTGTGAAACGAGCCCAGCAGAGATTGCACTTTTTGAGGAAGCTTAAACAAGCATCATTCCCCACTAACATCTTAACTACATTCTACAGAGGAGTGGTTGAGAGTGTGCTGACCTTTTGCATCACAACCTGGTACTCCTGCTGCAGTGCTGCCGACAAAATAGTCTTGCAGAGGGTGGTTAGGGGAGCAGAGAAGGTTATTGGGGTCTCCCTACCCTCTGTCCAAGACCTCTTTCAGAGTCGATGCCTCCAGAAGACACGGTACATCATTAAAGACCCCTCACACCCTCTCCATGAGCTGTTTCTTCTTATGCCATCAGGTAAACATTACAGGAGCATCAAAACTAAAACCACAAGGCTACTAAACAGCTTCCTCCCGCAGGCAGTCAGACTGCTAAATAGCTGCTCTACCTGACTCTGCTTTGGACACTTTTAACTTGCACTGGATGCTTATAACTTGTTTTTAACTGACATGTGGCTGTTGTGTTTTACTATTTATTGTTATGTTTATTATTTAGTGTTGCGTTTGTTATGTTATGATTGCACTGCTCCTGGGAAACGCTGTCTCATTCTGCCCTGCAGAGCTGATGTACGGTTAGAATGACAATAAAGTTTTTGAATCTTGAATCTTTGAATCTTAAATATATTCAGCAACTTGGCCTCTGCAGAATTCTGTGGTAAAAAAAATTCTACAAGTTCATCACCTTCTGTGTGAAGAAATATCTTGTCATCTCCATCCAAAATCCCTTCCCTCATCCTGCAGTCTGTTGAGCCCTGTCAAAGATTTGAATGTTCATCTCTCTCCAGTGCTTTGAGATGCGCATGATGGAGTATCTATGTCTCTTGAGCATACAGGAAAGCAGCGTTCAGCACTGTCTGACCATATTCTTTCTGCAGGGACTGAGGTCTTGACTTCCTGACACTCTTTTCCTTACATAGCCAAAGATATTGCTTGTAAATTGGAGACTGATGCCTGTCTTTGCTAAGAGTTGGCTCATAAACTACAGAAAGTAATCTGGCTTTTCCAGGGCCTTTTCAAGGAACATTATCATCATGGGTAGTATTTTGTAGTGGGGCAGAAAAGGAGAGGACTCATGTTTTACAGATGTGCACAGAGTATATGGAATTAGGAAAGCAAGACCTCAAAGGGAGTAATCTCCAAGTTACCCCCAGTGCCATGTGCTAGTCAAGGCAGCAATAGAAGGACAGAGCAGATAAATGAGTGGCTAAGGAACTGCTGCATGGTGCAAGATATCAGGTTCCTGGACCACAGGGGTGACCTTAACTGTACGGAAACTAATATCCCGGCCGGGAGGTTCACTGGTGTTATTTGGGAGGACTTAAATTAGTTTGTCGGGGGAAGGGGATCCGGAACACTAGCTCAGAAAGTGGAGGGATTGAGAGGAAGGTAGATGTCGTGACCATGAAGAACAGGCAGGAACAAGGTAAGAGGTTCAATGAGAGGAAGTGTGTGTATTTTTATTATGGGTAAGTTTGATGAACTTCGAGATGGATCGGTACAAAGAACCATGATGTGGCCATAGTTGAAGAATTAAAAGTCAGGAAGTTACGTTGCAACTTTATAAAACTCTAGTTACAGCACATCTGAAGTATTACATTCAGTTCTGGTTGCGCCATTGTTGAGGCTTTGGAGAGGGTGCAAGTTTAAAGAATGTTGTATGGATTGGAGGGAATGTGCCAGTAGGAGAGTTTGGATAAGCTTAGCTTGTTTACTCTGGAGCGCAGTGGGTGAGAGGCAATCTCAGAGAGGTTTATAAGATTATCAGAGGCATCGACAGAGTGCACAGATAGTATCTTTTTCCAGTGCTTGAAATGCCTCATACCACTGGGCATGTATTCAAAATGGAAGGGGATAAGTTCAAAGGAGATATGCAGGACAAGTTTATTTTTGCACAGAGAGTGTCGATGCCTGGATTGCACTGCTAGCGGTGGTGATGGAGGCAGAGGTGATCGTGACTATTATCAAAGCACATGAATGTGCATGAACTAAAAGGATATGGATCTTGTGTAGGCAGAAGGGATTAGATAGGCATCGGTGTCAAAGTAATTAGTTCAGCTTGACATTGCGAGCTGCAGGGCCTGTTCCAGCGCCATGTTTATGATGTTCAAAGTAAGGGCCGATTTTTCATAGTCATTGACAAACACCAGTCAATAATAACTTGGAGCTTAATACCCAAATGTGAATTTACACAATGGTCTACTGTATGTACTGCAGCTCACAAACAGACGTAAGATTGATCTTGGCTCAACAGTGGAAGAGGTGAAGGTTGAAAAGGTTCCTGCTTATCCTTCAAATTTGCTCTGCACCAGCAGGGATCCTTTTGAAGCTGTGACATATTATGGTGAAGAGACTGAAGGGGACACTGACTTTCAATTAACACTCTTTTGGTGGGGGGGGGGTCTGTGGTGGATCTAATGGTTGGAATTATAACTTGCATATGACTGTTTCAAAAGCCAATTCTATTTGATGCTACTTCTACATGTCATCATGGTTCTTTGGATTTTAGCTAAAGAGAAAACCAAATAGGGCATTATTTCCAGTAATTTGATTAAGAAGGCAAGAGGTCAACATCAAGCTGAAAATTCCCCTCCTGTTTTACTCTTTGATTAGATTTCATCAGATTCCTTCAATTGGTTTTGATCTCTGATCCCTGTGTCAGAAGTAATGGTGAATTAGAAATGTTGGTTTCACGCGATGGGAAACAAAAGTCACCTCAAAGATCAGATAAACATTTGAGGAAGAAAGTAAGGATTGATGAAGAAACAGAGAAACAACACCATTGTTTTAAAATTAATTACTTCACTATTATTCTGATGGACAATACACAGAAATAGCCTTAAATGTGGTTTATTAATTTATTTTGTAATGCAATGTAAAGCGTGAAATATTTTACAGTGCACATCAATGATGCAATGAATGGTAATGGGGTTTTAATTTGAAAAGAATCACAGAGCTACCCAGGGAGGGATAAATTTAAAACAGTCATGTATTTTATTAATTGTATTAGATGCAGAGTTTGTTGTTTTACACTAAGCTAGGATTGTGCGACAACTCATATTTTTTATTATTGCTTCAAAGGTCAACTTATAATAAGAGATCAATGTTTGGACTGGATTTTCTCAGTTTCACAAATTAACTCATTAAACCACCAAGAGGTTCACCATGTTTTTAACATAATACGTGGCTTTAAATTTCAATGAAATTCTTCTCACTTTTCTAAATTCTGCATAATTTCCCTTTCCCGACTCTACTCATCCAAGAAATGAATCTGGGGATTTTTTAAAGAATATTCTCTATTGTAAGTATACCCCTCCAAAGGTAGGGAGACTAAACTTGAAGACAATGGCCCTGGACGAGTCTCCGCATGAACATAGCGTAATTTATGTTTACCGTCTTTATCCTGTTAGAGATTTTGGTTAATGAAGGGTAATGTCTCATTTCCCTTGTTAACTTAAGTGAGAAACTTCATTGTGAAACAGGGACATCTCTTTTTCACTTATTAGGGAGAAAGAGCCTGTGGTATGTCGAATTACTGGGTGAACGAGTAGTCTTTGGGGTACTGCAAGTCTGCGTCTTTATTGATGCTTTGCTGCATGCTCAAGTGCTTGGTGGGGGGTGCTGATGCTTTTTTGCTGGTGGGGGGGTCATTGCTTTGCTGCTGCTTGTGTGTGGGAGGGGGAACAGGAGGTTCTAACATTTAACTGTCATTCATTCATTCATAACTGGCACTCCTCTGTTTCGTGGATGCTTATGAAGAAAAAGAATTTCAGGATGCATATTGTATACAGTTATCTATTGAAACTTATTAAAATGCACATTAGCAAGCATTTGCCTGTTACAGCTACCTTCTCAGGTCCAACTAGTGAAGGGCAAAAGTTGCCTTTCTGAGACTGTAACCAGTGGAATAGATAAAGGAAACCAGGGGATGTGTGGCTGTGTTCTATTTGAACTTTCAAACAGTCTTTTTTTAAAATTCCATACAAGAAGTTTTTGGAATAAAATTAGAGCAATGGGATTGAGGTAAGACATTGGTCAAAGGACAGAAAATGAGGAATAATAATATATTTGCCATTTCCAGGTTAGGAGGCTGTGACTAGGCGGATACCTTCAGGTCAATGGTGGGTCATCAACTATTCTCAATCTATTTTAAAGGTTTTGAAGAAGCGATCGATTATAATATATTCATGATCACTGACGATTCAAAGCTAAGTGTCATTATGGGCAATATGTGGTTTGAGAATATTATGGACCGGTCCCAACGAACAAACAAAACATGGAAAAACATTTTATAGAACATAGAACAGGCCCTTCGATCCACAATGTCTGTGCAATCAGGATGCCAAAGTAAACTAATCTCCTCTGCACGATCAATATACTTTTATTCCCTGCCTGTTCATATATCTGTCTAAGTAGCTCTAAGACATTGCTATCATAATGTATAAATGCAAAAAATCTGAGAACATTCAAATTTAAATGGTGGTGCAATTCAAAGAGATATTGATGTATTGACACACAGCTCACTGAAAAGATACAGCAAGTAAAGCCCTTATTGCAAGAGGATTTGAGTGAAAAACTGGTGATACCAGACTGAGAATACAGAGAATCCCGGTGAGAGAACATTTAGAGTGTGGTATAGATGTCTGGTCTTCCTAACTTAGGAAGAATATACTTCTAAGAGAGGGAACGAAACAAAGGTTCACTGGATTGATTCTTCAGATGGAGTAGTCATCCTCCAGGGTGAAATTAAGCCAATTGAGTCTATAATCAACCTCTTCCAGTTTAGAAGGAAGGAAGATGATTGTAAGTATACAGAATTCCTGCAAAACTCAGTGGAGTAAATGGAGGAACGAACAACACTTTCCTTGCTGGCATGTGCTGAACTTGAAGTCACCATCTCAAGATAAGGAGTCACCATTTAGCACAGGGATGAGAAGACATTTCTTCAACCAGACTGTTAGGGTCTGGTCCGGAGCCCACCTTCCGGGTCTTGCTCCAGTCCGCAGACTCCAGACTCCGGGCCTTGCAGCCAGCCCTCCTGTCACCCGGAGCCATTGGATCACCTTGGCTTAAGGAGGTACACCTGTCACCTATTAGGGGGCAGGTGTTTATAAGGGGCTCGGGGACTGAGTCTACTTGGGTGGTTGTCCTGCTCTATCTGCTCTGAATCCAGTTCTGCCCTGGTTGCTGGCTGCTCTGAATCCAGTTCTGCCCTGGTTGCTGGCCTGCTCTGTATTGGTTCTGTCCAGGTTCATCTTGTTTTCCTGCTTCTCTCATGTGCACTGGTCCCGCTGTTCTGCTGTATTTGCCTTTCCTGTGCTGTCTGCTTGCTTCTCCCTATTTACTGGTGTATCCTGGTTGTCCTGCTGCTCACCCTGGACCCAGCTCCCTTCTGTTCCCTTGCCTCTGTGGGCAAACCAGGCTGTTGCTGTTACCTCTTGGGTGGTTCTGTCCCTTCCTGTCCCTTTCCTCCGTTGGGGAAGTCAGGCCATCTGCTGTTGCCTGGCGGGGGGACTCGGTCCCCTTCCTACCCCTCACCTCAGATGGGTTGTGCCCTGCACCTGCCCAGGTGTCTGTGTCTTGCCCAGGCCTCTGTGTTCCTGCCTGGGAGGCGGCCCCACCCAGGAGTTATGTGCCTGCCCCAGGGGGATCCTGCCCTGCCTCGCCTGAACTCTGGGATCCTGCCCTGCCTGCAATACACCTTGCATGCCATGGCATCCCCATCCTGTCCTACCCCTAGTACTTCAGTGCCTGTGACCTGCATTTGGGTCCATTCCATGCCTACTCGTGACACAGACGGTTAAATATATGGGATTCTCAGACTGAAACAGTTAGGAAAACATTGTCACTGAATACATTTGTGAAAGTGATTGATTCTTGGATTGCAAGAAAATGGAAGGAAATGTCATCGAGGTAAAATTATCTCAGCCAGGATCTTATTTAACATGTTTGCTGAAGAGCCTTCTGACTGGTTACATCAGCAGTATGGAGTATGGAGGCTCCAGTGTACTGAATCAACAGAGGCTGCAGGGGTTGTTGACTCAGCCATAGCCATCACGGGCACAGGACTCCCCACCATCAGGGGTGTCTTCAAGAGGTAATGTCTCAAGAAGGTAGCATCCATCCATCATTAAGAACACTCATCATGCCCTCATTACCACTGTTGTGGAGGAGGTACAGGAGGCTGAGGACACAAGCTCAAAGTTTTAGGTACACTTCTTCCCCTCCACCACCGGATTTCTGAACGATTCATAAACAGTATCTCATTATTCCTCTTTTGCGTTATTCAGTTACATTTTTGTAACTTATGCCTTGCACTGTACTGCTACCACAAAACAACAGATTTAATGACGCAAGTCAGTGACAGTAAACCTGATTCTCATTCTGAATGTGTGCTTGACACCAAATGGCCTACTCCTCCTCCTTTTCCCTGCAATTTTATTATACTGATCCATTCACGGTGGTTTCAGTAACTTTTTCTTTGCTGAACTAGTGGCAGGATATTGACATCTACAAGAGCTTACACAGATCTTGGGAAGAAAGTGATTTGGATACCTAAAAGATCCTGCATTTTGTCCCATTGTTTATGGACTGGTGTGAAAGTTGAGAGGCTTGATGGGCAAGGCAAGTCCTTTACCCATGGACAGACATGCATCAACATCCACATTGAGAGATTCGTGAACATCAGATGCCTAACTCAAGCCTTACTTCTGACCTCACAAACCTCAGAAGTGTCAGCAGTGAACAACACCAGTGGCTGTAATTCTAATTTTGTCACTTACATTTTTTTTTATCAAATAGATTCATTTAACTGCGATATAAATACGGACAGAAGCATTTTCACAAGCACACAACAGCATTTCTTGTTTTTTGGGTCAGGGCATGCAGAGTAAGGTATTGGTAGAGAAAGTATGATAAATGAGCAGCCTTCCTTTCAAATTGCATGGGTATTGTATATGACTATTTCCCACGCAGGTTAAAAATAGTCTTGGAGAAAATTCTCTCTTTGTATAGTTTTCATGATGCTTGAACATTAATGTCACAACTGATAAGCATCTTCCTGCTGAAATTCAGGACTCATCAGTACAGGAAGCTTAACAGAATTATCTAACTTGACTGTTGAAACAATGGTATATAGTAAGTAATGTACTTTCTATATTACCGTGATAATGAGGAGGCAGAAATTCTGGTAATATACTAATTTTAGTAATAGCAAATAGTGAAGTAACTCAGCTAGAAGAGCCACGGTTTCATAGTTGCAACAACCCAGCTTGTATCCTTATCAGATGCAGTTTGAGAGGAGATAACTACCACAGCAGCTGAGAAATTTATACCACTTCATTAAATAAGTCTGAAAAACTATTTTCAGTAATTTTGACCAGGCTGTTATAATTATATATTCACCTACAGTACATCTGCCCTTCTTATTTGGTCTGGCCTGTATATGACTTCAAAAGTGATGGGGTAAACAGTGAGGGTTAATATCCCCTCTGAAGACCAGAGTAATTGATCTCTGTTTTCAATGAACTCAACGACAAAGCTTTCATGATACTGAATTCCAATGTTTTACCATCCTCTGAGTGAAAACATAAATTGCTGAAAAAACCTGTAGAAAGTAGTGATTCAGATGATATGAAATTCCCCAGCACATACAACAATACCACTGGGAGCATGCTAGAAGTATTTAAATTAATACCACCCCAAGGAAGCCTATTCAGCTCAGCTTGGTGAATAGAAGTCCTTTTGCTCCTTAGAAACATACACTTTAGGCTATCCATCTTTGACTCATTTTGGAATGGAAAGTATACTGATCTCAAAAGCTGTTTGATTGATACAGAATGTATTATCTCATAGGGAAATGGAAATGCTTCAATTTTCAGCCTAAATATATCAACAAATTTGTTCAATGGGATGTTTCAAGATCATATGAAAGCCCCATGTAATTCTCTTAATTTAAGGGGAGTCATTGCAATACTGGCTATCTCTATGTTGAATTAGTGGTAGGATATTGACATCCACAAGGTCTTACACAGATCTTAGGAAGAAAGTGATTTGGATGCCTGAAGAACTTCCTTGTCTAAAAGATCCTGCATTTTCCCACTGTTGGTGGACTGAGATGAAAGTTGATGGTCAAGGTAAGTCATTTATCCACAGACAGACATGCATCGATATCTATGTTGAGAGACTCGTGGACATCAGACACCTAACTCTTGACCTCACAAACACCAGAAGCAACAGTGTTAGAAAAAACATTAGAAAGCCACTCAAGGAAGTTTCTGTCCAGTGCTTTTCAGATCATTTTAGTTCCATTCAATCCACACAATTCCCAACTTTCTTATGGGTCATTTATACTTCTTACACATTTCAGAGTTTCTAACTCATCCTTAAAGTCTAATCATATATATATATATAGATAGATAGATAGATAGATAGATAGATAGATATCAATAAACTTCCTTAACATAATCCAGCTGCAAAGCTAAATCCATGAAATTAATCAGTTAATTGCTCTTTTGATATTTAGTAGAATCAAGGTTATCTTTGATTATTATCACAGCTTCACACACTGTAAGCTTTATAAATATTAATCAAATTGCAAAATAAAGATGTTATGAAATAGTTACATATTTAGAGCAGAAAATTTATCCTCTCAACCTTAACTGAAATTACAATTTTAAAGCGAATTGAGTAATACATTAGAAACTATTTTCCAACCGACGCCTTACTCTTTTTCTTGAAGTTTCTTATTACTGTGGTTGACTAAAAGTAGTTCAACTTCACCACTGGTTCAAATGCTTGCATCATGAATATCCAACCACTGAAACTTAAGACATGAGCAACCAGTTCTACACAAACTAAGCCAAGTACAACTCAGTACCCTTCCAGATATTCATTTCAGGTCTTCTACAAATCCATACAGAGGTCACTGAATACGAAGTGAATATTCAGCACTATGCAGAAAGCAACTGGCGCTGCTTCACCTCCCTGTAATGTCTATCTCTCACAGACCCCGTCAATCATCTCCATAACTTACTCCAATCTCATTTCACCTCTTCAGTGTTCAGCTCACTGGCTCTCCACCCCTTAGATTACTGCTGACATCCTCAGGGCCTTACTCCACGATCATCTCCCAATCTGAATTCTATCTATACAGTGATTCAGATACAGGCTGAGTCCAAACTAATGGTGCGGCTCCTTGTTGTCCGAGTACTGGTATCATATTCTATGAAATGAAACCCCTCTTTACAACACCATCCATTAATTACTTTCCAAATCTGCATATCTACAAACCAATTCAGACATAGCTCAGCTAACAATTACACATAATATATCTTTTTCTTGTTTACCAACGTTGGAGCAACAGAGGATGAGAGGTGACCTAATAGAGGTGTATAAAATGATGAGAGGCATTGATTGTGTGGATAGTCAGAGGCTTTTTCCCAGGGTTGAAATGGTTGCCACAAGAGGACACAGGTTTAGGGTGCTGGGGAGTAGGTACAGAGGAGATGTCAGGGGTAAGTTTTTTACGCAGTGAGTGGTGAGTGCGTGGAATGGGCTGCCGGCAACGGTGGTGGTGGCGGATACAAAAGGGTCTTTTAAGAGACTTTTGGATAGGTACATGGAGCTTAGAAAAATAGAGGGCTATGGGTCAGCCTAGTAATTTCTAAGGTAGGGACATGTTTGGCACAATTTGTGGGCCGAAGGGCCTATACTGTGCTGTAGGTTTTCTATGTTCCTAACGTTCTATTACTTGATCAGACTGGATAGATTGTACAGTTTCAAAAAATGTTTGTGAAATATTCAGAATATAACTTCCTTGATTTGTGCATAAACCACATAGGCTACTTTGGTTATAGTCACTGGGTATATCTAAAGCAAAGGGTGATAGATTCTTGTTCAGTAAGGGCATCAAAAGTTATAGGAAGAAGGCAGAAGAAAGGGGTTGAGAGGGAAAATAAATCAGACATAATTGAATGTTCTCTATATTTATTGCTTATTTATTTGTTATTATTACTTCATTTTTATCTTTTTTTTTGTTGTTTGCTACTTGCGTTTTGTTGCCTTTTGCACTTTGGTTATCCACCCTGTAGGGTGCAGTCTTTCATTGATTCTGTTATGTTTACTGGAATTACTGAGTATGCCCACAAGAAAACAGATCTCAGGGTTGTACAGTCTATGTACTTTGATAATAAATTACCTGTGAACTTAGAATGACAGACCAGACTTGATGGACCTAATGGCCTAATTCTGCTTTATGTTGTATGGTCTTTTGGCTTTAGGTAATCATTCCGTAGTATCCTTACAGAAATAATGCATAGGGGAAGTGTGATGCATTCATTAATTGATTGGCTTATCAGGGCAGAGTAGCACAGTAGTTAATTTGCTTGGTTTGCAACAAGCATTTTGAATAATTGAATCTGAAAACTGAGTTTCTATCCCTTCATAGGACTGGAAATTTTTTAATTAAAGAAATTAAATAAATATAGAATTTTAAAACAATACTCAGTAAAGGAGACCAGTGAAACCCCCTCTGATTCATCAATATCCTTCTGGGAGGAAATTCTGCAATTCTTACCTGCTGGTGTACATTTGTTACTTCAGATCACCATTGTAGTTTGATTGTTAACCAACTTTTTAATTCAAGGTCCATTAAGGGTGAAAAGCAAATGTTGGAATTAGAAAATTGGTAAATTGCTTTGTTATTGTTGTATGTACTGAGAAACAGTGAAAAATTTTCTTTTCCATACCATACATACAGATGTGATTGTATTGGGTAAACAAAGACATCAAGCCTGATCCAATATAAATGGCCACTGGTACCTCACTAAAGGGAGATTCACGCAAATATCTAACCTTCAAAGACTAGTTCACTTCCCTGTTCATCCTCCATGGCGAGTTCACTGAATATTTGTGTGGTGGGTCCCCCTTCCCCACCAAGGAGAAGATACTTCCAGCTGACAAAGCTGTTTAAACACTGTTCCTTCATTTTTAGTGATGCATAATTGAATTCGAATAACATTCATAAAACACATTTAAAACTCACAGAAGATTTCAGAAAATGACTCTTGATTTTCTTTCCTTAGCTCTTTCAACTCACATAATATCACAGTCATACCTTTCTCCTCATTGTCTTTGCTAGCTTCGGCCTAGCTGAATCATTTTATCTTTGCTTTCTCTTTGTATTTCTTGTTTTCTAGTATGTTTTGAAGTCTAAGACACCATACTCATGTTCCTCTACTCTTTGCTTAACAAAAATATCTTCCATAGATGGTCAAAAGTAACTTAACAGCTATTATTCCTCGTTTCGTGGGAGGGAACACGAGGCAGATCAATACTGAATCATGGAGTCACCTCCCTCTGATGCTTCGCTCCCTTCCCTTCTTCCATGGCCTTCTGTCCACTCCTATCAGATTCCCCCTTCTCCAGCCCTATATCTCTTTCACCAATCAACTCACCAGCTCTCTACTTCACCCCTCCCCCTCTCCTGGTTTCACCTACCACCTTGTACTTCTTCCTCTCCTCCCCCAGACATCGTCCTCTGACTTTTCGTCTCTTTTTTCCAGTCCTGATAAAGGGTTCTGGCTTGAAATGACAACTCTTTACTCTTTTCCATAGATGCTGCCTGGCCTGCTGAGTTCCTCCAAAATTTTGTGTGTATTACCTTGAATTCCAGCATCTGCAGATTTTCTCTTGTTTGTAATCCACCTTTGTCCAGTCTGAAACAAACCAGATTAACATACCCCTTATCTTATACTGCACTTCTTCTGCAGTTAGATGAGGTGCCACGAGCCAGCAAGTCTATGGCTCTAAACAGTGCTTGCTTGCAAAGCAATCTTTTTAACTTCAAACTGATATTGTTTGCCAGTTTCATAAACTGAAAACAGACCCACATTTACATTAAGCAGCCAACCAAAGAATATTAGTTGGAAATTTAACTCATTCAAAACCAACGTTTTGATCTCTGGATCTGTAAGATGCTGTGCTTAGAAAGCTGAGCTTGGCAAAAAGAAAAGTCCACTCCCAGCCCAGGACAGTGACTATCCATCACGCAGATCACTTCATCATATCAGTGCATTTGAGAAAGTACAAGGAAAAGCAATAACACACTGTTACAATTGCAAAGTGCTGTGCAGACAATAAGATGCAAGGGCTTATGGGGTAGGTAGATTGCCAGGTCAAGGGTTCTGAGGAAGTAGAATCACTGGTGCACTTTCTTGATTGTACATTTACATGATTTGACTCTCTCTCTCTCTCTCTCTCTCTCTCTCTCTCTCTCTCTCTCTCTCTCTCTCTCTCATAGTACAGCCAATATTTCACTCTTAGAGCATCCAAAATTGCTTTACATCCAATTACATTATGTTTACGTTTTGACATTTAGCTTTGCTATATAGCCAACTATTTCACGTTTTGATAATAGATGGATAAATATCTTATATTTCTAAAAGTCGAGAAATCAATGCTATCTGAAGCACAAGGGAGAACAACTCTATGTGATTCTGAAAAGCACCATATAGTCTTTTAAACTCAAATAATAGGCTGGAATAGGCCATTGATTTAACATCTTACCTAAAAGCAGCAGTCCAGAAAATCACCACTGCCTTCACACTGGACAGAGATCTAAACCTGATTTAGAGGTTAAAATCTCCAGCTGCAGTCAACATGACTCAGATATGAGTGTGCTACCATGGGTTTCTGCACTGTTAGTTCACATTGTTCACTCTTTAGTTTTATAATTAATGACAATGGCAAAATTGCTTTGACACAAATCACACTTTAATGAGCTTCAAGTTGACATAAAGAAGGTAAAAATTCTCTTTTGGTTTATTACCCATTTTTTGAATAGCTACCAAACTCCCAGATAGAATGAATACTGATCCATATCTATCTATGCAATATGGCCTTGACAGTTTATGAATAATTCTTTGTTACCTCAGGAAAAGTCAGCTTTTAATCATTCGCAGTGGAATGAAGCCTCCTTGTATTTGCATATTTAGTACTTAAAGTGAACTGTAAAGTTTGAAGAGTGACCTTTTAGTTCATTAAGGCTATGGAAGATTATTTAGATGAAAATGTTCCACAAGCACTTAAAGAAAAATAGATCTCTAAACTATGGCATAATTTTCGACGTAGTACTCTGAGCTCTGCGGCATTCCAGAGCCAGAGTGGCCAAGCGCTTTGATTATAATGTGTGATGCAGCAGCTTTTATTGATATTGGAGAGAGCTGCAAGAACTGGACCAAAGCCTAAATAATGACATCATCTGAAGGAAACATGATCCCTGCTACAGTGCACTTGAAGCAGGCTTTAGCAAAGAGAATGTGAATGGGGAGCAAGTGAGGATGAAGCCAGCGTTGATCTTCCATTCAGAACAAAACATGTTTCTTTATGATTTTAAGCTAATTTTCTTAGATATTATAGTGATGTCATATAACTTTGCTACATTTTCCAAGGATATTTATTCCTTCTCAATGCTAAATCTATGATTATGCTGACAATTGTCCACGGATGTTTGATGGGCTTCTGGGCCTGGTTCATTGTCAATCTTACACTGTGAGGTAGCCTTGAAAGAAGATCTATGGCAGGTTTGAACAGACAGGCAGCAGTTTATATCAAACAACCCTCATTAAGGTGCGGAGAATGCAACCCAACTGCAAATTGGATCACTTTGATTTACAGTCAGAGAAATAAAGGAATGAGTAATGAGAAAGAAATAAAAAACACAACAGAAATGGCAGAAGAGTTCAATCAGTCAGGCAGCATCCGCACAACAAAAAAAACAGTTCATGTTGCTTTTTCTCTTTTTAAATGGTTTCTCTTTCCACAGAGACTGCTTGATTGGCTTGAGTTCCAGAATTTATGAATGAAAGATGTATTCAGCAAGCAATAAAAAAGAAAGAAAAACAAGTGTAGCTTGTTTTATTCCCCAACAATTAAAGCATGCAGGATGAAGTTAATTTTCTGTGCTAATACAGCTGCCTACGCCTTGAGCCATATTAAATTTAAACATCCTCCTGTTTTCTTTTCTATGGACTTGGTACAATTTCTCCACAACTTGCAGCATTATGTCCCCTGCCCCCCCCCCCCCACTGCAATTTCTGCTCTGGCATCAATAAACAGTGCATGCCTGATGCACCATCAATAACTCACGCTGAGACGTAGGAAGCGAGGTATCGGCTTTTATTGACTGGACAACAACACTACATCCTGGGGAATGAGGCTGGGCAACAGGCCTCAGTCGCCTTTATACAGGGGTCTGTGGGAGGAGCCACAGGAGCAGTCCAGACAGGTATATGTAGTTCACCACAATGCCCCTCTCTTATCCCCACATCAACAGCAAACTTTTCTGCAAAATTGTCCCTATCACTGAGCCTTCTGGTTGTAAAGGTTTTTACCTCTCTGTTTTTTTCCATCTCTTTTAACAGTACACATCCTCTCCAAATAAAAGGTATATAACATAAATTTTCTTGTTGAAAGTAACGTTCATTCTCAATGGTATACACACAGAAAACATGCTACAGAAAGTGGAATATTGGTATTGGTTTATGATAGTCACATGTACGAAGATACAGTGAAGGACTTCTCTTGGTTATTGTCAATATTGATTAAATCATTACACAGTGTATTAATCCAGAATAAGGAAAATGAATAACAATGCAAAATCAATGTAAAAGCTGCCAATACAGTGCAGTACAAACCCTAAGACCATAAGATGTAGGAGCAGAATTAGGCCATTTGGCCCATCAAGTCTGCTTTGTCATTTCATCATTGCTGATCCAGTTTTCCTCTCAGCCCATCTTTTGCTTTTTCCCTGTATCCTTTCATGCCCCAACCAATCAAGAATATACATAAATATACATAATGTCTTGGCCTCCGTAGCTGCCTGTGGCACAGAATTCCACAGATTCACCATTCCCTGGCTAAAGAAATTCCTCCTCATCTCTGTTCTAAAAGTATGCCCCTCTATTCTGAGGCTGTGTCCTCTGGTCTTAGACTCTCCCATCGTAGGAAACATCCACTCTATCAAGGCCTTTCACCATTTAGTAGGTTTCAATGAGTCATTCTTCTGAATTCTAGTGAATACAGGCCCAATACTCCAAGTGAGGCCTCACCAGTGCTTTATAAAGTCTCAACATTACATCCTTGCTTGAATATTCTAATCCTCTTGAAATTAATGCTAACATCGCATTTGCCTTCCTCACCACAGACTCAAACTTCACATTAACCTTTAGGGAATCCTGCACAAGGACTTTCAAGTCCCTTTTCACTTTAGTTTTTTGTATTTTTTCTCCATTTAAAAAGTAGTCAGCTCCTTCATTTCTTCTACCAATGTGCATGATCACACATTTCCCAACTTGCCATTTCTTTGCCCATTCTCCTAACCATTCCAAGACTTCCTATAGCTTCTCTACTTCCTTAAAACTACCTTCCCCTCCAGTTATCTTCATATTGTCTGCAAACTTTGCCACAAAACCATCAATTCCATCATCCACATCATTGACATATAATGTAAAAAGAATCAGTCCTAACACAGACCCCTGTGGAAAGCTACTAGTCACCGGCAGCCAATCAGAAAAGGCTCCCTTTATTCCCACTCTTTGCCTCCTGCCAATCAGCCACTGCTTTATCTATGCTAGAATCTTTCCTGTAATACTATGGTCTTGTAGCTTGTTAAGCAGTCTCGTGTGGCACCTTGTCAGAGACCTTCTATAAATCCAAGTGCACAACATCAATTGATTCTCCTTTGCCTATGCTGATTGTTACTCCTTCAAAGAATTCTAACACATTTTTCAGGCCAGATTTTCTCTTGAGGAAACCATGCAGACTACGGCCTGTTGAGTCATGTGCCTCCAAGTACCCTGAGACCTCATCCTTAATAATCATCTCCAACATCTTCCCAACCACTGAAGTCAGACTAACTGACCTCTAATTTCCTTTTTTCTGCCTCTCTCCCTTCTTCAAGAGTGTAGTGACATTTGCAATTTTCCAATCTTCCAGAACCATTCCAGAATCTAGTGATTCTTGAAAGATCATTACTAATGCCGCCATAATCTCTCCAGCCACCTCTTTCAGAAACCTAGGGTGTATACCATCTTGTTCTGGTGACTTATCAACCTCTTTGGCTTTTATGTTGGCTTTGACTTCTCTTGTTAGCCATGGTTGTGTCATCTTTCCTTTGGAATACGTCTTCCTCTTTATATATCCTGTGTCTTCTGAATTGCTTCCAAAACTTCCAGCTCTGCTGTCATCCATGCCAGTGCTCTTTTCTAATCAATTTGGCCAACTTCTCTCTCATGGCTCTATAATTCACTTTACTCAACCATAATACTGACACATCTAACTTTAGCTTCTCCTTCTCAAATTTCAAGGTGAGTTCAATCATATTATTATCACTTTCCCTTAAGGGTGCTTTTACCATAAACTCTGTCATTGATGCTGGCTCATTGTACAACATCCAGTCCAAAATAAGTGATCCCTAAGTGGGCTCAACCACAAGTTGCACTAAGAAGTTATCTTATGGGCACTGTCAGAATTCCCCCTTGTGTAATCCAGCACCAACCTGAATTTCCCAATCTACCTGCATATTGAAGTCCCCTATGACTATTGTAACATTGACATTCATTTTCTATTTCCCATTGTAAATTGTAGGCAACATCCTCATTACTGTTTGAGGGTTTGTATACTCCCATCAGGGACTTTTTACACTTGCAGTTCCTTATATCTATCCACAATGATTCAGTACCTTCAGACCCTAAGTTACACGATACCTCTTTTGAATGATTTGATTTCATTTCTTACCAACAGAGCAACACCGCCCCCTCTGCCCTCCTGCCTATTTTTTTTGATACAACACGTATCGATGGACATTAAGCTCCCAGCTATAATCTTTCAGCAGTGACTCAGTGATGCCTACATTATATCTGCCCATCTGCATCTGAGCTGCAAGTTTATCTACCTTATTCTCAATACTGTGCACATTCAGACACAACAACTTCAGTCCTGTATTCACCCTTTTCAATTTTGTCACACCATGCTCAACCTTTATATTCCTAACTTTGTCTGAGGTCTTACTAACTTCTGCCTCCACAACCTCTCCACTAACTGTTCCGGTACTCTGGTTTCCACTCCCTTGCAATGCCAGTTTAAACCCCACCGTGCAGCAATAACAAACCCTCCTGCTCGTACAGGTAAATGATAAAGTGTAAGATCGTAACAAAGTAGATTGTGAGGCCAAAAGCCCATCTTATCAGACAAGAGGTCCTTTCAAGAGTCTGATAACAGTGGGATAGAAGCTGACCCTGTCCTGGAGCTGGATGAAATCAGATCATTTAGGATGCTGAGGAGTTGATTGAAAGGAGATATAGGGAGGTTCAGGACCCAGGTGACTGGGTGACGATCAGAAGAGGAAAAAGGGATAAGTAGCCAGTGCACCATGCCCCATGAACATTCCACTCAATAACAAGAATACGCTATGGATGTTGTTGTTCATCCTTCGGAGTCGAAGACGACCACAACTTCTGTCATGTGGAGGGTTTGTGACTGTGGGTCTGGAGGTGAGGCCAATCCAGGCCCTGAAAGCTCGCCCACATGTGGGACACATGAGGGTAGGTGCTGCAGTGGAAGTGGAGGTAGCTCGAGCCTTGCGCACGGCGCGTTTCCTCTGAGCCTCTGCGGTGCGTCTGATTTCTGCTGCATACGCTCCTTTAGTGGTCCTGCTCCACCAGGTTGGGCGGTCCAGAGCAAGCGATTCCCAGTTACTGGGATTGATGTTGAGGTCTTTGAGGGACACTTTGAGGCAGTGGATATGATATAATATAATATGATATGATATAACGCTATGGATACTGTTGCAGTGGTTGACTTAGCAGAGGAAAGCCCTGGCAGTCAGGAGTCTAGCACTGAGTCTGGCTATGTGGCTCAGAAAGGAAGGGGGAAGAAGAAGCAAGCAGTAGTGACAGGGGATTCTACTGGTTAGGGGAACAGAAAGGAAGTCCTGTAAAACAGAACAGATAGTATATTTTCTCCCTGGTGCCAGGGTCCGGGATATCTCAGATCAACATCAAAGAATTCTTAAGGGGGAAGGTGAGTCAGAATT
Source organism: Hemitrygon akajei (assembly GCF_048418815.1). Taxonomy (NCBI): domain Eukaryota; kingdom Metazoa; phylum Chordata; class Chondrichthyes; order Myliobatiformes; family Dasyatidae; genus Hemitrygon; species Hemitrygon akajei. The sequence continues at coordinate 59,828,276 of NC_133125.1, forward strand.
TTTGGATTATTGGGCTCTCTTCCAGAGAAAGTCGTCCACGATGGTACCAATGACTTAGGCAAAGTCCTGCAAAGTGAGTACAGAGAGTTAGGTGCTAAGTTAAAAGACAGGATTTCCAAGGCTGCTACTTGTGCCACATGCTAGTGAGGCCAGAAATAGGAAGATAATAGAGTTTAACAAGTGGCTAGGGAGATGGTGCCTTCAGGTTTTTGGATCATTGGGCTCTCTTCCAGTGAAAGTGGGACTTGTACTAATGGGATGGTTTGCACCTGAATTGGATGGAGACTAATATCCTTCTGGGAAGGTTTGCTAGGGCTTCTCCAGAGGATTTAAACTAGAGGTGCAGGGTGTATGGGAACCAGAGTGCCAGGGTAGATAGTGGAATGGTTGTGGGGAAAGGTGATGTTAAGCCTACATACAAAGATAGAAACCAAAAGGTCGAGCACAGAGAGAAGAAGGTTCTGAGTTGAATCTACTTCAATGCAAGGAGTATTGTAGGTAAGGCAGATGAGCTCAGAGCATGGAGCAACATGTGGAATTAGGATATTGTAGCCAGTAGTGAGACTTGGTTGCACAAGGGGCAGGACTGGTAGCTCAGGGTTCCAGGGTTCCATTGTTTTTGACATGATGGAGTGGGAGGGCTTGAATGGGGATGGGTGGCATTATTAGTTAGGGAAAATGTCTTATCAGAAAGGACAGACTGGAGGGCTCATTTACTGATGTTATATGGATGGAATTGAGGAATATGAAAGGGATGACCACTTAATAGTCAGTGGGATTTAGAGGAGCAAATTTGTAGTGAGACAACACCAGTCACAAGAAAAATAAGTTGGTGATAGCAAGTAATTTTAACTTTCCACATATTGACTGGGACTCTCATTCTGTAAAAGGATAGGTAGAGTTTGTCGAATGTGTTCAGGAAAGTTTCATTAAACACTATATAGAGGTCCAAATTAGGGAAAGTGCAAAACTGGATTTCCTATTGGGGAACGAGACAGTGCAGGTGACAGAACTGCGTGTAGGGGAACAATTTGGATTTAGTGATTATAATTCTGTTAGTTTGAAGATAACTATGAATAAGGTTAGGACTGGTCCTTGGGTTGAGATACTAAACTGGAACCAAGCCAGATTTGATTGCATCAGAAAGGATCTGACAATCGTGGAATGAAAACCGTTGTTTTCTGGCAAAGGGATACTTGCTAAGTGGGAGCCTTTCAAAAGTGAATTTTTGAGAGTACAGTGTTTGTATGTTCCTACTGAATTTTTTTTAAAAAAACAACACTAACAGGGAACCTTGGTTTTTGAGGTATTTTGAGGCCCTGGTTAAAAGCAAGAAGGAGGTACTTAGAAGACATGGGCAGCAAGACACTATTGAGGTGCTTGAGGGTTATAAGAAATGCAAGAGAACACTTAAGAGGGAGATCAGGAGGGCTGAAATAAGGTATGAGGTTGCTCTGGCGGGCAAGGCAAAGGAGCATCCCAAGGATTGGGATTGGGACACCGAGTCTACAGAACTGAGGCAAAACAGCAGGGCAGTCTGAACCATATATGTATTACAGAAGAAGAGATGCTTGCTATCTTGGGGCAGATTAGGTTGCATATGTCCCGAGGACCTGACAAGATGTCCCCTTGAACCTCGTGGGAGTCCAATGTAATAATTGCAGTGGCACCAAGAGAGGTATTTAAAACATCCTTAGCCAGGGGTGAGATGCTGGAAGACTGCAGGATAGTTAATGCTATCCATTGTTCAAGAAGTGCTCTAAGAATAAAACTGGGAAATTATAGGCTGATGAGTCTGATGCCAGTAGTGGGTAAATTATTGGAAAGCATTCTAATGCCCAGATATGTAATTATTTGCATAAGCAGGGGCTGATTGGGAATAGTCAGCATGGTCTTGTGCATGGTAACTATATCTAACCAATCTTATTGAGCTTTTCAAGGAGGTTACCAGGAAAACTGATGAAGGAAAGGCAGTGGATGTTGTCTACATGGACTTTAGCTAAGCCTTTGACAAGTCCCTCATGGGAGGCTGGTCAAGAAGGTTCAGTCGCTTACCATTCAGGATGAGGTAACAAATTGGATTCAATGTTAGCTTTACAGAAGAAGCAAGAGGGTGGTTGTAGATGGTTGCCTCTCTGACCAAAAACCTGTAACTAGTGGAGTGCTGCAGGGATAAGTGATCAGTCTGTTGTTGTTTGTCATTTATATCAACAATTTGGATGATATTGTTGTAAATTGGATCACCAAATTAGCTGAAGACACTAAGACTGTGGACATACTGGACAGCAAGGAAGACTTGCAGTAGGATGTGGACCAGCTGGAAAAATGGGCTGAAAATGGCAGATACAAACAAGTGTGAGATGTTGCACTTTGGGAGGATAAACCAGGCTAGGGACTGACATAATAAAACTTAGTAGGACACTGAGGAGAGGAGGAGAACAGAGGGATCTGGGAGTACAGATCCTTAATTCCTTGTAAGTGGCATCACAGGTAGATAGGGTCATAACGAGAGCTTTGAACACATTGACCTTCATAAATCAAAGCACTGAGTACATGACTTTGGATGTTATGTTAAAGTTGTATAAAACTTCGGCGAGTCTAAATTTGGTGTATTGTGTGCGGGTCTGGTCACAGACCTACAGGAACAATATCAATAAGATTGTAAGACTACAGAGAAAATTGACAAGGATGCTGCTAGACTTGAGGATTTGGATTGGTTAGGACTTTATTCTCCGGAGTGCAGGAGAGTGAGAGGAGATTAGGCATATTGATAAGGTTAATATACAACAACACACACAAAATGCTGGTAGAACACATCAGACCAGGCAGCATCTATAGGGAGAAGCGCTGTCGATGTTTCGGGCCGAGACCCTTCATCAGGACTAACCGAAAGGAAAGATAGTAAGAGATTTGAAAGTAGTGGGGGGAGGGGGAAATGCAAAATGATAGGAGAAGACCGGAGGGGGTGGGATGAAGCTAAGAGCTGGAAAGGTGATTGGCGAAAGTGATACAGAGCTGGAGAAGGGAAAGGATCATGGGACGGGAGGCCTCAGGAGAAAGAAAGGAGGGGGGGGGAGCACCAGAGGGAGATGCAGAACAGGCAAACAACTAAATATGTCAGGGATGGGGTAAGAAGGGGAGGAGGAGCATTAACAGAAGTTAGAGAAGTCAATGTTCATGCCATCAGGTTGGAGGCTACCCAGGTGTTCTTCCTCCAACCTGAGTTTGGATTCATTTTGACAATAGAGGAGGCCATGGATAGACATATCAGAATGGGAATGGGACATGGAATTAAAATGTGTGGCCACTGGGAGATCCTGCTTTTTCTGGCGGACCGAGTGTAGGTGTTCAGTGAAACGGTCTCCCAGTCTGCGTTGGGTCTCACCAATATATAAAAGGCCACACCGGGAGCACCGGACACAGTATATCACACCAGCCGACTCACAGGTGAAGTGTCGCCTCACCTGGAAGGACTGTCTGGGGCCCTGAATGGTGGTGAAGGTTAATATACTCTGGCTTTTTCCACTATGGTTGGGTGAAACTAGAACTAGAAGTCAAAGGTTTAGGATGCAAGGTAGGGAATGTGAGGGGGGACTTCTTCACTCAGAGGGAGGTGAGAGTGTGAAATGTGCTTGTAGTGGTGGTTTGATTTCAACATCTAAGTGAAGTTTGGCTATCAACCGGAGGACATGGAGGGCAATGGTTCAGGAGCTGGTCATTGGGACAAGGCAGAATAACAATTCAAAGGGCCTGTGTCTGAGTGGATGTGCTCTGTGACTCTGTGACTCTATGGCTTTGTGATGGTGCACGCTGTCAGACTTTTGTATCTTCTGCCCGATGGAAGAGGGAAGAAGAGAGAATGTCCAGGGTGGTGGGGTTTTTGATTATGTTGGCTGCTTACTGAGACAGAGTCCACAGGGGAAAGTTGATACCCCTGATGTGTTGAGCTGCGACCACAACTGTCTCAGTTTCTTGCAATCGCGTGCAGAGCAGATACCATACCAAGCCGTTATGCATCCAGACAGAATGCTTTCTACGATGCATCATTAACAATTGGTAAGAGTCAATAGTTGGATTTTTCTCAACCATCCACATCCAAACAGTCCTGCCCTCCACTTTTCAACAATAAAGCTCTAACTGCTGTGTTTTGCCTCCGTATGTCACATTTACTTTCTGGTTCCCTTTGGGAGACATTTTCTTGCCTGTGTAGGTCTTTAGCATCACTGAGGTCTTTTCTAATGGTAGCTTAGAAAACAGTCTCTGAAATGGTGATCAGTCCCTGAAGTTATAGACAAAGCTAATCCTGTTTCCAGCTCCATTATCAGTTTTTCGCCGGACACATCTATTGTGACCAATGTGATTTCGCGATCTGCTTCAGTAATACTATGCATTTCGAGGCATGAAAGCTCACCTTTGTCATACTCTGTGTTGTCTAATTCAGTTGCACATTTGGTCACTTTATTCATTTGTTTAGTCTTGCGTTTGAAACTTTTCACTCTGTGTGTTTTTCTCTTTGGCTGTGCTTTAATCTGATCTTGTCTGTGACACATTCTGCAAACTTCTTTGAACCAACAGTCATTTGCATCATGGGAGGATTTGCCACATGGATAAAATTTTTGGCTTTTGGCACCTTTCAGGGACATCTTGTGCGTTTCACATTCTAAACTCTTTTGCTGTAGCTCTGCTGCATCTTTTGCTACAGTCTCTAATGAAATGGCAGTGATCAATGCCTGTTCTAAGGTTAGGTCTCTTTCTGCCAGTAGGCTCATTTGAGTGTGTTGATTATGCATGCCACGTACAAGCCCGTCCCTTAATGCATCTGAACGTCCATCTCTAAAGTCACAGTACAGGGAAAGTTTGTGCAGTTCTGCAATGTATTCAGAAATGCTTTCATCCTTTGACTGGTTCCTTTTGTAAAATCTAAATCTCTCTGCTATTACCAGCATTTTAGGGCTCAATTTACTTTGTAAAATCATAACAATTTTGTTGAACAGCCTTCTTGCTGGCTTTTCAGGAATTACTAAGTTGTGTACAAGCCTTTATGTTTTAGCACCCATTAGCCAAGAAGCACGGTGGCTTTCCTTTCCTCATCCACATTACAATACAGTTCATCTCCCTCGATACACAATTCCCAGTCCTCATTAGCTCTATCAGATTCATCAACTTTCCCAACTAAGGCCATCATCATGTTATTTTCACTTTAACTTTGCTATTCTGCGTCTTTCACTGTGTACTATGCAGTTACTCATGCTTCCCTTTGTTAGGATTCATGACGGTCTTCTCCGTACTGTTTAACTCTTTCCACTGGCTGTCTCTTCCTCTGAATCCTGTCATCCCGTAACTGTTGGTGCTGTTGCTGATACTTACTGACTTTCAGGTTCATACTCGTCACTTATTTGTTGTGTCTGTATAGTTACATACAAATTAAAATAAAAGTATACATGTGGAGATGGCTTTAACTGGCATTCCAATCACAAACAAGTGAAAGAGAGAGAGCGCAGATCAATGCGCATGCGTTGACAACAGATCAATGCATATAGTTAAGTTATCAGTCCATGAGTAGCACTAAGGGGAGTCATTGCTCTAAGAGAAATAGATCCATACATCACAGTTGAAGTAGACGAGGACAAGGGCAGAGGACGGGTGGTTGTTCAGTGGCGTCTGCCTGCATTTGGCCAGTCTTCCGCTCCCCCTCGCCAGCTGCTGACGGAGGAAAGTGCAGGAGTCTTGGGATCCACATAGCAAGGATTGATCAGAGAGGCTGTGTACTCATTTTTGGGGGACTAAAGGGTTCATGTTTCTGGATTCTGGTTACTTTTTTTTGCTGTTTTTGAGTGGTTTGATCAGGGTGATCGATACATTCTAGGGCTGTTCAGTGAAGAATGCTTTGCTTTGCAGCATAAAATGAGTTAGCAGTATGACACTGAACTGAACTGAACTAAACTGTGTACTACTGGACTCCTGGTTTGATATTTGAGACTCTATGTGTTGCCCACTTGCCTTTTGCTGTTTGCAAAATCTGTTCTTTTTTCACATTTTGGGTGTTTGATGTTTTCATTGAGTGGATTCCATGGCGTTTTTTTGTGGTTGCCTCTGGAAAGACTTATCTCAGAGTTGTATTCTGTATTCACACTTCAAAAATAAATGTACTTTGAATCTGTGAATCTTTGAAAAAGGTGGGCAGTTTCAAGTTTCTAAGCAACAGCATCTCAAAGGACCAATCCTGGGTCTGACATATTGATTCAATCAAGATGAAGGCATGCCAGCAGCTAAACTTCATTATGAGTTTGAACAGATTTGGCACATAACCAAAGACACTCACAAATTTCTGCAGATGCACCATGGAGAACATTCTGACTGGTTGCGTCACCGTCCGGTATGGTGTGCCAATGCCCAGGATCAGAAAGGGCTTCAGAGGGTTGTAGATTCAGCTACTTCCATTACAGACACAAGCCGCCCCACCATCAAGGACATCTTCAAAAGGCCGTGGCTCAAGAAGGTGGCATTTCACTTGAAGACCACACAACCCTGGCCCTCTTATTATTACCATCAGGGAGGGGGTACAGGAATCTGAAGACCCCCACTCAATGGTTTAGGACAGTTTTTTCTCCTCTGCCAACAGATTTCTGAACAGTCCGTCAACTCATGAACATTAGCTCTTTTACCCACTTTTACCCACTCAAATATCCTCTGAAATAGCCTAGCAGCCCTTCAGTTGTACCATTACCATTACATTCAAACCCAGAATGAACATAAGCAGGTGGAACCAGCACTGATGAAGGCACTGTTTAACTATAGTAAACTCACTTCTGGTCCAGGGGACCTTGCAAAGTCCTCCTGGACATCTGGGAACTGGTGTCTAAATGGGATCGGAACCAAGCTTGGCAGAGTCGTACCCACAATATCAAAGCTTACAGACAAGGTTTCAGATTCTCCCATCATTACTCTTCCATACATATGCTGCCATCAGTGGAACAGAGGTGTCAGCTCTCTGGTGTACAGGTGGAGGGGTTTGTAGTCCTTGCAATCTTCAACATTGACTCCACACCTTATAAAGTTTCAAGGCATCAGGTCACCCATAGGCAAGGAAACTTCCTTCTGATTATCAGCTGCTATGCTCTTTCAGCTGATGAATCAGATATGAAGCATCTATTGTTGTGCCACGCACCAGTGAGGGTAGAAGCGTGTTGTTTCGGCAGAGAAGCTGAAAAGCTGGTGCAGGGGGCAGGGCTTCAGGATCTTGGATCATTGGGATCTCTTCAGATTGTCAGGTATGATGGATACTGCTAGAAAATGAGGCCAGAGAAATAATAACAGGAGGCAAGGAGATGGCAGATGAACTAAATGAGTATTTTGCATCAGTCTTTGCTGTGGAAGACATTAACAGTGTGCCAGATGCTGAAGGGTGTGAGGGAAGAGAAGTGAGTACAGTTACTACTACAAGGGAAAAGGTGCTCAGAAAGCTGAAAGACCTAAAGGTGTATAAGTCACACAGACCAGATGAACTGCACCCTAGGGTTCTGAAAGAGGTAACGGTAGAGATTGTGGAGAAATTAGAAATCATCTTTCAAAAATCATTGGACTGTAGGATGATTCTGGAAAACAGGAGAATTGAAAATATCACTCTACTCTTTAAGAAAGGAGGAAGGCAGCAAAAAGGAAATTATAGACCAGTTAGCCTGACCTCAGTGGTTGGGAAGATGTTGGAGTCAATTGTTAAGGATGAGGCTATGGAGTACTTGGTGACACAGGACAAGATAGGACAAAGTCAGTATGGTTTCCTTAAGGAAAAATCTTGCCTGATGAACCTGGTGGAATCATTTGAAGAGATTACAAGTAGGATAGATGAAGGGGATTGGGTGGATGTTGTGTATTTGGATTTTCAAAAGGCCTTTGACAAGGTGCCATACATGAGGCTGCTTACCAAGTTAAGAGCCCAGGGTATTACAGGAAGGTTGCTGGCAGGGTTAGAGCATTCGCTGATTGGTAGGAGGCAGTGAGTGGGAATAAAAGGATTCTTTTCTGGTTGACTGTCAGTGACTAAAGGTGTTCCGCAGGGGTCGGTATTGGAACCGCTTCCTTTTATGCTGTGTATCAGTGATTTTGATGTTGGAATATATGGCTTTGTTGCCAAGTTTGTAGATGATATGAAGATTGGTGGAGGGGAAGGTAGTGTTGAGGAAACAGGAAGGATGCAAAGGACTTAGACAGATTAGGAGAATGGGCAAGTAAGCGGCAAATGAAATACAATGTTGGACAATGAATGGCCATTCACTTTGGTAAAAGAAAAAAAATTTGCAGACTATTTTCTAAACAGGGAAAAAATCCAAAAATCTGAGATTCAAAGGGATGTGGGAATTCTTGTACAGAACATCCTAAAAGTTAACTTGCAGGTAGAATCAGTGGTGAGAAAAGCAAATGCAATGTCAGCATTCATTTCAAGAGGTCTAGAATACAAGATCAGGGATGTGATGCTGAGGCTTTATAAGGCACTGATGAGGCCTCACCTTGAGTATTGTGAACAGTTTTGGGCTCCTTATCCAAGAAAAAATGGAGAGAGTTCAGAGGAGGTTCACAGGGACGATTCCGAGATGAAAGGGTTATCGTACGAGGAACATTTGATGGCTCTGGGCCTGTACTTGCTGAAATTTAAAAGGATGAGGGGGGAATCTCCTTGAAACCTTCCAGATGTTGGAAGGCCTAGACAGAGTAGATGTGGAAAGGATGTATCCCATGGTGGGGGTGTCAAGGACACAGCCTCCAGAATAGAGTGCCGTCTATTTAAAACAGAGATGCGGAGAAATTTCTTTAGCCAGAGGGTGGTGAATTTGTGAAATCTGTTACCATAGGCTGCTATGGAAGGCAGGTCGTTGGGTGTATTTAAGACAGACGTTGACAGGTTCTTGATTGGACATGGCATCAGAGGTTACAGGGAGGAGACCAGGGAGTGGTGCTGAGGAGGGGATAAAAGGATCCCCTTTTATGATTGAATGTCAGAGCTGACTCAATGAGCCAAATAGCCTAATTCTGCTCCTATGTCTGATGGCCTTATGAAAGTGGCTTGGTCACACTACCACAGACCATGATGGCTAAGTTCTGCAGGGCTTCGCTGCCAGACTGGGTCTGTAGCAGATAGTGAGAGAAGTAAAGCAAGCAATAGATGTATTTGACCTTGTCCACACCACTCTACCTTTGGCAGATGCCAGTATCAAAGACACCATTGGTTAAAGTGACAACACATGGTCAATGACATCATTGGTCAAAGTGACGACATATGCTCATTGCAAGGATAAAGGACACCCTGATTTGTGCGTGTGGCATTCTAAATGTGCCGGATGGGATAGACTCAGAACACATCTGGCAGCTCAAACATGGACAAGCATGAGGAGCAATAAACCAGAACAACGCAACAGAAAAGTACACTGCCACAATTCAGAAAGATGTGACTGAACCTATCCCTCAGTCTACCTTTGATAACAAGCTAGGTAAATCTACCCGGCCGAATGAGGTGTGCAGAAGGACCTTCTGGGAGCAGAACCAGACATTTCTAAAATGACTGAGGTGCCACTAAAACTACTGAAGTCATGCAGATCACCCAATCAACAAATAGGATCAAAGTCCTATCATATCTAGTCATGAGTATTAGTGGACAATTAAATAGTTAACAAGATGAAGTGACTCCAAGAATGTCCCCATGCTCAAAGATAATCCATTTCAGCTTCTTTCTGAAATTCCACCATCACATTCCAGGCTTCAGCCAAATCAATTGCATATAGTATCAACAAATTGTTAAGAACACTAATTATAGTAAAATCTGTGGGACCAGACAATATCCCAGCTCCAGTGCTGAATAATATGCTCTTGAACTACTTGCTGTTCTAATCCAGTTACAAGATAAGCATCTACACAGCAATGCCAAAAATTGCCCAGATTCATCCTGTCCACAAAGAAAAAAGCTGGATAAACGAATTCTGGCTAATAACCACACACAGTCTGCTGTCAATCATCAGCAAAGTATCAAGCAATGCTTAGTGACTGTATTAATATCCTTCTTTCCAATACTCGGTTTTGGAACAGGATTACTTTGCTCAAACTTCATTCCCAAACATGAACCGAAAAGCTAAGTTCCGAAGATGAGGTGAAACACCAAGGCAGCATTTGACTCTGTGACTTCAAGGTGCAAAGCACCAGTGTTTAAAATCATACCTCAGACAAAGCAAGATGGTGTTGGTGTTAGAGTCTTTCATTTCAGTCTCAGGGTATCAATGTAGGAGTCCATCATAATAGTATCCTGAGCCCTGCCATCTTCACTTGCTTTACTTGTGGCCTTCCTTCCAACATAGGGTCAGAATTAGGGATGTTTTCCGATGATTGCACAATGTTCAACTTCATCCACAGGTCCTTAGCAAGGGAAAAAGCCATGCCTGCATGCAGAAAAACAGCATATGTGTTTGGTAACATTCACATCACAAAACAGCCCGGCTATGATCATACAAAACAAAACAAAACAAAATCTAGACATCTGTCCTTGACATTCTGTGGCATTAACACCACCTACCATCAATAATACAGGATTAACTCTACTAAACTGCAACAAGTGCAGATCCGAGACTGCTTACCTGCTTTTCAAAGTATTATATTTTCTATTACTGTAATTCATTTTAATTTCTTAAAATCCAAAGACCAGTTACTTCACCACAGGTTAGTGTAGATAACTTCATTACTAGGTACATGAAAGTGAACTTTAGACAGTGTAGTCCTATATCCAATTGCAAAATAAACCATAAAGTAAATCAAAATGTCAAAAGTTATTTCAATGTTCCAAGTGCTCACTGTCATCACAAATATCATATTGACTTAATGCCATGATGTCTTTCCAAGAAGATTAAATCTCACAAAGATGCTGATTCATTTCTTCAACTTTACATGACCCTAGTCTTCATCTAAATGTCTGTATTGACCACATTCCTGTGGCTTCATCCTTTACTCCTTGGCCCAGCGAGACTACTTATGGAGGTATGTTAGCAATCTGCTCCTAACATGATTTAAGCATTTTAGTCAAGACACGGTTATAAATTTCATTTTTTCCCCCTCATCTCTATTGTTCTTGACTTAAGAACTTAAAAATTTCTGAGATGTTTTAGATTTTCTGTCTGTCTCGGTATGTAGACAGGTCCTTTCCTTTTTCCTTTGACCTTTTATCGCTGTGATGGAAAAATAAACTAAAGGAAACAACAAATTGATGTAAAAGGGGAGGTGATGGGGTAAGTGGCTCTAATAGTCGATTTGCAATTGAAACTTGCGTTTGTGTAAATGGAGTACTATCAAGAAAACTCTGATCAGTTAATCAGGAGAAGAAGGAGGTAGGTGTTAAGGAATGTCTTAAAGAGGTAGAAGGAAACAGAGCAATTAAGGAAAGAATGTCCAGAAATTCTGTCCTATGCACTTGAATTCAGGAAAGTGGAAGATGAAAGGATTGGGGGGCATAAAATATCAATGCTTTTATAAACAGAAGAGATTAATGATAGAAAGGGAAGAGAGCAAGGTTGAGAGAGAGTAAGCAAGAGAGAACAAGAGGGAACGTGGGGAAAGGAAGAGCAACATGGATGGAACTGAATAATGGAATAAAATTTTAACCGGGGTTTTATAGACTGGGCTGCAAACGGGACAACTAAAACTGGGATAGCAGGTGAGGTGACTGAGTTAGGCTAAATTGGCAGAGCTCAGATTTATCAGGGCAGAAATTGCAAGGCTGACCATTCCAGAGGTTCCACACAAGTCCAGAAGTAGCAGAGGCGTTCGTGAGGTAACAGTTGAGCTGAGGTATTCTGTTCCTTAAAAAATGGTTTGTGGACTTTGGTCCTCATTGGCTTACAGCCAATTTCTAATTTTTGGGCAAATTTTTGGGGGATATTTGGTCAGCACCTTATGATGGCATCAAATAGAAGGCCATACTAGATCTCATATTGGGAAATGAGTCTGGCCAGATGATCAGAGTTTCAGTGGCAGAGCATTTCAGAGCAGTGATCATAAATCCCTAAGTTTTAAGATAATTATAGGTAAAAACAAGGCTGGACTTCAGAAAAAGTTCTAAGCTGGGGGAAAGCTAATTACAGCAGCATCCGGCAGGAACTGGGAATGGTAGATTGGGACTGGCTGTTGTTGGATAATTCCATACTTCACATGTAAGACAAAGGAGGCTGCAAGTGCTTTATTATGGAGCAACACACAAGGTGCCAGAGGAACTCAGCAGCTCAGACAGTATCAGCAGAGGGAAATGGACTATCAACATTTCAGGTCAAAGTGAATCTAGATCAGCGGTTCCCAACCTTTTTTATACCATGGACTATTGCCATTAAGCAAGGGGTCTATGGACTTCAGGTTGGGGTCCACTGGTCTTGAAGCATCCCAACCTGAAATGTTGATTGTCCATTTCCCTCCACAGGTGTTACTTGATCTGTTGAATTCCTCCAGCATTTTGCATGTTGCTCTGATTTGTGGCAGTTGTTTAAATAGCAGCTGGTGAGAATTTTGGACCAATATGTTTCTGTGAGAAGGATGAAAGACAAGAATGGCAAGCTTCATGAACCCTGGATAATGAGAGATGTTATAAACAATCAAAACAAAACAGAAGCATATGATATGATTCAACAGGTACATTTAATGTCAGAGAAATGTATACAATATACATCCTGAAATTCTTTTTCTTCACAAAACATCCATAAAAATGGAGGAATGCCCCGAAGAAAGATTGACAGTTAAACGTTAGAATGCCAAAGCCCCCCAGCTCCCCCTCCAACGTACAAGCAGCAGCAAAGCGACAACCACACCCCCACCAGCAAAAAAGCATCAGTGCCCTCTACCGAGCACTCAAGCGTGCAGCAAAGCATCAATAAAGACAGACTTGCAGTACCCCAAAACCTACTCGTTCACCCAGTAATTCGACATACCACAGGCCCTCTCTTTGGAAAAAAGGGGAAAAAAAAGTGTCCCAGTTTACAGCAAGAGGGGAGACATAACAAACAACTCACTGATTTATGATGTTACAAGTCTGTTGCATCACTTTTTCCAAGCACTGCGCCCAGAGAGTCAGCCCCAAAAAGGCTCAGGTCTCTGAACACACAGCCAGCAGCTAACCCACTGCTCCCGATGTTCTGTGTTCTCCTGTGATGCCTCAGTCGGGGCACCGGCCTGAATCAGCTCATCTCCAGAGCCATGAAAATCCGGCACCCTGAAGGTACGCTAGTCTTCAATCTTCTATCTGAATCTGAAATCAGTCAGAGCCTTTGAGGAGTGTAAATGAAGCAGGACAGAATTTAAACAGGGAGTCAGTAGAGCCAAAGGGTTGTATGAAATATCCTTGGCAAGTAGGATTAAGGCAAATCTAAGTCATTTTATACATAGAATTAATAAAACAAGAGGGTAGATAAGAAAAGGGTTTAACCACGCAGGGTCAAAGGAGAAGATTTATGCCTGGAGCAAAAGGAAGTGGACAAACTGCTCAATAACCACTATGCACTTGCAATCACAAAAGACAAAGATATGGAGGGAGGGGTATGCTGATATTCTGGGGCACATTCTTAAGGTGTTGAGTCTTTTGAAGAACATTAGGTTGATAAGTCCCCAGGGCCAGTCTATTCCAGTTTATTCAAAAAAGCTAAAGAAATTGTAGTGGCCTTGACAGAGAGTTTTGCAACTGCTAGCCCTTCAGGCAAGATCCTGAAGGACTAGCAATAGCCTGTGTTGTTCCTTTAATTAAGAATGACGATAGGGATAATCCATCATCTTAATGGCCAATGAGCTTTACATCAGTTGGAGGAAAATTATTGGAGAAGATTCTTAAGGATAAGACTTACTCACATATGAAAATACATGGACTTCCTAGAGATAGTTACCATGGCTTTTTGCAGGGGAGGTCATGGCTTACGGATCTGACTGAGCTTTCTGAGGACATAACAAGGATGTTTGATGAGTGTTATCTGCATGGTCTCTAGAAAAGCATTCAACAAGGTCCTTTGCACCAGACTGATCTAGAAGATTAAGATGCATGAGATTCACACTGACGTGGTAGATTGGGTTCAAAGTTGGCTTGGCTAAAAAATACGTAGTCTGGTGGGTAGTATTCTGAGCGGAGGTCTGTGACCAGTAGTGTTCCACGATGGGATCTCTGTTGTTTGTGAGTCGAGTGAAAATGTAGCTGAGTTGATTATTAAGTTTGCAGGTGACACAAACATTGGCAGAGTTGTGCACAGTGAGGAAGGTTGTCAAAGGATGCAACAGGATATAGATCAGTCAGAAATGTGGGCAGAGAAATGGCAGATCCAGTTAATCCAGACCAGTGTGAAGTATTGCATCTTTGGAAATATATGTAAAAGGAAAGTTTTCAGTCAACAGCAAGACCATTAGGAGCACAGATGTACAGAGGGATCTTGGAGTGTAAGTCCATAAGTTTCTGACAGTGGCAATACAGGTATATAGGGTAGTAAAAAAGGCATATGGCATGCTTGCCTTCATTGGTCAGAGTATTAAGTTTGAAAGTCATAAAGTCATGTTGTATCTGTATAAAACTTTAGCTAGACCACATTAGGAATATTGTGTGCAGTTCTAAGAGGCAGGATGTAAAGATTTTGGAGTGGGCTCTGAAGAGATTCAGGATGGTGTCTGAGTTAGAGAGTAATAGCCAAGAAAAAGATGAAACAAAGCTGTTTTCTCTGTAGCATCAAAGGCTGAGTATATAAAACTGAGTTGCATAAACAGGGTTGGAAGTCATTTTCCAGGGTAGAAATGCCAAATATCAAAGGGCATGGCTTTGACGTGAGGGGAGAAGGCTTTTTTTAGGAGATTTATGAGGTAATTTTTGTTTACATGAAAAGAGGTGGGGTGCCTAGAACTTGCTGCCAGGGGTTGTTTTGGAAGCAGCCACGATTACAACATTTAAAAGGCATTTACACAGGCATATGAACAACAGGAAATTGAGAGATTAAAGTCCACATGCAGGCAAACGATACCATGGTCAACACAGATATTGTGGGCCATAGTGTCTGTTCCTGTTTCTGTACTATGTTTTAAGTTTAAATTTGTGAGTTATCTGGTTCAAAAAGTGACAGAGTATCAGAGGGTGGCTATAGGTCAGAGCTAGAGTCTGTTATCAAAATATCCCTAAGAAGTTCCACTGTATCTTTCTTGGAACCCACAGTGTCACTGAACATAGCACTGGTAAGCTGACATGTACAAAGTTTGTATTTCATTCCTTCATCCACTCAGTAGCATAGAATTTGAGCAGATACAGCCTCAGCACTGATCGCTGTGCCACTGGTAATTATAGCTTCCCAAGACAAACATAACAGATTTATTCAGAGGGAGTGAAACTACTACAATCTTGTGGTGATATCACGTGTAAGAACGTAATTGGACAGAATTTTAAGCATGCACAGAAATGATAGAAAGATCTGGAAGCATGGCGCTGTAAGACAAGTGTGGTTGTTGTTATTAAATGAAAGTTCTATTCTTCCAGAATATGGTTCTTTATTAGAAACCCATGGTACGTATTAATATAAAGAACATAACATGGTGTCAGAAGTCGATCTGGAAGAATAATACATTACCTAGCATGGGAGAATCCAAGATAATCGAAAAGAGTTCAAACTGTTTTGGTGTTTGCTAACAATTTTACAAATGGAAGGTTTGCAACCTCCATCGACACTTCAGTTGTCTGGGAACGTAGCCGAGAACTGGAGAAAATTTAAGCAACGTTTTGAATCGTGTCTATCGGTGATCAAAGTGGATCAAAAACGGGAAAAAACTAAAGCTGCGCTTCTACTCCACATAATAGGTGACGATGCAATTGAGGTATATAATCATTTTATTTTTGAAAAAGGAGATAATTTAAAGTTAAAATCGATAATGGACAAATTTGAAGCATTTTGTATACCAAAGCATAATGTGACGTATGAACAGCATAGATTATTTACAGGTACGCGGAGAGCTGGTGAAACTATTGATCAAAATGTTACTGAGTTGAGACACTGGAGTAAAACATGCGAGTTTGGAGAACTGACAGACTCTCTCTTTGAAGACAGAATTGTTTGTGGCATTCTGGATAATGGTCTGAGAGAAAGACTGTTAAGAGAACGAGACTTAGATTTGGAAAAAGCTTTGATGCTCTGTAAAGCTTTGGAAACCGTGACATCACAGGCTAAAGAACTTTTCATTGACAGCTGCAATGTAGATGAGTGCGAACATATTAGAAAAAGTAATAAAACGACAACAAAACGGACAGAGAGCAAGACGTCATCTGAGAGAAAAAGGCTATGTGATTGCTGTGGGTGGCAGCATCGGCCAAAACAGTGTCCAGCATATGGGAAAATGTGCAACGACTGCGGCAAGAGTAATCATTTTTCACACTGTTCCAGAAGTAGAAAGAAAATAAAACAAGTGAATGCAGTATTTGAAATGAACATGAGGAGTTTTATATAGATGTGCTTTGTGAAATAAACAAAGTAAGATTGACTGGACTATTCCATTGCAAGTGAACCAAAACAATATTCTGTTTAAACTTGATACTGGAGCACAAGTAAATGTTCTTGCAGAATCTGAGTTTAATGCATTAAAACCAAGACCAAAGTTACATCAGACAAATATAAAAGTGACTGGGTATTCAGGTGCAGACATTCCAGTTAAAGGAACATGTGTGGCAAAAGTATCACACAAAAATATGGTGCACACGCTTTCATTTGTGGTGGTGCCAAGGAATGTACAGTCAATACTGGGTTTATCTGTCTGTGAGACACTGAATTTGGTGAAAAGAGTACTAGTCCTGGACAGTGACACAGAGTCAGAATACAGTGACTTGATGAAAGAGTATGAGGACTTGTTCAAAGGGTTTGGTTGTCTTCCAGGAGAGCACACAATTAAAATTGACAACACAGTGCCACCCGTAGTACATCCATGTAGAAAAGTGCCTTTTGCATTACATCATCATCTGAAAACAGAGCTTGACAGAATGGAATGGCTAGAAGTCATAACGAAATCTCCCAGACCCATCCCTTTGTTACCAGCATCTGACAAAGCATTGCCACCAAAACCAGGAGTTGCAATTTTGACCTCTGGTAGTAACGAACATGCATCAATGGGCCATGCATTCCATCACCTCAGCAGGAGGACAGAAGCCAGACTTGCTGGTACAGTACAATACTGATCTGAAGCCAAAGCGTGACAAGAATCAGGATCCAACTGAAAAAGTGAAAGCACAAGTGAAGGAATTGAGAAGTTTTATTGAAATGATGAAGTCTCAGCATAAAAACGAGATTACACAGTTAATGAATGAATTAGATGAAGAAAAGAAGATTCATATTTCATTACAAATGGAAGTGGAAGGAATTGAGAAAGCTACAGTACTTAAGGAAGTACAACCCAGATCATACATGGTCCAAACAGAAGGAGCAGTGTTAAGAAGAAATTGCAAAGACCTCAAGAAAGAGCCAACTTCAGAGTTTCAGTTAACCTTTGCAGACCAGACAAAACATGGAAATAATAATGAAACACAAGAACTGTGTGAACCACTTAGAAGGTCTACTCATGTTCATAAAGCCCCAGAGAGACTGATAGAGACATGCTAAATGATGCATTTACTATGGTCAATGTTGCTAATTGTTTTTCTTTTTAAGGAAAGGACGATGTGGTGATATCACGTGTAAGAACGTGATTGGACAGAGTTCTGAGCATGCACAGAAGTGATAGAAAGATCTGGAAGCATGACGCTATAAGACACGTGTGGTTGTTGTTGTTAAATAAAAGTTCCATTCTTCCAGAATATGGTTCTTTATTAGAAACCCAAAGTACGTATTAATATAAAGAACACAACAAATCTATCTAAGGGAAACAAGGCATTTTGAAAGTTCTAATGGAAGTCGACATAGATTTACAACAGGGAAAGTGACGTTGAAGTACCTCATCGAGCACCTCCGCTCCATCTGCCAAAAGTGGAACTTTCCGGTGGCCAAACATTTTAATTCAGATTCCCATTGCCATTCAGCATGTCCTCTTCTACCACCATGAGGCCAGCCTCAGGGTGAAGGAGCAACACCTCATATTCAGCCTGGGTAGCCTCCAACCTGATGGCATGAATATCAATTTCTCAAACTTCCAGTAACAAAAAATCTCCCTCCCCATCCCCTCTGCCTCTATTCCTCACTCTGGCCTCTTACCTTTCCTATCACCACCCTCGGGTCCCCTTCTCCTATGGTCCATTGTCCTGTCCTATCAGATTCCTTCCTCTCCAGCCCTTTATCTTACCTACTAACCTGGCTTCACCTATCATCTTCTAGTCGGTCCTCCTTCCCCTCCTAACATTTCTTTATTCTGGCATCTTTTCTCTTGGCATCCAGTCGTGAAGAAGGGTGCCGGCACAAAGCGTTGACTGTTTATTCATTTCCATAGATGCTGCCTGGCCTGTTGAGATCCCCCAGCAATTTGTGTGTGTGTTGCTCTGGATTTCTGGGATCTGCAGATTTTCTCATTTTCTCATGTTTATGTGTAGAAGGAACTAATTGATGCTCTGTGGCCTTTCAGAAGGCCTGTAATAAGGTGTTAAAGAGATTATGGAACAAAATTGGAATGTACAGTATCATGGGTAACATATCAGCATGGACTGAGAGTTATCTAAGGAACAGGAAACACTGCAGGAACAATTGAGTTACCCTTGAGGTGCAAGGCTGCAACCAGTGGGTGCTGGGCCCCTACTATTCTCAATCAATTCGGGTGAGGCAACCGAGTGTAATATATGCATTCTACTGATGTTACAAAACCAGACAGCGGGGTGCTCTGTGAGGGGACGCAGATGCTTTGGCGAGATACAGGGAGGTTAAGTGAAAGGACATGGCAGAAGGAATTTAATGTGAAAACAGGCGAGGTCATCCACTTTTGTGGAAAACTATAGAAAAACAAAGTAATTTTTAAATAGTGATAGATTCAAATGTTGGCATTCAGAGGGACTGTGGTGCCCGGGAACATGATTCACTGGAAGTTATCATGACAGTTCAGAAAGCAGTTAGACATGCAAATAGGAAAGTGGCCTTCAGAGGAAGAGGATGTAATACCAGAGTAGAGAGGGCTCGCTCCAAGTATACAAAGCCCTGATGAGACCACACTGTGCACTGGTTTGACCTTCCTACCCAAGAAAGATTACACTAGCAACAGGGTGGCCCAATAATTCACCAGACTGAAAGTGAATTTGTAATAAATAACCATACAACCATATAACAATTACAGCATGGAAACAGGCCATCTCAGCCCTTCTAGTCCGTGCCGAACGCTTACTCTCACCTAGTCCCACTGGCCCGCACTCAGCCCATAACCCTCCATTCCTTTCCTGTCCATATACCTGTCCAATTTTACTTTAAATGACAACACCAAACCTGCCTCTACCACTTCTACTGGGATCTCATATGCAATAAGATTAGTCCTGTACTCTTTAAATTTAGAAGAATAAGGCAATTTCTTCGAGATATACAAGATTCTCAAGAAGCTTAACAGGATTGATGACTTGATGTTACAGAATAAGGCGTCACACTCTCAGCATACCGTGTGGCCGTTCAGGAGACAGAGATAAGGAAAGGGTTTCTTCAGCCAGTAAGCGGTGATTCTTTTGAGTTCAGTACTCCATATGGAGGTTCAGTCACTAAATATATTCAAGGCATACATTGATTTCTTTCAGAATCAGAGATATGGGTTTAGTGCACATGGCGAGTCTGAGGTAAAGGGGAATGAAACATAGTCTACTGCTTCTGATTCTGCTGATCCTAACACAAAGTGCTCTGCTTATCCCAGATCTCTGTGTTATGTCATTAATTAATCCTCAGTACATGTCAGTATACTGCCCATAAAGCCATATACTATAATTCTGTTTATTAAATCCTTGTACAGCACCCTAACAAATGCCTTCTGAAAGTCTAAATAAACCACATCCCTTTTCTGCTATTCTGGAACAAACTCAAAAATTCCACTACATTTCTCAAACATGATTTTCCTGTCATCTGAATTGATTCTGTTCAATTGCATTATTATTTTCAATGCCGTTGCCATTTCAATGATAATAGATTCTGCATCTTCCTAACCTCTGATGGGAGGCTAAGCAGTCGAGGATTGTTTGTTCACCCTTTCTTCAATATGAAGTTGCATTTGCAAACTTTCCACCTAGGAATCAAGAAAATTCTAAAAAATGACACTTAGTGAATTAATTCTACTGACCACTTTTTTCCAAACTTTATAATTTGGATTATCAGGGCTAAAGGGTTTATTTGCTTCTTTTCTGGACCTGCTGTCTGTCATTATTTCTATTAGCTTTCTTGTATCTTCTCTTGTCCTTCTGTTAATCCATTCCTTTTTACACATTGAAGCTTTAACAATGCTTTACAGAATGTGCTGTACTACTGCATAAATGTGATATATTAAAAATTATCACATTCAAAATCCTGATGGAGGGTTTAAACATATCAACCATTTTACTTAATCGCAGCTCCGGGGAGCATCTATGTAACAAAATGTGTATGACCAATCAGCAATAAACATACATACGTTTCTCTTGAAGAGTTCTTCTGAATGTCAGCAGGAAATTAATATTATCAATGAGCAATTCCTTCTCCAGTATGAAATGAATGCACTGAATTTTTTTGCTTCCGAGAGATAAGTCATATTGGACCACACAGAGACAAGAATTGATTATTGTCCAAAACAACATCAATTGTGCAGGTCAGATCTGGTTTACGTCATCAGCAACTTACAACTTCCAGTTTTTTCTAAGTTACGAGCATTAATATTAAAACATTCCTGAAAATAAAGTTAGCATTCTATTACAATTAGCAAAGTAGATATTTTTCGCAGGTCCCTGCTGGAATTAAGCATAAAAATATCAAGCTTTATCGTTTTACAAATATGTTACTAGCATTCTTCTGGAGAAAAGGTAATTAATTGCTCTTTCACTACAGTAGTATGTAATTTAGTTATATAATATATACCTGGACACTTTGTGCATTTGTACTGTATGGTAACTTCAGTCTTCTGTCTATACCTAACCAAAATTAACTAACATATACCTCATTTTAACAAAAAGTCAGGCATTATGAATCACAGGCAACAAATTTGATATAACACATTTAACTTCATCAACCAATATTTCTTGCTCCTCAGTAATCCTGCATTGCTACTGAACTATAAGAACAATTAGAGTAATGTTAAAGTAATCCACATTAATAGAGGAATTCCTTTCATTGGAGCCAGCAATGAAAAGTGACTAATTCGATATGCTAGATCCAGAACTAAATAGGTAATTACAATTTCACATTAGGCACAACATCTATCCATGGATTATAAAGGTGACAACATGGATAAACAATAATCCTTGAATCAATTCACAGGACGTTCAGTGCCATGTTCAAGAATTAAGCATCAAGTGAGAAGGATGGAAGACAAAAGCAAGACCCACCAAAAGTTTGAATGTAAGTTAAGAAAAGGGCCCTATTACTCAAGGGATCAAGAAAAAGATAGTGAGAGATGTTCTGAGGAGGTCCCTGGAGCTGCCCCTGGGTACCAGACCTGTGCTGCTGTTTGCTCTGATATATTTCTATGATTACACGAGTATCCACTGACCCTTACAAGTGACGTATCCTTCTACTCATTCAGTAAGGTCAATAGAAGATCCTGAAGCAAGTGCCCAGGTCTCATTCCATGTTATGTCTCCATTAGCATTTCTTTAGAAGAGTCTTTTATTGAGCTGATCAAATCTAGATACTAAGTCACTGGCTAGTTAATCAAACATATTTGTGGTAGTTTCCAAGGTCACATTCTTTCCAATGGAATTTGCTTCTCCCACAAGAGGCTCTTTGGTTCTACTTCCATCCATTAGTTTTTCACACACTCTTTCTTCCTTTTCCAAGTAAATTCCAAACATGCCACTTGGCTATGATTCAGGTCTCCTTGTAGATCACATCCCCTAAATCAACCTGGTCATAACTCTGCAGGTTTTCATTCACCACTATGGGCAAATCCATCGGTATTTGCAAATTAGCCCTGACACTGTTTGCATTTGAGAGAGGGCATTATAATCTGATGGCACAGTGCCAGAGCAATTGGCATTGTTGACTCACAGCTCTGGGACTAGCTTCAATCATGACCTCAGATTCTGCCTGTGTAGAAATTGCACATTCTCCACATGACTGCGGATTTCTACTACATCCCAAGGTTCATTGGCCATTGTGAATAATCTTTCAAAATAAGTAAGCAATAAAAGAATCAAAACAAGGAGTTGAAGGACATATGAGAGGGAGCAAAATAAAAAGCTGAATAGGAAACACAAAGTGCACTGCAAATGCTGTGGTCAAATCAACACGTACAAAAGCTGGATGAACTCAGCAGGTCGGACAGCATCCGTTGAAATGAGCAGTCAACGTTTTGGGCCAAGACCCTTCATCAGGACTCCTGGTGTGGATAGGATCAGGATCTTGGTCCAAGATGGATCTAGAGTTGGGGGTGTCAGAGCCTGTGGCCAGCAGGGCACCAGAACTGAGGTCCGAATCAGAAGCGAGTGAGTCCTGACAAAGGGTCTCGGCCCGAAACATTGACTGCTCATTTCAACAGATGCTGCCCAACCTGCTGAGTTCATCCAGCCTTTGTACGTGTTGAAAAGTTGAATAGGGATTGCCCTACTGTGAGCTGACATGGAACTGCTGGGCTGAATAGCCTCTTTCTGTATTGTATGACTGGTTCGTTTAAATTACTTCCATGCTATTTGGACATAGCATATCTTGTTCTGGTCAAAGCTACACTAACCAGATCTTTGATACAATTATAAATAATCCCTTACATTTTCTAAATTTGATTTCTTTGACTGGGTGTACAGCAACACTTTATATGATTTACATCACTGGTCTGAATATTTCAATTCAATATTCATTCAGTTAAAACTACCTTAAGAAAAGTGCCCAGTCTAATTACGGTCAAATTGTAATTACTAAAATTGGTGACTTCTTCACTAACACAATGTTAAATTCCCCACATGATTGGAGAAAATGTAATAAATCAAATCTAACACATTTAGATTCAGAATCAGTTTCAGATCTACTCAGATTTGAAAGAAGAAGTTATTACCTAAAATCAGACCCCAGTATTGCTTTATTCATCACAGTTCCTTCAACCTCTTTCTGTTTGCACTTACAATATATTTGCACCTCCACTGAGGAAATCAAATAAAATGCAGCTAGTTATCACTAGAGATCAAATAAGACATCGCTAGTTGTCTTTTTCATTATCATTGGTGAAACTGCTTTTATTACTCATTTCCACTCTTGACTTCAATACAACAGTTTCAGAAATGTTATGTAATACCAGTCACTACAATACATTGAATTTGAACACGTTACTGGGACAAATCCCTATGCAACCGAAAGGATCAAAGGCCACTCTCATTTTTTTTCTTTGAAGGAATCCAGTTGGCTCATTCGGCCTATACCAGCTCTCAGGGCAATTGCAACATTCCCATTCCTGCACCTATTTCCAAGTAGCTAATTCTTTCACCTGATTCACCTGCCACCTACCTACATTGGGAGCAAGTTATAGTAACTAAATAACCAATCAGATTGTGTTTCAATGTGTTAGGTAACAATAGGGAGCTAAGTAAGTAGCTGAAAAGGAGGACTTAAGGGTAGTATTCTCTGGATTGCTGCCTGTGCCACGTACCAGTGAGGATGATTTAGCAGATGAATGCATGGCTGAGGAACTGTTGTAGGGTGCAGGGTTTCAAACTTCTAGATCATTAGGTTCTCTTCTGGGGAAGGTATGA
This sequence comes from Hemitrygon akajei, assembly GCF_048418815.1. Classification (NCBI taxonomy): domain Eukaryota; kingdom Metazoa; phylum Chordata; class Chondrichthyes; order Myliobatiformes; family Dasyatidae; genus Hemitrygon; species Hemitrygon akajei. The sequence goes on from NC_133125.1 coordinate 59,852,109, forward strand.
TCTGAACACCAAGGAGGGTTACACCTGAACTCACAGGGGACCAATATCCTTGTAAACAGGTTTGCTAGAGCAGTTGGAGAGGTTTTAAACTAACTTGGCAGGGACGGAAATAAGAGTGATAGAACAGCGAATACACACAAAATGTCAAGTCAAGTCAAGTCAAGTCACTTTTATTGTTATTTCGACCATAACTGCTGATATAATACATAGTAAAAATGAGACAACGTTTTTCAGCACCATGGTGTTACATGACACAGTACAAAAACTAGACTGATCTACGTAAAAAACTACACTAGACTACAGACCTACCCAGGACTGCGTAAAGTGCACAAAACAGCGCAGGCATTACAATCAATAATAAACAAGACAATAGGGCAGTAAGGTGTCAGTCCAGCCTCTGGGCATTGAGGAGTCCAATAGCTTTGGGGAAGAAACTGTTACATAGTCTGGTTGTGAGAGCCCGAATGCTTCGGTGCCTTTTCCCAGACGGCAGGAGGGAGAAGAGATTGTATGAGGGTAGCATGGGGTCCTTCATAATGCTGTTTCCTTTGCGGATGCAGCGTGTAGTGTAAATGTCCGTGATGGCGGGAAGAGAGACCCCGATGATCTTCTCAGCTGACCTCACTATCCGCTGCAGTGTCTTGCGATCCAAGATGGTGCAATTTCCGAACCAGGCAGTGATGCAGCTGCTCAGGATACTCTCAATACAACCCCTGTAGAATGTGATGAGGATGGGGGGTGGGAGATGGACTTTCCTCAGCTTTTGCAGAAAGTAGAGGTGCTGCTGGGCTTTCTTTGCTATGGAGCTGGTGTTGAGGGACCAGGTGAGATTCTCCGCCAGGTGAACACCAAGACATTTGGTGCTCTTAACGATCTCTACTGTGGAGCCGTCGATGTTCACCAGGGAGTGGTCACTTCATGTCCTCCTGAAGTCAACAACCATCTCTTTTGTTTTGTTCACATTCAGAGTCAGGTTGTTGGCTCTGCACCAGTCCGTTAGCCGCTGCACCTCCTCTCTGTAAGCTGACTCGTCGTTCTTGCTGATGAGACCCACCACGGTCATGTCATCAGCGAACTTGATGATGTGGTTCGATAAACCTAATATTTAGTTTAAAGACACACTTCAACCCATCTCACTGACTGCGGTTTTGCCCTATTAACTGCCTATCCTTCCTCAAAGTCTCTACACATTGCATCCATTTGTATTCGAACTGCTCTCAGCCCCTGTTTTATCACAAAGAGAAAATCTGTAGATGCTGGAAATCCAAGCAACACACACCAAGTGCTGAAGGAACTCAGCAGGCCAGGCAGCATCTATGGAAAAGAGTAAGCAGTCAGTCAACCATTGGTCTCGACCCGAAACATCAGCTCATTTCCATCAGAATCTACATCAGAAGATGTAGACTCATTGTGATGTAGTCTTAAGAAACTGCAATTGTAGAAAGATCCTTATGGGAATTATATACAGGCCTCCGAACAGTAGTCAGATATTGGGTACAAATTACAATGGGAGATAGAAAAGAAATATAAAAAGGAAAATGTTAAAACAATCATGGGAGATTTCGATATGCTGGTAGATTGGGAAAATCAGGTTGGTGCTGGATCCCGAGAGAAGGAATTTGTAGAATGCCTATGAGATGTTTTTTTTTAAAGCAGGTTGGGGTTGATCCACAAGGGAAAAGCAATTCTGAAGGATCAGGTAGTGTTGAGGGAGTAGGAAGTCTGCAGAAGGACTTAGATTAGGAGAAAAGGCAAAGAAGTGGCAGATGGAATGAAGTGCAAGGAAATGTATGGTCATGAACTTTGGTAGAAGGAAAAAGATGTAGTTTGTTTTCCATTTGGGGAAAATTCAGAAATAAGAGGTGCAAAGGAATTTGGGGGTCCTCACAAAGGATTCCCTAAAGGTTAACTTGCAGGTTGAGTCATGTTAAGAAAGTAAACTTCAATGTTAGCATTGTAATGTAATGCTGAGGTTTTATAAGGCATTGATCAGACTGCACTTGGAGTATTGTGAGCAGTTTTGGGTCCCTTATCTAAGAAAGAATGTGCTGGTTTTAGAGTGAGTCCAGAGGTGGTTCATGATAATGATCCTTAGAAAGAAAGGGTTAATGTATGAAGAGCATTTAATGGCTCTGGGCTTGTATTCACTGGAGTTTCAGAGAATAAGGGGGCTCTTATTGAAACCTATCAATAACTGAATGACCTAGATAGAATGGATGTGGAGAAAATATTTCAAATAGTGGGAAAGTCTAGGACTAGAGGGCACAGCCTCTGAATACAAGGACATCCCTTTAGAACAGAGATGAGGTGGTGAATCTATGGAATTCATTGCTAGTGATGGCTTTAGTGGCCAAGTCATTGGGTAAATTTAAAGCGGGAGGTTAATAGGTTCTTGATTATTACGGTCATAAGGAAAAAATATACAGTCGGCCCTCCTTATCCGTGAGGGATTGGTTCCGGGACCCCTCGCAGATACCAAAATTCACAGATGCTCAAGTCCCTTATTCAACCTGTCTCAATGTGATGGATCTTAGGACCCAGCGGAACCCCAGACCTTATTTAACCAGTCTCAGTGCAGTGGACATTAGGACCCAATGGTAGAGATCTGAATCCGCAGTGTTTCTGTTCACGAAAATAATCACGATAACGATTGAAAATAAAGTGGAAATAATAAAGCGATCGGAAAGAGGTGAAAAGCCATCGGTCATTGGAAAAGCGTTAGGCTACGTTGGTCAATGATCGGAACAACTTTAAAGGATAAAGTGAGAAAGGCTATGCCCCGATGAACGCTACAATTATTACTAAGCAACGCAGTGGTTTAATTATTGGGTTTTGGGGTTTTGGGTTTGTGATCCTCCACGTCAACCCGGCACGGTGGAGAGCATACTCCATAGAGATCCATCACTAGATCAAACTCGGGAACTTCCCAAGCCCGGTGCTGAAATATACGTTCTTAAGTGTTTTATATGCATAGAAAGGTAAAATATATACTATATATGAATGCAAACGTTTGACTAACTGACGCTAAATAATACCAGATGTACCCGTTCCAACTTACTTAGTAAGAAAACTTCTGATTTTTTTCGATCCTGATCCACGATAACCCACGCACATCCTCCCGTACACTTTAAATCATCTCTAGATTATCTATAATACCTAATACAATGTAAATGCTATGTAAAATAGTTGTTATAATGCATTGTTTAGGGAATAATGACAAGAAAAAAGTCTGTACATGCTCGAACAACAAGTGCTGGAAGAGCACTTCCGGGTTTTCGCGATTCGCGGTTGGTTGAATTTGCGGATAAGGAGGGCCGACTGTATAGCCCAAGTCCCTTCAAACAAGCACCAAGCAAACAATGGAGGGTAGCACTGAGCGAACACCAGAGGGCAGCACTGAGCAAAAACTGGGAGGGACCAACCCCAATTCAGAATGGACTTCAGTGCACCCCACAGAGGTTCTCCCACACTACTTCGATGTCTACTGATCCTACGGCCTAGGCCTCGTCCTCAACACAACTGAGGCAACGCAGCTTCCCTGCCATCAGTTTCCTCAATGAACCACTAAACCGGACTTGCAGTGTTCGACATTACCACTGTCCAAGAGGGTACTGAGACCACAACAAAAACATCCAAGACAACCACTCCAACCTTTTCTGGATGACACTCTATCCAATGGTACAAAACAAGTCTGGGCAGCAACACGGCAGTACGCATTAAGTCCAGCTCCATGATGGGATAGTCCTGCAGTCCCTGATGTTCTTGGTATCTAGCAGTGACTTACCATTGCAAAAAAGACATACAAGATAAACAAATACACCTTTATTGGACCTGGAGTGGCCGCTGCTTCTGTGTGTGCTTACTAGAAGTACTGAGAGTTTCTTCCTCTCTGCTATAAGATTTCTAAATGGTCCATGCATCCATGAACTCTACTGTACTGTTTTGCGCTCTTTCTGTACTGCTTACTTATTTATTGTAACTTATTTAATGTTTTATGTACTGCTGCTGCAAAACAACAAGTTTCACGGCATACCGTATGTCTGTAGCAGTAAACCTGATTCTGATTCTGACTGGCATAAATCATGAAATCTGTTAACTTTGTGACAGCAGTACAGTGATAGATACAGAAAAAGCTGAATTACGCTAAGTGTGTGTGTGAGTGTGTGTGTGTGTGTGTGTGTCAGTGTGTGTGAGAGAGAATGTGTGTGTGTGTTAGTGTGTGTGTGTGAGTGTGTGTTAAATCAGTTAAAATAAGTGCAAAAACAGAAATTTTTTAAAAATAGTGAATTAGTGATCATGGGTTCAAAGTCTATTTAAAAATTGGATGGCAGAGGGGAAGAAGCTGTTCCTGAACCACTGAGTGTGTGTCTTCAGGCTTCAAGTATCTCCTTCCTGAAGGTAGCAATGAGAAGAGTGCATGTCCTGGGTGTTGGGGGTCCGTAATGAAGGATACTGTTTTCCTGATGTACTGCTCCTTGAAGATGTTCTTAGATACTGCGGAGGCTAGTGTCCATAATGGAGCTGACTAATTTTAAAACTTTCTGCAACTTACTTTGATCTTGTGCAGTACCAGATGATGATGGAGCCTGTCAGAATGCTCTCTACAGTACATCCATAGAAGTTTGAGTGTTTTAGGTAAAAAAAAACAAATCTCAAACTCCTAATGAAATACTATATAGCCAATGTCTTGTTTTCTTAATAGCTGCATCAATATGTTGTGAGCAGGTTAGATCCACAGAGATGTTGACACCCAGGAACTTGACATTGCTCACTCTCTCCACTTCTGATCCCTCTATGAGGACTGGTGAATTCCCTTGTCTTACACCTTCTGAAGTCCACAATCGGCTCTTCGGTCTTGCTGACGTTGAGTACATGTTTTTTTTGCAACAACACCACACAACTAGCTGGTATGCCTCACTCCTGAACACCCTTTCCTCACCACCTGAGTTTCTGCCAATAATGGTTGTATCATCAGCAAAATTATAGATGGCATTTGAGCTATACCTAGACACACATGGTCATGGGTGTAGAGAGAGTAAGCCCACATCCCTGTGGACCACCAGTTTTAATTGTCAGCGAAGTGGAGATGTTATTTCCAATCCGCACAGATTGTAGTGTCTGGTTAGGAAGTCAAGGGTCCAGCTGCAGAGGGAGGTACAGAAGACCAGGTTCTGTAGTTTATTGATTAGGACTGTAGGAATGACGGTGTTAAACACTGAGCTATAGTCAATAAACAGCATCCTGACACGGGTATTTGTATTGTCAGGTGATACAAGGCCGTGTGAAGAGTCATTGAAATGGTGTCTGCTGTACACCCTTTGTGGCAATAGGTAAATTGCAGTGGGTCCAGGTCCTTAGTGAGACAGATATTGATTCTAGCTAAGACCAGCCTCTCAAAGCAATACATCGCTGGAGATGTCAGTGCCACTGGAGTCATATTGATTCACCAACTTTAAGCAACTCCTCCTTTCTTTCTGTCAATATTATAATTGACTTCTTTTTTGCTCAGTTTTTCTTTTTTCCTTACTTTTCTTTTCCTCTTGAGTAGACCGGCCTGCTAGACACATCTCACAGTTCATCACCAACACCTTACATAGACAAGGAAGCTTAATCTGATCTTAACCGCTTTTTAACCATGCACGAGATCCTCCAATCTCAACCTATTAGTGACATTTATTCAACACATCCCTCTCCTCACCTTCTCTACAACATAAAACTAACTTGGTTTCCTTCTTTCCCAGTTCTGATGAAGGACCCTGGACCTGAAGCTTTGATAGTTTCTCTTTCCACGGAGGCTGTTTAACCTGCTGAACATCCCAGCATTTTCTGTTTTATTTAAGATTCCTGGCATCTGCTTGTTTTGTGTGTTTTCTTCTGATTAGTTAAATTCCACACCACCCAAGATGTCTAACTCAATGGCACCAGTGGTGCAGGTGATTGACCTGCTGCCTCACCACACCAGAGAGTGGATTCAGTGCGGATCTCTTCTCCCTGTTGTGTACACGTGAATTTCCTCAGGATGCTCTACTTTCCTCCCAATCATAAAGATTTATTGATTGGTAGGTTAGTTGGCCTCTGAAAATTGGCTGTGGGGGGAGTTGATGTGAATGTGGACAAAATAAAGTGCAATCGGCCTAAATGATTTTTTTTACCAGTTGGCAAGGGTTCAGTGAGTCAATTGACTTGCTTTCATGCTTCGTTTTATTCTCGATGACACAACTGACGAGACGCTGGGTGAAATTGGAGCGTAACTTGTGGCCAATTACCCTCCCCACTACAAATGCTCTCACACAGTTTCTCCTTCAATGACACAGAAATCAGTGGGCTTTGATTTTCATTTGAAAACAAGCTAAATACATTAAAATTGTGAAAAATGAAGCAATTAGAAACCAAATTATTCAGGAACCTTGAAGTAATTTGGTCAGTCATTTACTGTATTTCACTTTTGTTTTCATTGCTGCTTTCCTTGGCTCTATCAATCTGAACACGTTTTTCATTTTCATAGGTTTGCATATATACTTTGATCGTAAATCAGCACATCTCCCAACAGCAGTTAGGAATTAGACAATATTCCTCTCTATCCTCCCAGGAAGCAGTGGCCTACTTTTGAACTATGATTGTAGTATAAGCACACTCGGCCAGGATTGCTAAACAAATCTTTACTAACAGTTGCATCAAGGAATCTGTCTCTAGATCTGTTTGCAATTTCACTTTAGATATCTGCAAATACCACAGTAAATCCAATAAAATGCTGGAGGAACTCAGCAGGTCAGGCAGCATGCATGGAAATGAATAAACAGTTGATGTTTCAGACCAAGACCCTTTTTCAGGACTGGAAAAGAAGGGGAACAGGAAGGAGGACAGCTAGAAGGTGACAGATAAAGCCAGGTTGATAGGTGAGGAGAGTCGACCTTAGGAGAAAGGGAAAGGGAAGGAGGAGGGGATCCAGTAGGAAGGTAGGCAGCTGAGAAGAGGCCAGAGTGGGGAACAGAAGAAGAGGGGAAGGAAGGGATTTTTTTTTTTACTGGAAGGAGAAATTGATGTTTATGCCATCAGGTTGGAGACTACTGGCACAAGAAAAGGTCGTGGACCAAAATGTCAGAACAGGAATGGGAAATGGAATTAAAATGTTTGACCACTGGGAAATTCCACTTTTGGCGGATGGAGCAGAGGTGCTCGACAAAGTGGTCCCACAACTTACAATGGCTCTCACCAATGTAGAGGAAGCCCCATCAAGAGCACTGGACACAATAGACGACCCTAGCGGATTCACAGGTGAAGTGTTGCCTCACCTGGAAAGACTGTTTAGAGCCCTGAATGGAGGTGAGAGAGGAGATGAATGGGCTGGTGTAGCACTTTGACCACTTGAGGGGATATTTTCTGGGAGAGAAAATAGTGGGGAGCGACAAATGGACAAGGGAATCAGGGAGGAAGCGATCCCTGCAGAAAGCAGGGGAGGAGGAGGCAAAGAAATGTTTGGTGGTAGTATCCCTTTGGAGATGGTGGGCATTGATCTTATGAATGCAGAGGCTCATGGGGTGGTTGGTAAGGACAAGAAGAAATCTATCACCCTGAAAGTGGCAGGAAGATGGAATGAGCGTGGATGGAGGAGATGCAGGTGAGAGCAGCATCAATAGTGGAGGAAGGGAAACCCCATTCCTTGAAGAAGGAGGCATCTCTGATGTCTGGGAAGGAAAGCCTCATCCTGGGAACAGATGCGGACGAGATGAAGGAAAAGAGAAAAGGGAATATCATTTTTACAGGAGGTAGGGTGGGAAGAGGAATAGTCAAGATAACCATGGGAACCAGTAGGTTTATGAAAGATGTTAATTGACAGTTTGTCTCCAGAGATGGAGAGAGGTGTCAGAAATGGACCAAGTGAATTTAAGGGCAGGATGGAAGTTGGAAGCAGAGTTTTACCATAGTAAAACTCTGCTATTCTGGCACCCTCAAGACTTTGATGGTGCTGGAAAAAATACTTTATCCGCATGCTCCCAGTAACATATTCTTAATTCACTTTCCTTTTAAGATGTTACAGATTGGTGTGATGAATTTTCAAGGAAACACCAAATTAAGAAAAGAGCAAGGAAGCTACCTCAAACTTACATCTGTAACAAACAGGATTTATATGGTAATAAAAATGAGCCAACTTATCCTTGGACATATGGGCCCTATGAAACACCTTAAATTGTATCAAGGCATGTCTAGTGCACATTGAAGAAGAGTTAACTAGTTGGAGAATTTTCTCCCATTTCTCTATAGGTAAAGATACCTGAAGTTCTCTTTCCCATTCATTCTTAATTTTATCAGATGTACCTAGATGAATTTTCGTAATGAGATCATAAATAATTGCTATTAAACTCTTCTGATAGGGGTTTAAACCTAAAAAAATTTCTGTAATTTCAGATTGATGTGATACCGAAAAAGTAGGTAACATAATATTCAAGAAGTTTCTAATCTGTAAATATCTGAAAAATGTGATCTAGACAATTGTTCAAAAGACATGAGACAGTCTTTTGAGGTAGCTTCCTTGACACGTATGTTCTGGTCTCGTCCTCTTTTGGAAAAATATTGGGAAGATATTTTTGATATTATTTCAGCAGTTTTGCATATTGACTTACAACCTCATCCTATTACTGCAATTTTTGGATTACCAGTGATGGACTCTAGTCAATTATCCCCTTTGGCTTACTGATTGATTGCATTTGTTACATTAATAGCCAGAAGACCCATTTTATTTAAATGGAAGGATTCTAATCCCCCTGCTACATTTCAATGGTTTTCCCAAACTATAACATGTTCAAACTTGGAAAAAATTAGAAGTGGCACTATCGACCCTTTGGTTAAATTTGAAAAAACTTGGAGGCCATTTATTCAACATTTTCATATGATGTAAGCCGAATCCTTCTCAACAACGTTTTGTTTGTGTATAGAGGAGTGGTGTTAATGACAAATAATAATTTTAACCAATGAAACAAGGCAGCCCAGCTTTTGTTTTGTTTTGATTTTATTCTGGGTTTTTTTTCTTAGTTTAGGGGGATATTTTTTCTTGTAAAAATCTTTTTTCTTTGAATCTTTCTAATGTTTAGTTACTAAGAGATTGGGAGGCTCAGATTATACATGTTACTTGGAGTCTGTTTATGTATACTATACTTTACTTTATTGTCACCAAACAATTGATACTAGAGTGTACAATCATCACAGCAATATTTGATTCTGCCCTTCGCGCTCCCTGAAGTACAAATCAAAGTAAATATAATAAAAATTTAAATTATAAATCATAATTTGAAAATAGAAAAGGGAAAGTAAAGTAGTGCAAGTCAGGTCCGGATATTTGGAGGGTACGGCCCAGATCCAGGTCAGGATCCGTTCAGCAGTCTTATCACAGTTGGAAAGAATCTGTTCCCAAATCTGGCCATATGAATCTTCAAGCTCCTGAACCTTCTCCCGGAGGGAAGAGGGACAAAAAGTGTGTTGGCTAGGTGGGTCATGTCCTTGATTATCCTGGTAGCACTGCTCCAACAGCGTGCGGTGTAAAGTGAGTCCAAGGATGGAAGATTGGCTTGTGTGATGTGCTGGGCTATGTTCACGATCTTCTGCAGCTTCTTCCGGTCTTGGACAGGACAACCTCCATACCAGGTTGTGATGCATCCTAGAAGAATGCTTTCTATGGTGCATCTATAAAAATTAGTAAGGGTTTTAAGGGACAGGCCAAATTTCTTCAGCTTTCTCAGGAAGTAAAGTCGCTGGTGGGCCTTCTTGGCAGTGAACTCTGCTTGGTTAGACCAAGTCAGGTCATTTGTGATATTCACCCCGAGGAACTTAAAGCTCCTTAAAACTTAACCGTTATTAATGTAATCCCAATCTCTTTGTATCACTATCGTTGTTATGTTTATCTATTTGAAACTTAATTTTAAAAATTGATAGAGAAAGAAAAGAGCATGAGAAAAGGGAGTTTAGGAGACAGGGAATGCTGTGCACAAACCCACTGCAATGAGCTTAAAGGGAAAACTGAAAATGGGGCACCGATCAGTTTAAAAGGAGCATGGGAAACAAACACGGTCAGGTGCCAAACCACTGGATTTCCAGGAAATCACTCAGGGCATCTAGCAATTTATCTAGGGGTACAAGATGGAGCAATCCACAAGAATGGAATCAAAAACATACCCAATATTCCCCTCATCCTAATAACCATCTTCATCTTCATATATCACCTTTTCTGAGGTAAATTGTGTTAATGATTGACGTGAACAGTGAGGGGGCTCTTAAAAGGCAACACGAGTGAATCTGCAGATGATGGAAATAAATAAAAACACAAAATGCTGGCAGAACTCAGCAGGCCAGACAGCATCTATGGGAGGATGTAGTGACGACGTTTCGGGCCAAAACCCTTCATCGGGGGCTCTTAAATATGTTTTGTAAGCAAGCAAATCTCAAGGTTGTATAATTTATGCATTCTTGGATAATAAATGTACTTTGAACCTTTGAATCTTGGAATATGTGGTTGCATGGTGCAGTGTGTGGATCCAAGGTGCAGCACCAAGTGCTGAGGTTCTACCGTCCTGATACTGCAGAGGATGGACCTGGCCCCATCAGTGAGACATTGACTTTGTGGCCGAGTTCTTCCAAGTTAACACCTTCCACCACAAGTCTATGACTTGGTGTTCAGCACAGTCTGTCCTGCAGATATTGTTTGACAGGCACATCTGCAAACTGTTCAAACCAGCTGACATAATGCCACACCACCAGTTCTCGCCTACAAACACCCAGACTTCATTTGGCTAGCAGGGGAAGGGACTTTCCAGTCAAATCATTCCCTGTCAGATATCATATCATCCCCAATGCATTCTGCCCTCAGGATGACTGCATTGGAAAACAGACAGTTACTCACTTCTTTGAAATCTGTAAGTTTTCTACAAAGGTGTAGAGAAGGATGCAAGGATCGGTGTCTCAGTTCATTAGCAGCTGTGTAAGAAAGGACTGTGATCTACAGGCTGCTCCCAAGGTCCCACTGTGCTGCTGGAAGGTCACGCACCAGGTGAAAAATGCCTTTTGCTCCTCCAGCACACTGGGATGTCCACAAAGGAATGCAGGAGTACATGCTGAGGCTTGGAGCAGTCAACGCCAAGGCTCAGCGGGGAAAGCACCACAGTCTAGATTCCTTGCACTCCCACACATGGAGAGGATGAGCTGGGCGGGGAAGCCTCCAACTATGAAAGGGCTTATCATTCCAGGGAGATGACAAGAGCCTGTAGGGTTAGAGTTTTTTTCTTTTAAAAAGATTGCATGACTGAATGTAATGACCATGTAAAATGGTGCACTGCTTCGTCCTTTATTCATTATAATAAATATTTATAAAGCCAATATTTGAAATTTTGTAAAAACCCCAAACAATTGGACACAATATTATTGAAGTAATACCATACATTGAAAAGCTACAGGCCAGAAAACTGTCTGTTCTCTGGGGCTTGATTGGAATGAAAGCAAATGTGTAAACTTATATTTTACTGACATTGTTACTAAAGACAGTTACATTTAACACAGCAACACAACTGGAAATAGAGTCCATCTTGCAATCAGTAGTGGAACATGTGGCAACTTTAATATGTAAACAGTTTGCTCCTTTGGCATCAGTGTTCATGATTTATGCTTTAAGGCTGAGAAACCAAGCAAAATACATGTGTCCAAAGCCCTAAAGTGTCAGGAACTCTTTTCCTGGCACAAATACATTGCGATCCTACAAGAATCATCATGTCACTCTGAGAAAGCTTGAACTAATGACCAGGATTACGAGCAATTCTTGGCGAATATACTTTTCGGACATTAAATGAGAGAACCTGTAGTCTTTTGTTGCTTGGAGGAATATGGGAAATGCTGAAAAGAATGGGCTGACAGTTAAGAACTATCCTATCAGCTAACAAGGAGTCTATTTTCATTTCTCAGCATAGGGAGGGGATACACTGTGAATACAGACATATCAGGCAGCCAACAGCAAGATCAGAGATGGAGGCCACGTGATGAAACCTCCCAGGATATACTGAGATTTGACAATCTAAGGCCCAGGTTAATACCATTAAAATTATGAACTTGTTATTTTATTTTAAAATTGACAGTCATATTTCTATCAAACTAAATAAATTTCTCTTCAAAAAGTAAAAGTTGTGTATGATAAAAATGAATGGTAAATATTATTTGTTTCTATGTTTGCTGATTTACAAGAGCCCTCTTGACCTTTTATTTCAAACTCTTGACTGAAAAGGCAGAGGAGTACTTTAAGAATACAAAAGTTGATTCTTATTGGCAGAAAATGTTTACTGCTTATGCTTCCTCTTAAAATCAGTTAAAATAATTTTGAACCACTGGAAATAATTCATCCACTAAGTTCAATTGAAAATGGAGCTCACATACATCAAGAATTGTTGTGCCAGCAATTGCAATTTATCATTCCTCTCCATACCCATTCTCTTTCACAAACCAGTCCTTTCTTTCTTTTTTATCTTTATTCGTGTTAGTGCATCTGACTATTCCAAGCAACTCAAAAAAAATTACACTTTGAGTCCTGTTCTCTTCCAAACTTACTCTTAGTTGACATTCAAGTTATCAGGCAGTACGTGGATCCAAAGTATATGGTCAACAATCGTCGCTATGTGCTGCTAGGGTTAGGCCTGGCTCTGTTACCTAGCAACGGCCCAGTCAGCTAGGCGTTGTCTTTGGCGATGAGTTCTTCTGAGTAAACATCTTTCACCAACAATCCATATGGCAGTGGTCAGCACAGAACGTCCTGTAGATATTCGGACTACTGTGGAGTGGTTCCCTCGGCAAGCTATTCAAACCAGCTGGCAAACTCTATCCCCTCCTCACACCATCAACGTGGAATTTTAAGGCATTAGTGTCCGCAAATTAAGATTAATGCACTTTTTTCTCAATGCTTAAAAAGTGCAGGTATGCCAAAAATTATTATAAATTGCCAGCTGCATTAAAACTGGTCAGGACACTTTCATGGGATACTTACTCGTGTGCAACAGGCCTTTATAGTTATGATTTGTACAAGTAATCATAACTTGTAACTGCTGTGAAATATCCCCTCTTCCATTTCTAAAATAAAGAACTGGTCTCTTTGGTTTAAACTTACTGCTTCTCAGATTCACTACAGTTCCACTGTGAGTATATGGTATTACTCAATAGCAACTTGCATGATTTAATGGAACATCACTGATCTTCGAGAATCTGATTAACCTCTACCAGATCAGACTAACTTGCTGAAACACCCTACAAAGCCAATGTAGGTACAATCCACAGAGAATTTCTTTTACATCATTTAACATGCAATGAGGCCTCAGTAAATTACTTATTATTATTATTAATATTATTATCAAATGTACTGGAGTACAGTGAACAACTTGTCTTGAATACTGTCCACGAAGATCAAATCATTGCAATGGCCATTTAATGGAATATTCTGGAATTATGTAAATATTAATATAATGGTATTAATTCAAGTAAGAACCAAGGTTCAATTCTTAATGTAAGGGAGCTTTCATTTAGCCTTCAGTTAGTTTTTGTAGATTGCAAGCAGTATATTCAAGTTAAAAGTACATGCTGCTGCACAGAACAAGAGATTACATATGCAATAGCCAAATGTTAAGATAATGGGATTGTGTTAACTGGCTTGCATCAAACCAGGCATCATCACTAAGTTATTTGCATCATTGTGACTGAGTTCAAGCTGGAAGACCAGAAGGATGTTGTTATTTAGCAAATCAAGCACGGTCACATGTATAGGCAATCAATATTTTTGTGTGCTTCCCATATTTGTGTACCCAGAGTCAGCCCTGACCAGAATAATTTTGGATGTCTGACTCTCTGTTTGTCAAAGGTTTTTAGAATATTTGTATTAATTAGTTACTTCCGAAGGTACTTGGACCTTCAGAGGTGTCTTATCAATTACAATGTCCTCCCACTATGTATCTCAAAGGAACCATTTGTCAACCCAAAGTATTGAAGTAAACAATGTCATTGTAACTTGAAATTGTATTGAATCACTTGCTGTTACCTTTGATCTTAAGGGTATCAAACTGCGATGTACCTTTGGGTTTGAGAGCCTCTACCGAGAATGTCTCCAAAATGATCCCTGCTTGTTGGGCTGAATAAAAGCTTCATAACTCACCAGTGTCAGTGTCTCTGTGGAGTCTCCCTTCATAGTCACAACAGGTCCATTGAGATAGTACAAGGTAAAACAATAATAGAGTGCACAATAAAATGTGCTGTGCAGGTTGACAGTCAGGTGCAAGGTCTCAACAAGATGGATTCTGAGGTCAAGAGTCCATCTTATCATACCAGGTAAACATTGAATGCTGCTCTTGAGCCTTGTGGCATGTGCTTTCAGGCTTTGTATCTTCTACCCAGTAAGAGGCCAGGAAAGGAGGGGATGTTCAGGGTGGGTGGGATCTTTGACCATGCTAGCTGTTCTGCCATGGCAGTGTGAAATGCAGACAGAGTTCCTAGAGTAGAGGCTGGTTTCCATGTACCTAGCTGCATCCACAATTCCCTGCAGCTTCTTGTAGTCATGGGCAGAGCAGGTGCCGTTCCAAGCCATGGCGCATTCAGATATAATGCTTCCCATGATGCTTCAATAAGAATTGGGGAGGGGCAATGGGGTCATGCCAAACTTCTCCAGCCTCCTGAGGAAGCAAAGGCACTGCTGAGCTTCCTTGGCCGTAGTGTCAATATGCTTTTGGTGATGTCATTCTTAGTTACTTGAAAATCTCAACTCTCTCACCCTCAGCTCTTTTGATGTAAACAGTGGCATGAACACTGCCCCCTTCCTGAAGCCAATGATCAACTCTTGTTTTGCTGACATTAAGGGATAGGTTGTTGCCATGAAACCATGCAACAAGATTCCCCATCTCCTTCCTGTGCTCGGGCTCATCATCATTTGAGATACAGCCCACTTTTGTGGTTGCCAGAGGGTGCTATCTCTTACCAAGGACTTGATCCAGTGATGATTCATTACTGAGGGTGAGTCAGGAAGGCATAAACATGTCATTCATGATCCATTTGCGAGAAAACCACGAGAGACAATGGTTTCTATCTAGACCAGCCAAACAAGTACCATCTTCATAGGATCCAGTTTCCAGAGCATACATGACAATGGCTTTTTGTCCTCCTATTGAAGATCTTACTCCTGGCTCTTGCACTCCATACTGAGGTCAAGATCATCTCAACTATCAGCTTCCTAGCCACTAGGTCATTCCAAGCAACCTCAGCAGATCTCTACCATGTATCCTCATTTGCTGCTCACCCATGGCTTGGAGAGTACTTGAACTTTTCTCAATGAGGATGAATTTATCTACTTCATTTTCAAAGAGATCATTTCCAAGGCACCAAGATTTGCTAAGTGTGCTGATTTACCCCAGTACAGGCAGCTATTGAGAGCATCTGTGTGCCAATATGAACTCCCCATAATAAGTCAATCATCTCATCAGCAACAACAGAAAAGCCTTTAACTCACTGAACAAAGTGCTCGTGTGAATCATCAAAGCCTCTTCTTGATGGTTGACTGCATCCTGGCAGCATATACAACTCATTCATCCACAGAGACAGTCAGCTGCCAGGTACATTCAGAGACCCAGCATCTTGGATCTTGAAGGACACTAGCCTCTTCTTCCCCAGCTCCTTCCTCCTGTGCAACAGAGCACCACCGTAAGGAAAGCCATAGGAGAACCAGAATCATTGTCTATGCCTTTTGATCTCTCAGGATGTGATTCAGATGCCTCCTTCAAACCAGGAGAGTCCTCCTATACACTCAAATCAATTGCACGGATTTTGTCACGGCACACAGTGTTCTGAAAAATCTACCAATGTGTAGGGCAGCACTGTGTCAAGTGAGAAGCTGAAGATACGCTGGAAGTTAAAGACCCACCAGGAGAGGAAAAGGTCTGAGAATAAGAATCTCCGGCATTAGGGTATGGTGGCGGAAAGGGTGAGAAGACACTTCCTTTTAGAGGAATGCTTCTCAAAACCTCTTGCAAGAATAGAGTTCCATGACAGACAATGCACCAGACGAAGCAATCCGTATTTCTCCAACACACAGCCAGCAAAGTATGTCTGCCTGTCTCTCACTTACTGTTTAGTTGCTGCACAAAGGAAGCTCACTGAAGTTCAATGGAAGAATGCATCACTGCAAATACTCGCTGTTCCCTATAGACTGAAACACATTCAATGGACTGTCACATAGCACTGCGGTTCTTCTGCATGAGCATGCCCTCTGTGTTCCCCTCCACAACAAAAGGGGTGCATGATGGAGTATATGACATCTTTACCACATAGTCTCTCACGACCAGACTATGTAACAGTTTCTTCCCCCAAGCTATCAGACTCCTCAATACCCAGAGCCTGGACTGACACCTTGCCTTATTGTCCTGTTTATTATTTATTGTAATGCCTACACTGTTTTTGTGCACTTTACGCAGTCCTGTGTAGGTCTGTAGTCTAGTGTAGCTTTCTCTGTGTTTTTTTTTTACATAGTTCAGTCTAGTTTTTGTACTGTGTCATGTAACAGCATGGTCCTGAAAAACGTTGTCTCATTTTTACTATGTACTGTACCAGCAGTTATGGTCAAAATGACAATAAAAGTGACTTGACTTGACTTGACTTGAGAAGTGTGTGTAATAACTAGAGGAAAAGACCAGATGAGCTATCAGGAGGAGAGAAAGAACTTGGCATCGGGTCTCAGAAGCAATCTTCAGCAGAACGGCATTTAAGCACTGTTGTGAGTACCGCCATCACTCATTATGAAAACTGTATCTCCCATTCAGCAAGTCCCTCCAATGGGAAGTCGTCAATCAAGTGAGTAATTGTCAAGAGAAACATCCATTTAATAGGCTCCAAGATGAGGCACAGCATCCGCAACTATACCAATTTAGGACACATGGCCAGCTAATGCTATGTGCAAAATAAAAATCAGCAAAACCATTTTTGAATGTGGCTGTTTATTTAAACAAAATTTAAAGAAAATTTTAAGAAGGTATATAAGATGATGAGAGGCATTGATCATGTGGATAGTCAGAGACTTTTTCCCAGGGCTGAAATGGCTGCCACAAGAGGGCATAGGTTTAAGGTGCTGGGGAGTAGGTGCAGAGGAGATGTCAGGGGTAAGTTTTTTTACTCAGAGAGTGGTGAGTGCGTGGAATGAGCAACGGTGGTGGAGGCGGATACGATAGGATCTTTTAAGAGACATGGATCTTCACACTGCCCTTTATCTCCCCCCTCAGTTTCCTTCCCTCCACAGAGTATGCCTTCTTGTTTGTCCCCGTCCTGTAAATACCAATGTAGGATGGAAGGCCCTCACATTCATGCATAACTACAGATGTCTCTGGTGTTGCGCACAGCTGATGAACTCAGTAGAAATGCTGATGCCATTGCAGCATACCCAGGGCAGGTTTCTCATTACACCTGCTCTAACCATTTGCAGCTCTGTGTTGCCTTTGCTCATATATGTTATGGTTAATGCCTGACTGGTGAGATTTTGCCTGCTGGGGCCCCACATCCACTTCTATTTTATGATACCT
This sequence comes from Hemitrygon akajei, assembly GCF_048418815.1. NCBI lineage: Eukaryota > Metazoa > Chordata > Chondrichthyes > Myliobatiformes > Dasyatidae > Hemitrygon > Hemitrygon akajei. The sequence goes on from NC_133125.1 coordinate 59,869,679, forward strand.
CCTGTTCCTGCCAGTAGAGTTATCACAGGTCTCCCTTTTAATATTTGGATTCAATGGGGACTGTTGGATTGAGCGATCTGGCCAGAGAGGTGAGAGGCCTAACTGGTGAGGTGAGAGGCCTGGCTGGTGAGGTGAGAGGCCTGGCTGGTGAAGTGAAAAGCCAGGTCGGTGAGGTGAGAGGTCGGGCCGTTGAGGTGAAAGGTCGGGGAACTAATGAGCACTTCTAATTCGCACAGCATAAAAGAGGAAGCTCACTGTGGTGAACTAGATATACCTGTCTGACTGCTCCTGTGGCTCCTCCCAAGACCCTGCTGACTACCCCTGTGGCTCCTCCCACAGACCCCTGTATAAAGGCGACTGTGGCCTGCTGCTCTCCCTCATTTCCCCAGGATGTAGTGTTCTTCAGTCAATAAAAGCCGATATCTCACTTCCTAAGTCTCGGCGTGAGTTATTGATGGTGCATCACTCACTGCTCTTCCCTGGAGTCTTTATGAAAGGACTTAACATCATCCTGTGTGTTTCTGCTAATGGTGCTTGCTGGGGAGAGTGTTGTCAACCTAGTCGTACAGTATAGGTGGCAGCAGAGTGTTCGTCAACTTATTTAACCACAGTGTCTAGTTTGTATAACACAAGTGGTCACATGCCTGCTAAAGGCAGCACTCAACAAGTTTGTCTAAAGCCCAAATTATAGGCATAAATTAACTACAATTACAAGAGAACAACTTATTTGGTACTGAAACACTTAATTTATGCCAACGAAACCTAATCCCTCAGAATAATGTAAAACTGTCATCGGTGATTTTAAGCAGTCACATGCTTCAGCAAGCAATGGTTTAGTCAATAACACAGAGAATGAAGACTGTGGATTCAGAATCAGAGGCAGGCTTAATATTACCAGCATGTGTCGTGAAATTTGAAGTTATGCAGTAGCAGTACATGGCAACACATAATAATAAAAACTGCAAATTACAGGAAGAAGTATAAAAAGTTAAATTAAGTAAGTGCAAAAATAGCAGCGAGGCAGTTTTCAAGGGCTCAATGTCCATTCAGAAATCGATGGCAGAGGGTAAGAAGCTGTTCCTGAATGATTGAGTGTGTGCCTTCAGGCTCCTGTGCCTCCTGCCTGATGGTAACAGTGAGAAGAGGGCATGTTCTGGGTGATGGGGGTCCTTAATGATGGATGCCACCTTTTCGAGGCACTGCTGCTGAAGATGTCCTGGATACCCCAGAGGCTAGTGCCTGTGATGGTGCTGAATGAGCTTACAATATTCTAACCCACTTCAGTGAAACTATAACAAAAAGAAAATTCAGGCTTACATACCAGTGTGGTTACCAATATGTGATGCAGTGTTTGATGGATATATTGATGAGATATTAAACCCTGGCCCAATGAGCTTCCACAGAAGACATAAATAATCACATAACACTACTTCCAGAAACAGAAAGGGAGACATTCCATGTCTCTGAACAATATTTATGCCTCAAAAAACATTACTTAAAGAAGATTCGATGGGAACATACTCACTGTAAATTGGCAGCTGCATTTCCTGCACTATACTAATCAATTCACTTCAAAAATGGGTGAAAACAGCTTTAACGTGATTTAAAACAAGAGATGACAGATGCTAAACTCTGGAAAAATCAAGCTGCTGGAGGAACTCTGCAAGGCTCTGGTAGATCCTCTTGCAGCTGGTTTTCTCACTGTTAGAGATTATTTGAGTTTGATAGAGACGCTTCACAAATGAAGTAAACTTTTTAAAAGTTTGTCCAATCTATTTCACCATCCACAATAATCCAATGTAACTTGGCCCAATCTTTAATTTGCCTTCTGCAAAATGTTTAAAATATTGAGCATTTATAGGTTTTATTTCCAGGTTTCCTACCTGAAAGTTCTTTATTGGCTTTGGTTATTCAGGCATCTTTTTGATAGTACTGCTTTGAGACACCGTAGACCCTTTCCAGGAGGTTCCTGTTAGCAACCATGAGGGAAGTCAATGCCACAGGAGCCACTCTCTCTGCAGGCAGCTCTGATCGGCTTCTGCATCAAGCAGAATTGTTTTTTGGCACCCAAATGATTATGTAACAATGCATATTGTACAACATGTAAATGATTGTAAGCATAATTCCTTCATATTAAAATAATAAAAGTGTACAATACATAAAAACAAAAAAAATTCTAGGTGGGAAATGATTCTTCCATATTCTGCACACAACATGGTGACCTTTCCACATTGTGCTCTGTCTTCTCAATTGAGTCAGATCACGCAGGTTACGACGCACTGCTTGGACTTGTCCTCGGCGGTGAATACCTTCTTCCCATCTGCACTGAGGTTCTGTGGCCACTTGGCTCCCAAATCTGACTGCTCTCACTGCTGTGGCTTCTCTCCTGGGCACAGCAGTAATCGGCAGGCCCCGTGGGGTAGCACGGTAGTGTAGTGGTTAGCACAGTGCTTTACTGTATCAGTGACCCAGGGTTCAATTCCTGTCACTGCCCGTAAAGAGTTTGTACATTCTCCCTGTGACTGCATGGGTTTCCTCCAGGTGCTCTGGTTTCCTCCCACAGTCCAAAGATGTACCGATTTGTAGGCTAATTAATCGTCATAAATTGTTAAGATTAAATCAGCAAACTTTGAAAGGCCAGAAAGGCCCTATTCGGTGCTGCGACTCAATAAGTAAACAATCTGTACATCTTTGGACTGTGGGAGGAAATCGGAGCACCTGGAGGAAACCCACACGGTCACGGGGAGAATTTACAAACTCCTTACAGGCAGCAGTGGGAACTGAACCCAGGTTGATGATACTGTAAAGCATTGTGCTACCCACTATGCTACTGAGGCACCCCAACATTTCTACTCTAAGCTGTGCCCTCTGGTCTAGACTCCGCCACCAGAGGAAACATCCTCTCCACATTCACTCTACCTAGCCCTTTCGATATCCAGCAGGTTTCAATGAGACCCCCTTTCATTCTTCTAAACTCCAGCGAGTACAGGCCTAGAGTCATCAAACTCCCCTCGTGTGTTAACCCTTTCATTCCTGGTATCATTCTCATGAACCTCCTTTGGGCCCTATCCAAAGCCAGCACTAACTCTTTGAATTCTTAGAATATTACCCAATTTCTTTGGTCTTCTAAGAGAACAATTTAATTTCAAAAGGTAAAAAAGGTAAAAAATTGTTCTTGAACTTAATTTTTCTTCATCTCTATATTTAATCCAATTTTCCTTACCTATATTTGTTTTTATGTGTTTAATTTAAATCTAGTTCTTTCTCTGTAATCTCCCCCCCGCCCCCCGGGTATTACTCAATTTTTTTCAGTAACTTTTAAAGGTTAAAGAAATAAATTTTGGTTAAATATGTACAACGTTTGTATATTAATCATGTTCCTAGTAATGCAAAATTTTCAAGCTGAAGAAACAAAATACCTTCTTACAACAAATTTTGTCTAATGTAATAGATCTGCATAAGCTAGAAAAAAAAATTGAAAGCTGACCAGAGAGGATATCTTCACTCAACTCCACTCGCTCCATCACTGAAATGTTCCCACAAACAATGGACTCACCTTCAAGGACTCTTCAGCTAATGTTCTCAATATTTGATGTTTATTCATTTATTTATTTTTCTCTTTCTTTTTGTATTTGCACAGTTTGTTGTTTTTTGCGCACTGGTTGTAGTCCGTCCTGTTGTGTGTGGTCTTTTATTGATTCTATTGTGTTTCCTTGTATTTACAGTGATTGCCCACAAGAAGATGAATGTCAGGGTTGTATATGGTGACATGTATGAAGTTTGATAATAAATTTACTTTGAATTTTGGACTTTGAACTTTGAAACTGCCCCGAAAGGACAGAGGCATCATCCCTGATAGTGCACACAAACACATCTTGCACTGCACGCTTGAGCAGCTCCAAGGTAATCCCAGACCACTTCCGGATGAACTTCCACTAGGATCCTCTTGCTTGGCCAAAGTAAACACTGGAAAAAAAACATGGAGATCCCTATAGAAAAAAGGTGCTGTCTTCTCACACTGTCTCTTTTGGGAATTCAAGGTGGAACTTAACAATAAATTCAACTGAATGACTATATTTCCTCTAAAGCCATTGTTTAAATAGTTACTTGATCCAGCTTAGAGTGCAAATTTATCTTGAGGCACCATCTCCATTGCATACTGCAAAACTCCCACACAGGTCTTGATCGCTTAAGATGGATAGTTTCCAACTCTCTTGCAACAGTAGCATGCCAATCCAGAGAATATGACTCTTGATTGGACCAATTTCTTTATCACTTAATAGCTTGCAAGATTTTTTTAAAAACTGTTAGCATATTGGTTAATAAAGTAATTTTTATGATTTCATTATCATAATTACCTTAATATTGGATTTTTTCAGCACCAGGTGCACGGTTAAAAACTAAAGTGGCATACTGTCCCTTTGAATCCAATGTTTCTTTGACCCATTTGCTATTCTAAATGCTAAATTCAATTTCAAATTATACATTGCACTGGTAATTACATAAAATAGCATTAAGGATACATGCATATTGCAGGCTTAATGTTCAACCTGCCACTGAAGTGATAGGGATTGTAACTCTATGGACAGACTACAGGTGTCATGACATAGTGTCTCAACACAAAATGTCGACTGTCCAGTTCCGTCCGTAAATGCCGCCTGACCCACTGAGTTCTTGCTGCCCTTTTGTGTGCTGCTGCAAATTTCCAGCATCTGTGGTCTCATGTGAATCTAGGCCCATATTACTTAAGGTTTGGCACTGGATTAATTATTAATCCATAATGGTTTTTAACACAGACTTGACATTTAAATCTAATCGCATTTTCATCTGCACGTTCACACGTTCATCTGCAGCCTCCTCCACAGCCAGGTGATGCATTCTGGGAAGTCAGACAAGAAGAGCACAAACGCAGTATCTGGTAGGGTAGAAAGGAGTGCTGATGGACAGAGGGGCTTTGGATTTCAAATCTATATTTCTCTGAAAGCAGCATTTCAAGTCAAAGTCGAGTTTTATTGTCACATGCACAAGTGCAATGAAAAACTTACTAGCAGCATAGTAAGCAGCATTCATTAAAAAAATACAAGTTATAAAAAATATAACAATATAAATATAAATTAAACATCAATTATACACAAAATTGACAGAAAAAAAATTAAAATAACAAAAAAAAAGTCCACTGTGTTAAGTCTATAGGGCAGTGAAGAAGTCATTTGATAAGTTTATCTTCAAAGGCTAGAGCCTATGATATAAAATGTTCGGATATTCTATTGCTACTTTAGAAAAGGTTGACTGGACTGCACTTGCCACCCAGAAGGAAAGATGTCGTTGTGCTAGAAACAGTGAATATCACTAAACACAGAATGAAGGGGAAAATGTACATTAGGGTGTAATATTTGAATTGACATGCTTCAGAGGAAAATTCAAAGTTCATGTTCATTTATAATATGTATGTATTATCATATAATACCTTGAGATTTGTTTTCTTACGGGCATTTACAAGGGGGGAAAAGCAATAACAAAAAATTATACTCAAAGACAATCAATGTACAAAAGAGGACTAATTAGGCAAATAAAAAATAATTCTGAGAACACAAGTTGTAAAGTTGTTAGTGAGTCTGCGGGTCACAGATTCAGTCCAGAGCAGCGGTGCTTGATGTTATCCATGTCGGTTCAAGAACCTGATGGTTACAAGGTAATAACAATTCCCGAGCCTGGTGGTGTAGCGCCTTAGGTTTCTGTAGCTCCTGCTTGAAGGCAGTAGGGAGAAGAATGCATGGCCCGGATGGTGGGGGTCTTTGATGACAGATGCTGCTTTCTTGTGGCAGTGCTGTATGCAAGTATATTCAACGGGAGGGAGGGCTTTGCCTGTTAAACACTGGACCGTGTTCACTTCTTTCTGTAGCCTTTTCTATTTCTGGACGTTCATGGCCATTATAACGGGCTGTGCTGCAACCAGTTAGGATGCTCTACACTGTGCATCTACAGAAGTTTTTCAAAGTTGTTGTGCCATGCCGAATCTAGGCAATCTTCTGAGAAAGTAGAGGCACTGTTGTACTGGTCCCAGGAGAGATCCTCTGATGATAAAGATGATTGGAATCCATAAGTAACAAATTAAAGGATTTCAGCAGTTGAGGGTCTGAAGCAATATGTAGCCTGTTGTTGTTATGGATTAGGGAGTATCAATAAATGGTGGATTAGGAAGTATCAATAATGAGTGGATTTGGGAGTATCAGTAATGGGTGGATTGGGAGTATCAATAATGGGTGGATTAGGGAGTATCAATATGGGTGGATTGGGTGTACCAATAATGGGTGGATTGGGAGTATCAATAATGGGTGGATTAAGGAGTATCAATAATGGGTGGATTAGGGAGTATCAATAATGGGTGGATTAGGGATGAGCGCAGATGTACAGGAAATGGAGGAGATGCAGATGAGGGCAGCATCAGTAGTTGAGGGAGGGAGACACCATTCTTTAAAGAAGGGGGTTCTCCTCCCGTAACCACCCCCCCCCCCCGCCCGTGTTCCCACTGTTCGCTAAACAGTGACAGTTCCTTGAACAGAGTGTTGGCAACAAGCTATATTTTCAGATTCTAAACTGGTCAAACTGCAGCCTTTTAAAGACCCAGAGGAGGCCATGGATAAGCCTGCATGAAAATTATTTTAAGTTACTTTAGTGCACATTGAGGAAGGAACAACACAAATTGCAGTGGGACAGGTTGGTTTGCATAGGTTATCAGAGCCCTACCAGGTATACTATGGTGTTCACCCTCTTGAAAGATCTTTGGACATCAGCCTCCGAGACAGAGATCACAGGGTCACCTGATGCTGCAGGGATTCACACAGGTATAGTTTTATTCTCCCTTTCAAAGCGTGCATTAAAGGCATTGAGCTCATCTGCAGGTGAAGCATCACACCATTCATGATATTACATTTTGCTTTGAGGGAAGTAATGACCTGCAAACCCTGCCAGATCCGATATGCATCCGATTCTGTCTCTAGCCTCTATCGGAAATGTTTTTTCACACTTAAGACAGACTTCTGCATGTCGTACATGGACTACTTTTATAGTTCTGGATCACCTGCCTTGAATAGCACAGAACTAGCCCTTAGCAGACTACAAATTACCTGGTTCATCCACAGCTTTTGATTTAGATATGTCTGGTATGTTCTTGAAGGCACACACTCATCCACACAGGTCTTGATGAAGTGTGTGACAACTGTGGTGTATTCATTCAGTCTCAAAGATGAATCCCTGAATATTGTCCAGTCCATTCACTCAAAGCAGTCCTGTAAATGCTCCTCCGCATCCCTTGACCACCACTGATGCTGCGATCTTTAGTCTCTGCCTATACACTGAGAATAGAAACACCGCCAGGTGATCCGACTTTCCAAAGTGATGAAGCCTTGTTTCAGATAACCCAAGTGTTTTAGCATGGTTTACCTTTGGTGACTATATCCAGGTTTACTGTATCTCCCAATGAATTGTCACAGTGCCTTCTATCTGTTGAAGAGTTATAGAGCTTGCAGTTTCCAAAGCTTTTAATTTTAAAACTCTCTGCTACGCTCTGCTCCTTGGTCCCTTCTACCCCTCCAGGCCCTCTCTGCTGCTAGGAGTACCCCATCCCTCAATCCTTTCTGTAGATTACCTGTCAATGATGTGAAGAGAAGCACATAAGGTATTTCCTGTGTACCTCTTAGTCTTTATTAATTTGTCAATGCTGGTTGTGCAATGGTAAAATATCCCACACATGGCGTTCTGCTTATGTGTGTTCCTGTTAATAATTTTGAATCCCCCACAATGAGAATTGGCAAAAGGTGCATATCCAAATAACATAAGTAGTTTTTTATACCGCAAAACCTGTAACAGTAATAAAATATTGATCCTGTATCTATGTCGGAGCATATAACCCATGACGTTTGAACACTGAAGGCAGGGATTATCATTGAGAGGGAAAATAAATCAGCCATGATTGGATGGCAGAACAGACTTGATGGGCCAAATGGCCTAATTTTGCTTCTGTGTCTTAAGGTCTTAAACATCTTCAAGCAATAAAGGTGTTTTAAAAATAGTACCTGAAGATATTCTGTTTGTCTGGAGCTGTGATAACAATTGTGAAGTGGGCTGAGTCACCCTGGAAAGAAGTAATCCTTTTCAAGGGCCCTGCTCCACCAGATACTTTCTTTTCTGCACACACTGTTGTGTAATGAAAACTTGCATCAATACTTCACCAAGTAGCACATTCTTGCGACAAGCAATGACCCCAAATCATAAACCATGCAAAATATCCCAAATTCAAACTTCCTGTAAAAATAAAAATGGGACAAAATGAAGAGTTCTAAAGTAACAGTGTGTGATTGTAATGTTTTATTTCTAGGACTTGACAATAAACCTGAGGCAAAATAAGCAGAAGTACACAGGAGATAATGATCAAAGGCAGAAATTACCTGATATCTCCGAAGGCATTGGGCCCTGATGGTGTACCTGGTAATACTCTGAAAACCTCTCCCAAACAACTGGCAGGAGTGTTCAAGAATATCTTCAATCTCTCACTGCTCCTGTCGGAGGTTCCCACTTGCTTTAAAAGAGCAACAATCATACCAGTGCCCATGAAAAGCAGTGAGAGCTGCTTCAATGACTATCACCCAGTAACACTCACATATACTGTGATGAAGTGCATTGAGAGGTTTGTCATACCCTCAGTTCTAATTAAAAAGCTCCAAAAACCTCTCTCTGCAACTGGATCCCCGACTTCCTCACTGGAAGACCACAGTCTCTGTGTGTCAAGTCGGAGTTCTTGCTCTTCTTTGAACACGTGCAACTTTTTAACCGGATTCCACTCAATGACCAAACAACTTTTCCTTTTTTCCCCCTTTTATTTTTCGCAAGTGCGGCAGTTTGATAGTTCCATTAGTCAGTAGTCATAAGTAATCAGTCATAGGTCAGTCATTAGTCAAAAGGTGAAAAAGCTGGCTGCCTCTTGGACTTTGTAGATGAATTCAGACCTGCACCTCCGTTTCTCCGTTATGGTCTCCGACCATTATGTTTTCAAACTGGGCAAACACTCCTGAAGGTTCGCGGGCTCTTCTTAAACCTCGCACCGTTTCCAAGAAGTGCCTGCGCACGATGATCCCCGTGCCGAAGCCAGCGCTAACCCAAATGCAGTGACAGCAGTGCTCTTTTTCATGAAACAGTCTCTCAAGTTATTTAAAGTTCGGCATCTTACCGCGGATTCCAATGCTGCTCCCGGATTGCCGCTGTGATGCTGCGGGGTCCGCCCCGCCCCCCAGATGTTCCGGTCAGAAGCAGCCCTCAGGCGGTGGGTCCTGTCCGGTCTATCAGTGGATTCTTCCTCTTACTTTTAAATTTTATTTTCTTTTGCTTCTAGGTCCCAATACTTTCTGGAAACTCAAGTTTGACTTGACACTGTGGTTCGGAAATAACATCTCCTCCTCACTGATAATCAACACTGGCGCACCTCAAGGATGTGTACTTAGCCCACTGCTCTACTCCCTCTCTACACCCACAACTGTGCGGCTAGACACAGAACAACAGTGGAAATGATGAGCAGTTTCAAGTTCCTGGGTACCAACATCTCTATCGATCCTGGGACCCCATCACGCATAGATCAATGAATAATGGTACGGCGAGAGGTGGATGCCGCCAAACAGTGACATCCGTCACTAAGGACCCCCATCGCCCAGAACCTGCCCTTGCTTCATTGCTACCATCAAGGAGGAGGAACAGGAGCCTGAAGACACACACTCAATGTTTCTTCTCCTCCGCTATCAGATTTCTGAATGCACAATGAAACTGTGAACATTACCTCAGTATGTTTTAAATTTTTGCCCTCTCTTTTTGCACTACTTATTTAATTTCATTTTTATATATGCTTCTTTTTGAAATGTATAGCTTTTATTATTATTTATTGCAATGTACTATCTCTGCGGAACAACACAGTTTACGGTGACACTAAATCTGGTTCTGATTCTCTGCATCAGACGTGTAAATTTATTCTCCATGAAACTTTAGAGAATGCAGAGCCACAAGGTGAAAGGAAGTCATGATATTCTCAAAAGATGCTATGCAGGTACGTATGTAGATTTAAATAAAAATACTTAGAGCATCAGCACGGAATCTTTAAAAACTGGCTGTATCACAACGTAATAGAAGCCCTTTCAACAGGCCCTCACAGCAGGCCCTTATAGCAGGCCCTTTCATCAAGCCAACACAGCAGGCCCTCACAGCAGGCCTTTTCAGTAGGCCCTTTCAGCAAGTCCTTTCAACAGGCCCTTGCAAACAGGCCCTTTCAGTAGCCCCTTTCAGCAAGTCCTTTCAACGGGCCCTTGCAACAGGCTCTATTAGTAGGCCCTTGCAGCAGGCCCTTTCAAAAGGCCCTTACAACAAGCCCTTTCAACAGGCCCTTTCAACAGGCGCTTTCAATGGGCCCATTCGTGTGGGCCCTTTCAACAGGCCCTTTCAGCTTTCACAGCCATTTGTCAAGTTATGGAACAAAAGACAAACTGCTGAAGAAAGTCAGTGGGTCGGGCAGCATGTTTGGAGACTGAGGGATAGCTGACATTTCATGGTCGACACCCACATCAAGACTATCTATCCTTTTGTATCCACTGTTGCTCCCTAACCTGCTGAGATCCCCCAGCATCTGCTGTCCTTTGTCTATTCATCAAGTTGCAACTGACCTTCTACCTCAGTGCTATTTTCCTGCCAAATTTCCACATCTCCTGATTTACATTATACCAGAAATCTGTTCACCTCTGTTGCAGGCATTATTTGTGTTTGTACTTACTTTATTTCTTACATCCAAGGGGGTAAAAATCTTTTATATTGTGTCTCCGTCACAATGTACAAACAATAAAGAGGGGAAATGTGGGAGGATATTGGCCAAAGTGGGAGACAGAACAGACAAAGCCGAGACAGGGGAAGAGAGAAGTGTAAAACAAAAGACCGTATGGAAATTAGTTGAGACTGATTGCATGATAAAGATGTTTTATTGATAGCTCTATTTATTATCTTTTGCAAGCGGCATAAAGACTCACAGATACTACATTGGTTTTGCTATGACCATCTGGGTCACGTCCAAGATCTCTGAGTGAGATAAAACACAAAATGTACACATAAGAAGGGTTTTGGTGACATTTAAAGAAGAAAGGACATTGAATATCAGAGACACAAGCTTGGTTCTGGCAAGAAAATTCATATTGACTGATTCACATCATGCTTAATAGCTTCCTTCAAATCAGCCAGGAACAGAAAAGACTTGAATCCGTTGGTATTTAAAACAGAAGGAAATAGCTGTAAAAATAATTCTTCTCCAATACACTTGAGAGTTTATTCCCCTATAATAATCTCCCTTACCAAGACTTTCAACAGTAATGTAGCAATTTGTCTTATATCAGCGTGTATAGGGGCTTTCCAATGCAGATAATATATATCCACACCTCAAAGTCAGAGACCATTTGACCCACAAGAAAATAGTACTACACTTCAGTAAAGTAACACTAAAAAGCATGCACTTGAATACAGATTGAGCTAACTCTACAAGGGAGCACTCCAGCACAAAGTGTATCTTTTCTTTTACTTTTCAACAATTGCAGGATTCTCTCGTGGCCAAGTATGCTAATAACTTTTTTCTGCAGAGATAACAACATGAGTGACAACATTTTTTTTGTCATTGCAAGCAACTTCAGGTGAAATAGGCCTGATGGAACTGTGGAAGCTGCATCTGTAGGCCTGATGGAACTGTGGAAGCTGCATCTGTAGGCCTGATGTGTGGCCTCTGTAGTCCTGATGTGTGGCCTCTGTAGGCCTGATGTGTGGCTTCTGTAGGCCTGATGTGTGGCCTCTGTAGTCCTGATGTGTGGCCTCTGTAGGCCTGATGTGTGGCTCTGTGTGACTGATGTGTGGCCTCTGTATTTAAAAAATAAATGCAAATCCCATAATGGTGGACAGGAATGGACAGAGTTCTCTATAACTGCATGGTGTCCTTAGCAAACTGTGTGTTAGGTGCGAGGAAAAAAATTGCATCGTTTCTAGATCATAATTTTCATTCAGAACTTATTTCCAGATAGAATTTTTTTATGATGAGATCAAAATGATAAGATTAGTAATGGCATCTGCTTGCTGACAATAACAGAGGTGCACCTTAAGGATGCATTATTAGCCCACTGCTCTACTCCCTCTACTCCCAACACTGGCAGAATCTCAGATAGCGATGAGGAGGTATACGGGAGCGAGATAGATTGGATAGTTGAGTGGTATCGCAGTAACAACCTCACACTGAACGTCAGCAAGACCAAAGAATAGGTAGTGGACTTCAGAAAGGGAAGTGAGAAGGACTCTAGACATCATTAAGGGGTCGGCAGCTGAATGCGTGAGCAGCTTCAGGAAGGGATACCAACGGCAACACTGAGTTGGGAGTTGGAGGAGATTTGGCATCAGCAAAAGCTAGCCAACTTCTACCTTCTAACTGATCGCATCACCACCTAGTACGGAGGTTCTATTGCACAGGATTGAAAGAGACTGCAGAGGGTTGTGGACTTGGCCAGCTCCTCCACAGGCAAATGTTCCCCTCCATTCAGGATATTTTCTAAAGGCAGTGCCTGAAGAGGGCAGCATTCACCACTAAGGAACCTCACCACCCGTGACACCCCTGCTTCTCATCCTTACCATCATGGAAGAGCTACAGGAACCTGAAGGTCCACTTTCAATGTTTTAGGAACATCTTTTTCCTTCTGCCATCAGATTTCTGTACAGCCCATTACCATTGAACACTGCTTCATGATCCCTCTTTTGCACTAATGAGTTGTTTTTGATGTTGTAATGTTTTTTCTATATTGTGCAGGGTCCTGCTGCACAGAACAACATGTTTCATGACGTGTTTCAGTGATAATAAACACAGTCCTGAACCTGATTCTAATTTCAGGACATGCAACTCTTGACTGCCCTCTACAATGGCTCTGAGTAGTATGAGAGATTGAGAAAGATATTCCTGTCTGACTGAGAGTGTAACGCCAAGAAACTTACCCCTGGTCAGGAGGTCTTTCCATTCCACCTCTAGAACTTAGTTCTATTGAAACCAACTTACCTGAGAGAAATTTCTCAGCCTGCGCTTTCCTCTCACACATGTAAGCCTCTGACAGTAGACAAAACAACCCCAAACCTTGTAGAATCACAAACACATGAAAATCTGCTGGAACTCCGAGCAACACACATGGAACACTGGCGAAACTCAGCAGGCCAGGACGCTGCCAGACTTTGTAGAACAGCTGGTGAAAATATCGACAGAGTAAATTCAGTTACACCTTTTTAACTCAAGGGATAATCTTATATCCCATTTTCTCCTACACTTATTAAAAATTCACATATTGCAAATCCCAGAAATGGTATCCAGATTTACATTCCACATCAGTGCACGGTTCCTGTATATGATTAATTCCCTGCTGGTTAACTGAGCATGGGGTATTATTGAGGACCAAGAATAATATAGGGGTAGTGACCTCAGGTTTAGGCATTCTCACTGAAGTTCTGATGAAAAGAATACCTGAATCACTATCCACCTTTCAAGTACTTTATTTACAGTATTTTCCACTGCTACCTAGAAACAGTTTTCTACTGATCCACACTAACCGTGGAGGGTATAGTGAGGTGTCCTTTATGCTTCTGCAACACATTAAACATGGTGTGGTTGACTAAAATATGGATTTCCCTCTCTTATCTAGCAGTACAATAGAATGCTTTCTGTCATTAGACTCAGAATACAGCTGAAGGCCTGTCTCATTTGTGACTCAGTGAAATTGGTTAAAATGATCTGGGCCCAGGGCTCCTTGCAGATTCCCAGCATTTATTTCTTATCAATAACCTCTAAAATGATGAGGAACAAAAAAAAAGGATCAATCAATATTTAAAACAGAATCTAAAGTTGTCAAAATTCCTTCACAATGCACTTAGCTAAGAGTTTATTCCCCTGTATTAATCTCCCTCATTGGGATTTTCAACAGTCATACAGTAGCTTAACTTCAGCAGAGATTTAGAGGATCTTCCAGTACAGTTTATATGATCTGGACAATGTACAGAAGCAGTAAGGAATACCCACTTTATCTCACAATAAGGAAATACATTTTAATACACTAACATACAATTAAAATCACCACGAATGTGTTAAGAATGTTATTGGATCTGAAACCTCTCTGCTCCTGTCACACTGATCTCTTATCTATCGGTCCTCCATCTGCTCCTTGCTCTCTGCTGCCCCCTCTCTCTCTCTCTCTGCTCTCTGTTCCTCTCTCCCTCCCTCCCTCCCTCTCTCTCTCTCTCTCTCTCTCTCTCTCTCTCTCTCTCTCTCTCTCTCTCTCTCTCTCTCTCTCTCTCTCTGCTCCCCTCTTCTGTTCCCCTTTCTTGCTTCTCCTCGCTTCACTTTTCCCTGCTGCCTCTCCTTCTGCTCTTCTTCGTTCTTCATTGCCTTTCCCCTTTCCCCTCCCCTTTGTGGCAGACTTCCGGAAGCACTGGCATTGCTGTCAGTTTTAATAAAATGTCCAAACCCAAATGTCTTTCCGGCTTAAAATCCACCCCATTTGCATTGACCCCAGTTTTCCTCTCAACTCCCACATTCTTTTAAATGCAAATTAAAGGATTTAAAACAGCAACTGTGCACACACAAAGATATCTTGTTCATATGAACAACTGTACCAACAGATAGATCGACCTTGAAAATTGAATGAACACCAGAGACCCGCGTGTTGTGACTGCAAGACCGCTGTAAACATCTATTTATGGAATTAGAGTTAAGTAATAATTGCAGTTACTGCGTAATTTTTAATGCAACTTTTGCATGTTAGTCTGTTGAGTTTACAGTCATCCCAAAAGGTAACATTTGAACTGGAAAGATAGCAAGATCTTCATTCCTGTTCTTGCTAAAATGTTGCTCTTTATGCAGTTCTCAAACATAGCTGCATTGTTTCAAGCTGCTTAAGCTGTTGCTGCCTAGATACCTTGTGACATAGTGACTCTCTCAATACCGAATTCTCATTGGCAAACTCAGCAAACAAATAAGATTAGTAGGTGGAGGTAATCTGCAGCTGACGTCAGAGAGCAGCCCTGAAAATGTACAAGTGACTTAAAAGAAAGGTCTCTAGTTATTTGATTGCTAATCCAGTAATTGCAAAGTTAAATGATTTAAGTCAAAATTCACGAGCTCATTGGATTTGATATTTGCAGTTTCAATATGCTTTTGTTCTAGAAATGTGTATAAATCAGTTTACGTGTTCCTGATTTACACAATATTTAATTTCGCAGAGACACGTGGGTGTTTAATTTCCTTTGTGCACTATATATAGTACATTGGTTAATTTGCTTCCTTTGTAGTGTCACCTTTTCATTTTTAATCACTATATTATAGCACTGCAAGGAAAATTTCACCACAAGTCCGTTAAAATGAGTTTTTAGCCACTGTGCCTTCTTCAACTTTAGCATTCTTCCAAGAAATGCACAGCTCTTGGCAAGCACTGCCAAAACAGAGATCTGGGGCTCAATGTCCTCACCAAGCAGGTGAGTGCTTTCAAAGCATACTATATTTTTGTCTTGATATCTTTCAAGTTGGAGGATCTGACTGTGGGGAAATGGCTGATGTTTTAGGGCAGGGCTTGTCTTGACCAGCAATCTCATTGGTCACATCATTAGGAAGTTGGCAGTCAACGTCAGTAAGACGAAAGAGCTGATTGTGGACTTCAGGAAGGGTAAGACCATAAGATATAGGAGCAGAAGTAGGCCATTTGACCCATCATGCCTGTTCCACCATTCAATCATGGGCTGATCCAATTCTTCCAGTCATCCCCACTCCCCTGCCTTCTCACTATACCCTTTGATGCCCTGGCTAATCAAGAACCTATCTATCTTTGCTTTAAATGCACCCAGTGACTTGCCCTCCACAGCCACTCATAGCAACAAATTCCACAGCTTTACCACCCTCTGACTAAAGTAATTTCAATGCATCTCTGTTCTAAGTGGACGTCGTTCAATCCTGAAGTCGTGCCCTCTTGTCCGAGACTCCTCTATGATGGGAAATAACTATATCTAATCTATACAGGTCTTTTAACATTTGGAATGTTTCTTTGAGATCCCCCTCATTCTCCTGAACTCTAGGAAATACAGCCCAAGAGCTGCCAGACATTCCTCATATGGTAACCCTTTCATTCCTGGAATCATTCTTGTGAATCTTCTCTGAGCCCTCTCCAATGTCAGTATATCCTTTCCAAAATGAGGAGCCCAAAACTGCACACAATACTCCAAGTGTGGTCTCACGAGTGCCTTATAGAGCCTCAACATCACATCCCTGCTGTTATATTCTATACTTCTGGAAATGAATGTCAATATTGCATTCACCTTCTTCACAACTGAATCAGCCTGGAGGTTAACATTTAGGGTATCCTGCACAAGGACTCCCAAGTCCTTTTGTATCTCTGCATTTTGAATTCTCTCCCCATCTAAATAATAATCTGCCCATTTATTTCTTCCACCAAAGTGCATGACCATACACTTTCCAACATTGTATTTCATTTGTCACTTCCTTGCCCATTCCCATAAACTAGCTAAGTTTCTCTGCAGGCTCTCTGTTTCCTCAACACTACCCACTCCTCCACCTATCTTTGTATCATCAGCAAATTTAGCCATAAATCCATTAACCCCATAGTCCAAATCATTGACATACATTGTAAAAAGCAGCGGTCCCAGCACTGACCCCTGTGGAACTCCAGTGGTAACCAGCAGCCAACCAGAAAAAGGACCCCTTTATTCCCACTCTCTGTTTTCTGCTGATTGGCCAATGTTCCACCCATGCTAGTAATTCCCCTGTAATTCCATGGGCTCTTAACTTGCTAAGCAGCCTCATGTGCAAGCACCTTGTCAAAGGCCTTCTGAAAGTCCAAGTACTGCATCTCCTTTGTCTACCCTGCTTGTAACTTCCTCAAAAAATTGCAGTATGTTAGTCAGGCAGGATTTGCCTTTCAGGAAACCATGCTAGCTTTGGCCTATTTTGTCATGTGTCTCCAGGTACTCTGTAATCTCATCCCTAACAATCAATTCCAACAACTTCCCAACCACTGATGTCAGGCTAACAGGTCTATAGTTTCCTTTCTGCTGGCTCCCATTCTTCTTAAGTAGCGGAGTAACATTTGCAATTTTCCAGTCGTCTGGTCTCTCATTACAATATCTCCAGTGTCATTTGCTATTAGTCTATATCTACTCTCAACTCTCTTTTACCCTTTATATACTTAAAAAAAGCTTTTAGTATCTTCTTCAATATTAGTCACCAGCTTCCCTTCATCATTCATCTTTTCCTTCCTAATGATCTTCTTAGTTTCCTTCTGCAAGTTTTTAAAACTTCCCAATCCTCTATCTTCCCACTCACTTTGGCTTCCTTGTATGCCCTCTCTTTTGCTTTTACTTTGACTCTGACTTCAGAGTCAGAAGAAGGAACACAGAGAGGAATCAGAAATGGAGTGAGTGAGCAGTTTCAAGTCCCTAGGTGTCAAGATCTCTGAGGGTCTAACTTGGTCCCAATGTAGCGATGTAGTTATAAAGAAGACAAGACAGTGGCTATACCTTATTAGGAGTTTGAAGAGATTTGACATGTCAACAAATACCTTCAAAAGCTTCTATGAGTTACCATGGAGAGCATTCTGACAGGCTGCATCACAGTCTGGTATGGGGTGGGGGGGTGACTACTGCACAGGACCAAAATAAGCTGCAGAGGGTTGTAAATCTAGTCAACTTCATCTTGGGTACTAGCCTACAAAGTACCCAGGACATCTTTAGGGAGCGGTACCTCAGAAAGGCAGCATCCATTATAAAGGACCTCCAGCACCCAGGGCATGCCCTTTCCTCACTGTTACCATCAGGTAGGAGATACAGAAGCCTGAATACACACACTCAGCGAGTCAGGAACAGCTTCTTCCCCTCTGCCATTTGAATCCTAAATGGACATTGAACCCTTGGACCCCCACCTCACTTTTTTTAATATACAGTATTTCTGTTTTTTGCACATTTTTAATCTATTCAGTATAGATATACTGTAATTGATTTACTTACTTGTTTACTATTATTATTCTTATTTATTATTTTTTTCTCTCCTAGATTATGTATTGCATTAATCTGCTGCTGCTAAGTTAACAAATTTTACATCACATGCCGATGACAATAAACCTGATTCCTGATTGCTGTTTCTTGCAACATGCCCCAGGACAAGTTCTTTCCTGAAGATGCAGGCCTTTAGATGATTGGTGAGGCCGAGCACTGCTTCTGACCTTGCCCATCATGCAGTTTGACCCATCCTGCGTTTCACCGTAGGCAACACCAAACTGGAGGAGGAAAATGAAGATTCAAAGGGTCAGGGAGGCTGGAGAAGATTGGAAATAGGGCAAACAAAGAAGATGGGGGGAGGATGACTGGGAAAGATGGAGGAAAGAACTGGGGGAATTGGAGGGGAGGACTGTAGAAGATGGAGAATTGGGGAAGATAAAAAGGAGGACAGCAGAAGACAAAAGGCTGATGAAGTTCCAGAGGGTGGACGTCAGGATATCAAGAGAACTTAGATTGGATTGAACTTAGATATCATGGAGCAACATGCAAGGATCACGATGAGGTAGAGTGAGAGCTCGAGTCCATTCTTATTATACAAGTGATCTCCTTAAAAGAATTATAACAGTGGGTTAGAAACTGTCCTCGAGACTGATGGTGTGTCTTTTCACCTTTTGTATCTTCTACTCGACAGGATGGTGGAGAAGAGAGTATGGCTGAGGAGTGAGGGATCATTACTGAGCTAACAGTCGGCCCTTCATGGATACAGTGGCATGCAAAAGTTTGAGCACCTCGGTCAAAATCTCTGTTACTGTGAATAGTTAGGTGAGTAGAAGATGAACTGATCTCCAAAAGTCATAAAGTTTAAGATGAAACATTCTTTGTCAACATTTTAAGCAAGATTAGTGTATTATTTTTGTTTTGTACAATTTTAGAGTGGGGAAAAAAAGGAAAGGAGCACCATGCAAAAGTTTGGGTGCCCCAAGAGATTTGAGCTCTCAGATAACTTTTACCAAGGTCTCAGACCTTAATTAGTTTGTCAGGGCTATGACTTGTTCGCGGTCATCATTAGGAAAGGCCAGGTGATGCAAATTTCAAAGCTTTATAAATACCGTGACTCCTCAAATCTTGTCCCAACAATCTGCAGCCATGGACTCCTCTAAGTAGCTGCCTAGCATTTTGAAAATTAAAATAAATGATGCCCACAAAGCAGGAGAAGGTTATAAGAAGGTAGCAAAGTGTTTTCAGGTAGCCATTTCCTCAGTTCGTAATGTAATTAAGAAATGGCAGTTAACAGGAACAGTGGAGGTCAAGTTGTGCTCTGGAAGACCAAGAAAACTTTCTGACAGAACTACTCGTAGGATTGCTAGAAAGGCAAATCAAAACCCCCATTTGACTGCAAAAGACCTTCAGGAAGATTTAGCAAACTCTGGAGTGGTGGTGCACTGTTCTACTGTGCAGCGACACCTGCACAAATATTACCTTCATGGAAGAGTCATCAGAAGAAAACCTTTCCTGCATCCTCACCACAAAATTCAGCGTCAGAAGTTTGCAAAGGAACATCTAAGCAAGGCTGTTGCATTTTGGAAACAAGTTATGTGGACTGATGAAGTTAAAATAGAACTTTTTGGCCGCAATGAGCAAAGGTATGTTTGGAGAAAAAAGGGTGCAGAATTTCATGAATAGAACACCTCTCCAACTGTTAAGCACGGGAGTGGAGCGATCATGCTTTGGGATTGTGTTGCAGCCAGTGGCACAGAGAACATTTCACTAGTAGAGGGAAGAATGAATTCAATTAAATTCCAGCAAATTCCGGAAGCAAACATCACACCATCTGTAAAAAAGCTAAAGATGAAAAGAGGATGGCTTCTACAACAGGATAATGATCCTAAACACACCTCAAAATCCACAATGGACTACCTCAAGAGGTGCAAGCTGAATGATTTGCCATGGCCCTCCCAGTCCCCCGACCTAAACATCATCGAAAATCTGTGGATAGACCTCAAAAGAGCAGTGCATGCAAGACAGCCCAAGAATCTCACAGAATTAGAAGCCTTTTACAAGGAAGAATGGGCGAAAATCCCCCAAACAAGAATTGAACGACTCTTAGCTGGCTACAGAAAGTGTTTACAAGCTGTGATACTTGCCAAAGGGGGTGTTACTAAGTACTGACCATGCAGGGTGCCCAAACTTTTGCTTTGGGCCCTTTTCCTTTTTTTTTAATTTTGAAACTGTAAAAGATGGAAATAAAAAAGTAATCCTGCTTAAAATATTAAAGAAATGCGTAATCTTTAACTCTATGCCTTTTGGAAATCAGGTCATCTTTTACTTGCTTAGCTATTCACAATAAGAGAAATTTTGACCAAGGTGCCCAAAGTTTTGCATGCCTCTATATATGCATCCATGGTCTAAATAGTAAACATTTTGCATTATTCTGTCAGTATTTAGAATATAGAACATGGAGCATAGAACCATACAGCACAGAACCAGGCCATTCACCCACAATGTTGTGTCAAACCAATTAATCAGGAATCAAATGCCCAACTAAACTAATCCCTTCTGCCCAGGCAACGTCCGTGTGCTTCAATTTCTCTCACATTCATGGTCTGTAATGAGTTTCCCTCTGCCACCACCCCAGCCAGCACTCGTCGGGCACCCACCACTCTCCATGTAAAAAGTTTGCCTCTCACATCTCCTTTGAACCTACCCCCTCTCACCTTCAATGCGTGCTCCCTGGTACTAGACATTTCAACCCTGGGAAACAGATACAATCTGTCTACTCTATCTATACCTCTCATGGTCTGATAAGCCTCTACCAGATCTCCTCTCAGCCTCTGCCACTCCAGAGAAAGAAAGCAACCCAAGTTTGTACAACTTTTTGTTATAGCACAGGCCCTCTAATCCAGGCAGCATCCTGGTAGATCTTGTCTGCACCCTCTGCAAAACCTTGACATCTTTCCTATAATGGGACAACCAGAGCTTAATGCAATACTCGAGATGCAGCCTAACTAGAGTTTTATGAAGTTTCCTTGCTTTTAAACTCAATGTCTCAACTAACAAAGGCAAGCATGCCATAGACCTTCTTAACCACCCTATCAAACTGTGCATGCAGCCACTTTCAGGGAGCTCTGAACCTGGACCTCAAGATCTCTCTGCTTATCAACACTGTTAAGGTTCTTGACTTTTTAATCATTCTCTGCACTTGCATTTATTTATGGGGGCGTGGTGGTTCACAGAACCTGGATGTACCTCCAATATTTCTGCAGTCCAGGAGCACTAATTCAGGTTGACACTTAACATCAGGGAAAAAGATGATAGAAAGTTCAGATGTCTTTGTTGGGCTACTGAATTTGATGGCTAGCTCTGTTTTGCAGCAGAGACCACCACCCCCCCACTCGATTTGGCAAAAGGATGATCAGAAGATAGGCAAATTGGTACCTACACTCATTTACCTATCTTCCAGCAAGAAAAGCCAGCAGTTGCAAGTTGTAAGTGCCATTACAAAATATGACTTCATTTCAACAAATAATACCAGGTCAAATGTTACGTGATTTAATTATCAATAAATATCCCCCAAATTATCCCTAAGCTGCATTCTAGTAGAAGCTGGCTGTTCTATGTGGGGCAATATTTTTAATTTTTCATGACATTCATCAACTGTAATTGATTCTGTAGTGTTGATTAACATGAATTTTTTCTCAATATTGAACATAGTCAAAGAGCAATCGCATAGAAGCTCTTTCAAAGAGTTCAAAAGCTTTGAGGGTTACATCCAAAACAACTTACCCGTTTATATTGGTTCAAGGCTAAAATCATATTGATCAGGCTACTCAGCCTTAATCTGAAAGAACGTGATGTTTGGCAGGATCTACAAACTGGCCTTATTTTCATAAGTCTCGGTACTAGTAGGCAGATTTTAAAGCATTCACATTTCAAATAATTGTCAATTAGACTGGCCAGTTTATACCCGTGAAAATAATAAATGGTTCAAAGTTGACAATGCTGAAAGCTGACTACAATAAAATAACAAATCCAATCCAGCCAATTATTATTTCAACCAGTCTGCTCTCAATTATCAGTAAAGAAATCGAAGTTGCTGTTAACAGCTCCATCAGTATCCTCACCAATTTTGGCTTGCCAGGAGTGCTTACTTCAGACTTCAGTGTAGATTTAGTCCGAAGATGGCCCAAAGAGATGAATTCCAAAAGCAAGATAAGACTGGCTGCCCTTTACATTATGACAGGAATGGAGAACTCTGGTAAAACTGAAGTCAATGGACAACAGGAGAAAGACATTCCAGTAGCTGGAGTTATACCTTACACAGTGGAAGGTGGTTGTGATTATTAGTGCTTAATCAGAATGTCACTACATCCTAGGCCCAAACATGTTCATCTTCCTTTCAATCCTAAAGTCAGATATTATCTCACTATTGTGAAATGTTGTATTTCTTCCAAAGCAATGAAGGAGCACATACTCATACGTAGGAAGTCCAAGGCCATACTCAGCATACTTCGTCAGTCCTGTTTGTCCAAAACGTTGACTGTTTGTTTCCACGGATGCTATCCAACCTGCTGAGTTCCTCCAGCGTGTTGTACGTGCATACTCAGCATTGCTCAGATGTATAGCGATTAATATTTACAATGCACAAGTAGAAGAACAGTCTAACACCCTACCCTTCACATTTAATAGTATTATCATTGCTAAGTCCACTATCATGGTACTCAGCATCAACAATAAAATAATAATCGTATTGATCAATAAAATAATGTTGTGGACACAAGAAAGGGTTTGAATCTGGGTATTCTTTGGTGAGTGAATCATCCTCTGACATCCTAAAGCCTTTCCATCATCCACAAGGCACATCAGAAGTATACTCCATACTCCCCACTGTCTGTAGGAGTTTAGTTCAAACAACACTCCAGAGGCTCGGTGTCATCAAAAATCATTTCAATAACATCTCATCCACCACATTAAATGTTCACTCACCCTAATACTGGGACATTGTGACGTCACCTGAACTATGTGTTCCTCTCCTAGAATATGTTGACAATATCTTCCAAATCCATAGCTTTTTTTAATCAAGAAAGACAAAAACTGCAGCTACATGGAACAACTACCACATGCAAGTTCCCCTCCTAATCTTACTTGACAAAATATAACCTGTCCTTCACCTTTGCTGGGCCTAACTCCTGAAACCGTTTATCGTTCACTGAGAGAGTATCTTCATTGGAAGGATCGCAGTGGTTCAAGGACAATTATAGATGGACAAGAATATCTGTCTTTGCTATTTTCATCCTGCAAGTACAAACCCCATTTCCAGAAAAGTTGGGATATTTTCCAAAATGCAATAAAAACAAAAATCTGTGATATGTTAATTCACGTGAACCTTTATTTAACTGACAAAAGTACAAAGAAAAGATTTTCAATAATTTTACTGACCAACTTAATTATATTTTGTAAATATACACAAATTTCGAATTTGATGGCTGCAACAGACTCAACAAAATTTGGGACAGATTTAAAATAAGATTGAAAAGTGCACAGAATATTCAAGTAACACCGGTTTGGAAGACTCCACATTAAGCAGGCTAATTGGTAGCAGGTGAGGTATCATGACTGGGTATAAAAGTAGCATTCATCAAAGGCACAGTCTTTGCAAGCAAGGATGGGTTGTGGCTCACCCCTTTGTGCCAAAATTCGTGAGAGAATTGTTAGTCAGTTCAAAAGGAACATTTCCCGATGCAAGATTGCAGAGAATTTAGGTCTTTCAACATCTACAGTACATAATATTGTGAAAAGATTCAGAGAATTCAGAGACATCTCAGTGGTCGGAAAGCACTGTTGAATGCGCGTGATCTTCGAGCCCTCAGGCGGCACTGCCTAAGAAACCGTCATGCTACTGTGACAATTATAGCCACCTGGGCTCGGGAGTACTTCGGAAAACCATTGTCACTTAACACAGTCCATCGCTGCATCCAGAAATGCAACTTGAAACTGTATTACGCAAGGAGGAAGCCATACATCAACTCTATGCAGAAACGCCGGTGAGTTCTCTGGACCTGAGCTCATCTCAGATGGACCGAAAGACTGTGGAACCATGTGCTGTGGTCAGATGAGTCCACATTTCAGCTAGTTTTTGGAAAAAACAGGCGTCAAGCTCTCCGTGCCAAAAATGAAAACGACCATCCTGATTGTTATCAGCAAAAGGTGCAAAAGCCAGCATCTGTGATGGTATGGGGGTGCATCAATGCCCACGGCATAGGTGAGTTGCATGTATGTGAAGGTACCATTGACTGTGAGGCGCATATTAGGATTTTAGAGAGACATGTGTTGCCATCAAGGCGACGTCTCTTCCCGGGACGTCCATGCTTATTTCAGCAGGACAATGCCAGACCACAATCTGCACGGGCTACAACAGCGTGGCTTTGTAGACACAGAGTGCGTGTGCTTGACTGGCCTGCTGCCAGTCCAGATCTATCTCCTATTGAAAATGTATGGTGCATCATGAAGAGGAGAATCAGACAACGGAGAACACGGACTGTTGAGCAGCTGAAGTCTTATATCAAGCAAGAATGGACAAAATTTCCAATTGCAAATCTACTACAATTAGTATCCTCAGTTCCAAAATGATTAAAAAGTGTTATTAAAAGGAACATTTTTATTGCATTTTGGAAAATATCCCAACTTTTCTGGAAATGGGGTTTGTAAGTACACAAATATTTTCTTGGATTTTGCAGATATTGTCACTTTGACCAACAGAACATGGAATCATATTCACGAACCCCAATGGCCCTCGATGACCTTGAGATTTCAGTCTCTGAGGGCAACATGAGAGCATCCTTCAGGAGGGGGATTCCACAGCAAGTATCCGGCCCAGACAGCGAACCTGGCCGAGTACTGGAGGCCTGTGCTAATCAACTGGCTAAATTGTTAACAGACATTCTCAATCTTTTGTTTCAGCTGTCTGAGGTATCCATCTGCTTCAAGCAGGCTTCAATCATACTGGTGCCCAAGAGCGTGAAAACCTGCCTCGATGGCTATCCTCCAGCAGCACTTAGATGCAATGTGATGAAGTGCTGTGAGAAATCCTGAAGCACATCAGCTCTTGCCTGAAGAGTGACCAGGTCCACTCCAATTTGCCTACCATCGCAACAGGTCAACAGCAGATGCCATTTCATTGGCCCTTCACTCAGCTTTGGAACACCTGAACAACTAAGGTGCATACACCAAGATGATCTTCATTGATCAGAGCTCCGCATTCAGCACTATCATCCTCAAAATTAATCACTAAGCTACAAGACCTGGGCTTCAATATCTCCCTGTGCAACTAGATCCTTGATTTCGTCACTTGCAGACCCCAATCAGATTGGATCGGCCACAATCAATGTCAGCACAGGAGAGTCACAGGGCTACTTGCTGTTCTACTCACTTTATACCTTAATTGTGTGCCTAGGTACAGCTCCAATGCCATATTCAAGTTTGTTGATGACACCACTGTTGTTGGCCAAACCAAAGGTGGTGACGAATAAGCATGTAAAAGGGAAATGGAAACCTGATCAAACGGTGCCAAAACAACAACCTCTCACTCAACGCCAGCAAAACCAAAGAGCTGATTATCGACTACAGGTGGAGGAAGCTGGAGGTCCCTGAGGCAGCCCTCAGTAGGGGATCAGAGGTGGAGAGTGTCAGTAGCTTTAAATTCTTTGGCGTTAGTATATCAGAGGGTCTGCCCTAGGGCCATCACGGCAGCTCCTCTGCCTTCTTAGATTTTTATGTAGATTCGGCATGTTACCACAACCTTCTATAGATACACGGTGGAGAGCATCCTACCTGATCAGATTGCAGTCTGGTAAGGAAACAGCAATGCCCAGGAATGGAAAAGCCTACAGATATTGGTGGATACAGCCCAATCCAGCACAGGCAACACCTTTCCCACCATTGGGCACGTTTACAAGGAGTACTGCCACAGGAAAACAGCACCCAGCATCAAGCACTCCCACCATCCAGGTCACGCTCACTTCTCACTCCTACCATTGTGACGAAGGTGCAGAAAACTTGGTTCAGGAACGGTTACTACACTACAGCCATCGGACTCCTGAACCAATGGGGGTAATTTCACTCACCTCAGCTCTGAACTGATTCCTTAACCTGCAGACATGCTTTCAAAGACTCTACACTCATGTTTGCAGTATTATTATGTTCTTTATTTGCAAAATTTGCTCTCTTCTGCTCTGTTTGTCAGTCTTTGTTTATGATTAGTTTTTCAGAAATTCTATTGTATTTCTCTATTCCTGTAAATACCTGCAAGAAAATGAATATTGAGATAGTATATGGTGACATATTTGCACTTTGATGATAAATTTACTTTGATTTTTGGTTTACTTTTATATTCTATCATAATGCATTTATAACAGCACTGAAGCTGAGTAACACAGTGGGCCTACAGCCACTGGAGTCATGGACCTATCATCAGAATATTGGGTGGCACTGAAGTGGTCAGGACGAAGCATGATCAAAAAGCACATTTTTGGCCTAAAATCTGCTACGATTGTTGGGGTGGAGATAAGTCTCTATCAAAGGAGGTGTAAGGCACTCCTTCCTTCCTCTAGCCTGCTGGTCACCCTTAGCCCCCCGATCAGGGTCACGTGAAGCCATGGGAGCAGGTGGTGGATGGTCGTATGAGCAGCCGGTGCATATCACAAGTCCTGGTTATGCAACCACTGACGCCAGGCAGGCAATCTCTGAAGAGTATTGATAATGGCTGGGCAGGGTGGGGGTGGGGGTGGTCACCCGTCCTGTGAAAGCACTGCCCAGAAGAAGCAAATGGCAAACAACTGCTGAAGAAGAAAATCATGGAGAACAATCATGGTCATGGATAGAGAGAAGAATAAGAAGAGCTTGTTAGCAGATGAAAGACAGGTGGAAGAGCATATCATGAAACAACACATAATGATGATGATGCTATAAATGTCTGGAGGGCTTACACTGCTTACACCAATCAATCACTGCCTAAGATGATCAGCGTCTGGGTAAGGGGTGTGGGTGAGGGTGGATACATTTGGGGGGGGGTGGAGCGGATGTTGACAGAGACAAGGGGCAAGTGCTGGGATGGAGGTGGTTGTGATCACACTGCACAACGTGAGGAGAAAACAAAATAGGATACATATTGAACCCTTTGGTCATTTCATTAGTGAAGCCTAGCCTCAGGAGACAGGAATTGTAGGTTGGGGAACATCAACTGGGGCCAAGACTGGTTTCTGCATTTGTGAGCATGGGTCCGGGAGGGGGGGTCCCCTGTAGCGGGGACCTGGAGGTTATGTTTTGGGACCAGCAATGTGATCAGGAATTGGTGGGGAGAGTGATCAGGAGTCAGTTTTGGCCAGGAGGAGCAGTTCCTTGTGACGCATGGCCTGGGTACAGAAGGTAAGTAAAGGGAATTATGTAGGAGTCCTCGGCCAGCGTAGAGTTAATAGCGCATGTTTGGTCCAGGAATGGCCACTGGCTGTTGATTAACAAAGGCCCCCATAACAACATGATTCAATTTCCTTCTCGGTGATCCAGAATAAACATTGCACAGAAATGATGTCATTGAAGTAGTCAATCATGTGATCAGCACAAAGATAAAACACAATCAAAAAACACCTGGTCAAATTTCAGGCATGACGTTAAACACAACATGGCTGCCATTGTTGTCACTTTCTGAGTCATCCTGGATAAATATAAAATGAATCATCTAATACCAACACCAATGTTTTCTGGCATTTTCAAACTCAGCTATCACAGGTAAAAGACTATTCATCTCTATATAATAGAATTAAAATTAACTTATTTTCACCTTTAATAAAACTGCACAAAGTTACCATCCTTAAATATACAGAACTTTGCTTAAAGTAAAGGGAGAAAACTTGATACATTCAACAACTTTGTCACATCCCATTGGCTTGTAGGGGATTTTATATTCCTCATTATTCAAATTAATCTTAATGAATAATTAATTTAACTAAGGCAATTTCAGGCTCAGTTTGTGTGCAGTTTCCCACCTGTGATTAAAACAGAAAATGCTCTTCATCTTTATTACTGTGAGTAAAATGAAATGTTTCATCATAAAAATGAGCAGAGGTGTTCATAATTTATCATTACTTTTATGGTGCAGTCATTAATCCTATAGCCTGGGAAAGAATGTTAAACATTAAATATAATTTGGTTGTTTGAATCCAGTGACCCAAGCAGGATCACAAACTTCTGGCACAAGCACAATGCCACCTGCCTTTGCCTGCCTTTGGCATGTCATCCTTTCATTAACGTCCTCTTGCTGGTCATGAGATTAGTGTTCCATGCAGTGAGTGCGAAACCACACCGGGACAAAAATTTTCACCAGTGTTCTGGCTGGGAAAGTGGGTGAGGGAGAGTGCGAGAGAGAGAGTGCGAGAGAGAGAGAGAGAGAGAGAGAGAGAGAGAGAGAGAGAGAGAGAGAGAGAGAGAGAGAGAATGAGTGCCAGCACTTTCCACATACACAACTGTGGACCCTTGCACAAGAACACACTTAAAATGATGAACAGCTGCTGACAGACAGGCGTATATGTTACTATTTGAATTTGTCCTTAAACAAGTCAGAAAAAGAACACAAAATGAAAGTAAAACATCGCTCATTTGAAAGCAGAACAAGTTCAAATCCAGTCCAGTATTTCTGTGCTTCCCAAGCAGTTCTTTTTGAATTCTGCTCAGCTGAAATGTAAATTTTGACAAGGGCTGTAGAACGCTACTGTTTTCTACAAATTCTGGTTTATATTTAGTGGACTTGTTTGCCCGTTGCTTGAACTTGGTGAGTGGTAATGGATTAATCAGCATAAATGCTTGTTTCCTTTCAATTTGAACTGATCACATGGTTCCAACTGTCATTTCACTGGCTGCGATGCATGTACGGCTGCTGCTGATTCACTGCTGCTGACTGGCACCTGGCAAATGAACGCTCGTTCCAGTCATGACTGAACTGTTTCATTGGGAAAACCTCTTGAAGGAAAGCTGACCAAGATGCAAAGGTAGAGAGAGCATTATTTAAATGTCTTTAAGATTTTCACTGTGTGCAGCTGAATATTTTATTGCAACTGTGATCATTTATTTCAGTAATACCAATATTGAAAGTGACTAACAGCTTCCTTTCCTAGCATCTGAATTTCACGGTGGGTAAACACGCATGATGCTGGTAAATCTCAACAAATAACGACGTTTATTTTCAATAGTTAGAAAAATGTGATTTTCAGCCAAAGAAAACGTCATATCAATGTATTTAGTATTTCTACCACACAATCCAGAAAAGTTGCATATCAATTGTAAAACCTCGCTAGAAACTATAAGTTTCAGCAGTTGCAGCCATTTGATTCTTAAGAGATAATTATTAATAGATGCCATTCATCATAGCTGAGTGATGGACTTTGAAATATTAGGGTCCAAGGTTTCCATGGTGCTCCTGAAGATCAAAGGGAGAGAGAATGTTGTGGGGTCGAGCATCTATGGCCATTTATTTACCTTGGGTACCTTTGTTATGTATAGCATATGATATTAAATATTAACAGCATCCAACCCAGGTCCCTGCCTCACACAGCTACTGGTGACAGCACGAAAAAGAACCAATCAGCAAAAAGGTATCTTGGCATCTTTCAAGTGTAGTGGTTGTCACAAACAATAACTTTAAAGTGGCTGTTAGCCCTTGCAGTGGATGTGGGAGGGGTGTTTCGGATACACAAGTAGAAGGAAGGCAGAGTCTCAGACTGAGCTGTTGAGCACATTGCAGGAGTAACAACATGCAGTCATCCAGGTGGCAAAATGTTCACCTGTAGAGGCTATTTTTTTCTCTGTGAAGTGGTCAGGGACGCTACCAACGTACATCTGAACAGCAAAACTGTTATTTAATAAAACTGTTCAATGAACTTAGCCAGAAGCTTTATTGCAGTTTGATTCATTGGTTTCTTAGCAATTTGAGTTCAAAATCACTACCCAGATATCCCAACATCCTTTTGAACTTCTGCAGCGGTGGAGTAACTATGGGCTCAGTATTTGACCACATAACTCTAATGATAAGACTTAGTGTGGAAGACTAAACGTTTGCATTTTTTCTTGGGTGCCTTAGTGTCCTTTCAGGAAATGTCTTCAAAGACTCAACTTTCTCTGGCATTTCTCAAGGGTAGAAATTATGACTCCAAGATTGGGGGGTGTAGTGGACAGCAAAGAATACTATCATGGCTTGCGGTGCGATCTGGACCAACTGGAAAAATGGGCTGAAAAATGGCAGATGGAATTTAACACAGACAAGCGCAAGGTGCAGCACTTCAGTAGGACCAACTAGAGTAGGTCTTACACAGTGAACGGTAAAGCTTTGGGGAGTGTAGTAGAACAAAGAGATCTGGGAATACAGGTCCATATTTCATTGAAAGTGATGTCATGGGTAGATAAGGTCATAAAGAAAACTTGTGGCACATTGGCCTTCATAAATTCAAGTATTGAGTACAGGAGATGAGATGTTATGTTATGGTTGTATAAGACATTGGTGAAGCCTAATTTGGAGAATTATAAGCAGTTCTGAACACCTACCTACAGGAAAGATGTAAATAAGGTTCAAACAGGAGAGGGAAAATTTACAAGGATGTTGCTGGCACTGGAGGACCTGAGTTACAAGAAAAGATTGAATAGGTTAGGACTTTATTCCTTGGAACATCGAAGACTGAGGGGAGATTTGATAGAGGTATTTAATTTTATGAGGAGTATAATTAGGGTAAATACAAGCTGGGATGGCCCACGCTGTACGTCATTTGCACAAGAGCTCTGTATTCCCCTGAGGTATGGACACGAGGATCTCAAAGCCATCCCAAATGCTTTGTCTCCACGTTGAGCAGTCATGGCCGCAGATTCCCAGGACTCAGTTGGATTGTTGTATTCAAGTAGGTTTTGAGCACATTCTAAATCATCGTCTTTGTCCATCTGGTAATCTCATTCAATGACTCAGATTGGAATAGGGTATGCACTTCAGGTGTCTGGTGTTTAGTCGTGAGGGAAATGTGGCCTGCCTTAGAGACCAGCTAAGTTAGGTAGGATCTTGATGTTGATCTGATGATGGTGCTGACATTGGTTCACTCATTCCTTCTGGTACATTTGGAGGATTTAATGGACAGAACATTTGTGATTTTGAAGTGTCTTAACACATATGATATTGGTATCTGATCTGATAGGACAGCAGGGATCATTATTGGCTGGTAGGCCAGGAGACTTTGTGTCAGGTCTGAGATCTTCATCTTCAAAACCTCTTTTCCTCAAAGGCCATCTTGGTACTGGGGTGAACTACATATACCTGTCTGGACACGCCCCCTGCTGACTGCTCCTGTGGCTCCTCCCACAGACCCCTGTATAAAGGTGATGGAGGTCTGAGCCCGGCCTCTCAGTCTCCAGGATGTAGTATGGTGGTCACTCACTGCTTGTTCCTTCTTCCAGTCAATAAAAGCCGATACCTCGCTTTTACGTCTCAGAGTGAGTTATTGATGGTGCATCAGGTACATAGAAGGTGACAGTGAATTTCCTCTATGACCTTGCTCACAGCTGAGAGGTGTCTCCCAAAGATGTGCTGGTGAAGAAAATAATAGACTACTGTAAATTGCTGCTCATGTAGGTGAGTGAGAGGAGAATCAGGGTGGAGATGTGATGCACCATCAATAACTCACTCTGAGACGTAAAAGCGAGGTATCGGCTTTTATTGACTGGAAGAAGGAACAAGCAGTGAGTGACCACCATACTACATCCTGGAGACTGAGAGGCCGGGCTCAGACCTCCATCACCTTTATACAGGGGTCTGTGGGAGGAGCCACAGGAGCAGTCATCAGGGGCGTGTCCAGACAGGTATATGTAGTTCACCACAAGATGATAGCATTTGAAAGAGCATAGGTTACAGGCAAGTAAGAGGTGAAATAGGGCTGAAGGGAATACACTAGGAGCCTTGATTGATTCAGTAAGTCAGAGTGACTTTGTCTGAATGTCACCTATGCAAAAATGCCTATGGGAAACAAACATAAAATGGAGATAAATTTTTACCTGCAGTCAAATTGAGGAAACTGCTCCATAGCCCTCCCCACTTAGTGCAGTCCAATACATTAGTAAGATTACTAAAGGCATGTGCAGAGGCTGGAACTGCTCTTGTATTTTTCTCAGAGTTATAGTACAGTGAAAGTCATGTTCACTGTGCCTCTATATAGTTAAAATTCTCTCAGTGATTCAGGGAGTAGCTCTTCTGCTAATGGAGTGGGTTGGGATGGGGTGGGGTGGGTGATCCAGCAAAGACTTTCCCTGTGACCGAGAGCAGAGAAACCTGTGTTGAAACCAGCTGGCTTTCTCTCTCTTCCTGATGATGGTGGTCTTCATTACAACTCTGAAGCCATTTTGTTGTTGTCCCAGGACCATAACCGAAGCAAAACTGTGATGTTACCTCTGCCTGTCTTCTTTTTTCAAGCCTCTTGATAGCATGTAATCAATTCCATCAAATGTAGAGCAGCCAAATTATCATACCCCTGAGGCAGTGGACCAAATTTTAATATCAAGGTAAATTAGAAAGATTACGACCTAAATATAGAGCAATATGGAAGAAGGCCACTTCTTCTGGCTTTACATCTGATCCGCTGGGAACTAGCTGCTACCACCAATTTCCTCTTCCCTCGAGCTCAGCTCACATGCCTACAGTCACCCGAGGCTGTGTTTTACTATCTGCACAACTGCTACACTGACTGAGTCTTGGGTTATAATCGGTGATCACATTATGCTGGTAACACACCAACGATGCAGTTCTGGGCAACTCTTGTCTGACGGTTATCATTAGCTACAGGGCAATTGCTGAAAATTGGGGCACAATGCACTTTCTCAGCAGCTATATTGGGAGGGATGGAGAAGTCTATTAGTGAGAGGTTGGCATCTGACCATCTGATATGTTAACGCCAAGGAACTTACAGCTACTGATTCCAGACTACTGACCCCTAATGAGAACTGACTCATGGGCCTGATGTTACTTCCTCCTGTGATGCACCATCAATAACTCACGCTGAGACGTAGGAAGCGAGGTATCGGCTTTTATTGACTGGAAGAATGAACAACACTACATCCTGGGGAATGAGGCAGGGCAACAGGCCACAGTCGCCTTTATACAGGGGTCTGTGGGAGGAGCCACAGGAGCAGTCAGCAGGGGTCTGTGGGAGGAGCCACAGGAGCAGTCCAGACAGGTATATCTAGTTCACCACATCCTGATAATCAGTTCTTTGGATTTTTTTTTTTGCAAAAAACTATTTAGCCAAACTATTCCAGTAGAAACACAGATTGGCATCTGCAGTTCTTCTCTGATGGGCACTGTTAGCCACAGGGCCAATGCTGAAAGTTGCACACAGTGCAATTTCTGGGCAGCTGTACTGGGAGGGACAGGGAACATCCATTTTGAGAGGTGGCATTGTCTAAGTGTGAGTCAGTGCCTTCAGGGAACATCTGGAACTGAAATAGATGGTCAGACTAAAACATCTGTAAACTAATAATTGCAAAACCAATTTTTTTCATAACTCCCAAATTACATGTCTCACTTCAACCCAGAGAGTGGTAAACAGCATTCATTCAACGCATTTTGTGGAAAGTAATTTTAAAGGAAGTTGATTTGTATCCCTTTGTCAAATGTTGCACTAAATTATAATATCCATGTTACAACCGATATATTTTGAAGTAACATGCACTAAAATAGGTTTTCGTTGAACCTTGGCCTGGACCCTCTTTACATTGCTTTATA
Source organism: Hemitrygon akajei (assembly GCF_048418815.1). NCBI lineage: Eukaryota > Metazoa > Chordata > Chondrichthyes > Myliobatiformes > Dasyatidae > Hemitrygon > Hemitrygon akajei. Next base: position 59,903,568 of record NC_133125.1, read on the forward strand.
GTAATGCACTACTTTGAAAGCTTTTTCAGTGTGCTAGATGTTTTAAAGGATGTAACAGTGTTCTTCCAATCAGCACTAGTCAGTACACACATCCTGTAATCTTAGCCAAATCACCACAAAAATATGAAGAAGTGACACTGAATATTTGAACAACAGTTCGATCTAAAACCAGTGAATTATGCCTAAACAATGGAGACTGCAATGGAATGGGGGAGGATTTGGCTAGTGTAGACTGGAAACACAGACTATATGGTGGGGTGGTTGAGGAACAGTGGGAGACTTTCAAAGAGACTTATTATGATGCTCAACGAAAGTATATTCCAATTAAAAGCAAGGACAGTAAGGGTGGGGAGAGCCAGCCTTGGTTAACTAAGAAAGTTAAAGAAGGCATCAAACTAAAAGCTCGTGCATACAAAGTCACCAGGAGTAGGAGAAACCAGAAAATTGGGACAGTTTTAAAAAACAACGAAGAGCCACTAAGTGAGCAATAAAGAAAAGGAAGATAGATTATGAAAATAAAATATAAAAACGGATAGCAAAAGTTTTTATAAATCATATAAAGCAGAAAAGGGTTGCTAAAGTGAACGTAGGTCCCTTAGAGAACGAGAAGAGGGAACGAATATTGGCCAATGAGGAAATGGTAGAGGCTTTGAATGACTATTTTGTGTCAGTCTTCACTGTAGAGGACACATCTAACATGCCAAAGAGTGATATTTTAGATTCGATGGTAGGTGAGGATGTTGATACGATAGCTATCACAAACTTGAGGGCCTGATGATAGACAAGTCCCCTGGTCCTGATGGAATGCATCCCAGGGTACTGAAAGAAATGGCAGAGGTTATAATAGGGGCTTTGGTGATAATCTGCCAAAATCCCCTGGACTCTGGGCACATCCCGGCAGATTTGAAGACGGCAAATGTCACACCACCATTCAAAAAAGGATGTAGGCAAAAGGCAGTTAACTATAGGCCAGTTAGTTCAACATCTGTAGTTTGGAAAATGTTTGAAGCTATCACTAAAGAAGAAATAGCGAGGTACTTGGAAAGAAATGGATCAATCAGGCAGATGCAACATAGATCCAGCAAAGGCAGATCCTGTTTGACAAACTTACTGGAGTTCTTTTGAGGATATAACGAGGGCAGTGGATAGAGGGGAACAGATGGATGTTATTTAGTTGGATTTCCAGAAGGCGTTCAATGGAACTGGCTCGAGGGGCCAGATGGCCTACTCCTGCTCCTATTTCTTATGTTCTTATGTAGCAGGCAGGAGGAGAACTTCGGACGAGAAAGAGTCATTAAACTGAAGGACTGTTGAAAAAAGAGTTTTGAAGATACTGAAAATATAGATAAAAAGAATCACTCCAATAATTTCAACAAATAGAGAAGTGCTACTGGCATATCAAATTTTATTGGCTGAAGAGATAGCATATAAGACCATAAGACATAGGAGCAGAAATTAGGCCATTTGGCCCATTGGGTCTGCTCTGCCATTCAATCATGTCTGATCGTTTTTCCCCTCCTCAGCCCCACTCCCCAAGCCTTCTCCCCGTAACGTTTGATGCCATGTTGAATCAAGAATCTATCAATCTCTGCCTTAAATACACCAAACAACCTGGCCTCCTCAGCTGCCTGTGGTAATAAATTCCACAAATCCACCACCATAAAGAAATTTATCCACATCTCTGTTTTAAATGGATGTCCTTCTGTCATGAGCTGTGCCCTCTTGTCCTAGACTCTGCCACCATGGAAAACATCCTTTCCACATCTACTCCAACTAGCCCTTTCAACATTCGAAAGGTTTCAACAAGATCTCCCCTCATCCTTCTGTATTCCAGCGAGTACAGACTCAGAACCATCAAATGTTCCTCATATGATAACCCTTTCATTCCCAGAATTATTCTTGTGAATCTCCACTGAACCCCTCACCAACGCCAGCACATCTATTCTTAGATGAGCCCAAAACTGTTAACAATTTTCAAGGTTAGGCCTCACCATCACATCCTTGCTCTTGTATTCTAGACCTCTTGAATTTAATGCTAACGTTGCATTTACCTTCTTCACCACCAACTCAACCTGCAAGTTAACCTTTAGGGTGTTCTGTATAAGGATTCACAAGTCCCTTTGCATTTCTGATTTTTGAATTTTTTCCTTGTTTAGAAAATAGTCTGCACATTTATCTCTACTACCAAAGTGCATGACCATGCATTTTCCAACATTACATTTCATTTGCCACTTTCTTGCCCATTCTCCTAATCTGTCTAGGTCCTTCTGCAGCCATCTTGTTTCCTCAACACTACCTGCCCCTCCACCAGTCTTCGTATCATCTGCAAAGTTGGCAACAAAGCTATCTATTCCATCATCTAAATCATTGATACACAGCATAAAAAGAAGTGGTCCCAACATCAACCGCTGTGGAACACCACTAGTCACTGGCAGCCAACCAGAAAAGGATCCTTTTATTCCCACTCGCTGCCTCCTACCAATCAGCCAATGCTCTAACCACGCCATAACTTTCCTGTAATACCATGGGTTTTTAACTTGGTAAGCAGCCTCATGTGTGGCATCTTGTCTGAAAGTCCAAATATACAATATCCACTACATCTCCTTTATCTATCCTACTTGTAATCTCCTCAAAGAATTCCAACAGGTTTGTCAGGCAAGATTTCCCCTAAAGGAAACCATGCTAACTTTTTCCTATCTTGTCCTGTGTCATCAAATACTCCACCACCTCATCCTTAACAATTCGCTCCAACATCTTCCCAACCACTGAGGTCAGGCTAACTGGTCTATAATTTCCTTTTTGCTGCCTTCCTCCTTTCTTAAAGAGTGGAGTGACTTTTGCAATTTTCCAGTCCTCTGGCACCATGCCTGAGTTCAATGTTTTTTGAAAGATCATTACTAATGCCTCCACAATCTCTACCGCTACCTCTTTTAGAAACCTAGGATGCTGTTCGTTGAGCCTAGGTGACCCATGTACCCTTCGGTCTTTCAGCCTTTCGAACACCTTCTCCCTCGTAATAGTAACTGCACTTACTTCTCTTCCCTCACACCCTTCAACGTCTGGCGCACTGCTAGTCTCTTTCACAGTGAAGACTGATGCAAAATACTCATTTAGTTCATCTGCCATTTCCTTGTCCCCCGTTGTTTTTTCTCCGGCCTCATTTTCTAGCCGGCCTGTATCCACTCTCATCTCTCTTTTATTTTTTACATACTTGAAAAAGCTTTCACTGTATATTTTGATATTGTTTGCTAGCTTGCTTTCGTATTTCATCCTCTCCCTCCTAATGGTTCTTTTAGTTGCTCTGTATGGGGTTTTAAGGGCTTTCCAATCCTCTGTCTTCCCACTAATGTTTGCCTTGTTGTGTCCCTCTCTTTTGCTTTTACATCAGCTCAGTGGCCACTTTATTAGGTACACCTGTACAGCTTGTAAATGCAAATATGTAATCAGACAATCATGTGGCAGCAACTCAATGCTCAATTGCCAACATGATCAAGAGGTTCAGTTGTTGTTCAGACCAGACATCAGAATGGGGGAAGAAATATAAGTGACTTTGACGGTGGAATGATTGTTGGTGCCAGATGGGGTGGTTTGAGTATCTCAGAAACTGCTGATCTCCTGGAAATGTTACACACAGCAGTCTCTGGAGTTTTCAGAGGACAGTGAGAAAAACAAAAGCCATTCCATAAGAGGTAGTTCTGTGGGTGAAAATGCCTATTTAATGAGAAAAGTCAGAAGAGAATGGCCAAACAGGCTCAAACTGATGGGAAGGAAACAGTAATTCAAATAACTATGCATTACTGCAGTGGTGTGCAGAAGAGCATCTCTGAATACACATCACGTCGAACCTTGAAAGGAATGGGCTACAGCAGCAGAAGACCTTAAACATACACTCAGTGGCCACTTTATTGGGTAATGGAGCTAGTTAATCATGGTTACCTAAGATATCTTGTGGAGTTGACTATATATTCAGCGTCCTAGTGCAAAGAGCAACACTGGAGCATTCTCAGTCATATTCAGCCAGAAGATCTAAGAGGATGACACGCCTCAGCTTCCCACAGAGATGGCACAGTTGCTGAAACCTGTTGTTTTACATAAACTTATATCAAGATAAAGGCTGTTACTGTGCTGTAAGTCTCCAAAAATGTTTCTCTAAAAAGCTGAAAGCACTGAATACAATGAAAACTGCAGGATCATGCAACATCCTGAATACCAGCATTCTGTATCTCACCATGTATTTCAAAGTTCAGAATAAATTTATTATCGAAGTATCTATACATTAACATATATTACCTTGAGATTCATTTTCTGACAGCATTTATGGAAGGGGGGTGGGAAGCAGTACAATGGAATTTATAGAAAATTATACATATAAAGACTGACAAATAACCAATGTGAAAAAGAAGACAAACTGAGCAAATAATAAAAAATAATACTGAGAACATGAGTTGTAAAGAGTTCTTGAAAGTGAGTCTGTAGGTTGTAGAATCAGGTTAGAGTAGTGGTGATTGAAGTTAACCATGCTGGATCAGGAGCCTGATGGTTTTAGGGTAATAACTAGTCTTGAACCTGGTAATTTGGGACCTAAGACTGCTGTACCTCTAGCCCAATGGTGGTAGTGAGAAAAGGACATGACCTGGATGGTGGGTCTTTGATAATGGATGCTGCTTTCTTGTGGCACTGCACTATGTAAATGTACTCAGTGGTTCTGAGGGCTTTGACTGTGATGGAATGGGCTGTGTTCATCACTCTCTTTAGCTTTTTCCATTTCTGGACATCGGTGTTTCCATACCAGGCCATGATGCAACAAGTCAGGGTATTCTCAATTGTGCATCTGTAGATGTTTGTTGAAGTTTTTGACATGCTGAATTGACTCAAACTTTTAAGAAAGTAGAGACATTGTTGAGCTTTTTTTTGTGATGATACTCAAGTGATGGTCCCAGGACAGATTCTCTGACATGCTAACGCCAAGGGATTTAAAGCTACTCACTGTCTACCACTGAATCCCCTAATGAGAACTAGCTCATGGATCGACAGCTTCTTCCTACTGTAGATGATCATCAGCTCTTTGTTTTTTTTCCAAACTACTTGGCCAAACTATTCCAGTACAAACACAAAATGGCATCTGCCCAATGATATGGAGAACTCCTCGGGTATGTCCTGTGTATAGAAAGCAAGAAAAACCTAATCCTTCTAATTATTGCCCCATCAGCTCTCAATCATTATCAAAATGGTCAAAGGTGTTGTTCATGATACTATCTATCCAGCAACACTCACTAATGGCCTACTAGTCAACAGTTTGATTTTACTAGGACAATTTGTCAGGGCAGCCTGGTACCAGCTGAATTTCTGAAGTGACAAAGAGTGAGTGCCCTTGGCACTAAAGTAATATTTGAGTGAGTGTGGTCTCATAAAACTGAGGTCAATGCTAAACAAAGGGGAAGTTTCCCAGAACTTGAAGTCCCACCTTTTCAAAAGGAGAATGGTTATGGTTGTTAGTTTTGTTTAGGCAGTCCAAACCGTGGTTTCCCTTTTTCATTTTAAGATGCTGAATATTGCTGTGATGATTTCAAAAGGAATTATGTTGTTCCTGCATTCTGGAGAGGCTTTTAGATGTCTGTGAGAAGTTCTGACCAATTGCACCTGGAAGGGCATGAAGTATTTTTGGGGATGTTGTAGCTGTACATGCTGAGTGTATGAGTTTGATGGCCAGTACATGCTGTTAACATCACATGGCCCAACTGCATCCATTTGATCCCACCTCCTCTTGTTTCTGCTTCTGCATGTTTCTGTAGGTCTAAATATATTACCCACTTTGTCTATTTGGTTCTGCCCTCAGTCTTGTCCATCTCTCTGCAGGTAAAAATTGCAGATTAGTTGGAAAAGGAAAGATCTATCATTCACCATTTAGCCTTCAGGGGGGAGAAAAAACAAATGCTGAAAATCTGTAATAAAATGCAGAGGCCACTCAGTAGGTGAGACAGCAGCTGTGGAGAGAGTTGATAAAGGGAGTTCGAGCTGAGATGTTCACCCTGTTATTCTCACCAGAGATGATGGCCAACCTGCTGAATGCTTCCTGCATTTCCTGTTTCAAATTGGCTCTGAAATTGTTAGCAGGGTGGGACATCAGATTAGTCATCTGTAGCCAGACCATGAAACAAGTTGAACTGGTTTTCAAAGAGCCTTAACAAGAGCAAAAAGGTCTGTCCTGACATCACTAGAAACAGAGACAGTCAAGTATAAATGCTCCAAGTTGAAATGTAACAATGGAATTATTGTTTAAGGTTATATCAGATATTTTACATAGTTTAACAGACAAGCTGCTGAAATGTGTTCATGTATTTTGTTTCCTTATCATATTAAATTACATTTCAAAGTTCCAAATAAATTTATTATCGAAGTACATATATGTCACCATATACAACCCTGAGATTCATTTTCTTGTGGGCATACACAATAAATCCATAATAGAATAATAACCATAATAGAATCAGTGAAAGACCACACCAACTTGGGTGTTCAACCAGTGTTCAAAAGACAACAAACTGTGCAAATACAAAAAGAAATAAATAATAATAATAAATAAATAAGCAACAAATATCGAGAACATGAGATGAAGGGTCCTTGAAAGTGAGTCCCTAAGTTCTGGAACATTTCAATGATGGAGTAAGTGAAGTTACCCTCTTTGGTTCAAGAGCATGATGGGTGAGGGATAATAACTGTTCCTGAACCTGGAGGTGTGAGTCCTGCGGCTCTTGTACCTTCTTCCTGAAGTGGTGAGAATGGAGCATGACCTGGGTGGTGGATGCTGCTTTCCTCAGGCAACTCTTCATGGAGATGTGCTCAATGGTGAGGACTGAACCATATGCTCTACACTTTGTAGGATTTTCCATTCAAGGGCTTTAGTGTTTCCATACCAGGCTGTGATGCAGCCAGCCAGTACTCTCCACCACACATCTATAGAAATTTCTCAAAGTTTAGATGTCATGCCAAATCTTCGCAAAATCCTAAGAGAGTAGAGGAACTGCCATACTTTTTTTCATAACTGCACTTATTTGATGGACCCAGGACTGGTCCTCGGAAATAATAACACCAAGGAATTTAAATTTGCTGGCCCTCTCCCTCTCCAATGAGGACTGGCTCAAGCGCCTCTGGTTTCCTTCTCCTGAAATTAATAATCAGCTCCTTGGTCTTGCTGACATTGAGTGAGAGGTTGTTATGGCACCACTTGGTCAGATTTTCAATCTCCCTCCTATATGCTGGTTTGTCACCACATTTCACTTGGCCTATGGTAGTGGTGTCATCAGCAAATTTCAGTATGGTATTGGGGCTGTGCTTAGCCACACAGTCACAAGTGTAAAGCAGATAGAGCGGGGGGCTAAGCACACAGGCTTGTGCTGTACTTGTGCTGATGGAGATCGTGTTAGGAGATGTTGTTGCCTATCTGAACTGACTGAACCATTTGTGTTACCATAGTAACTACTTCATTTTAAATTCCTCTAAACATTTCATACAGTTAAATGCAGATACATGAATACAGAAACTGATATTATGAATAACAAGATTATAAGCAAATATAATTTTATATTTATCTGAAACCTAGGATTCTGATACAAATGTTTTACAAGTAAAATAATTTTCAAGGCCTTTGTAATCCAGCCCAATAGGTAAGTTAGTCTGTTCCTATATCCTTACTTCATTGGTTTCTGCAAATAAAACAAAGTGAGGTGTTTTATGTTTAACAAAACCCGTGATACATTTTATTAAACTCCAAAATCTATGCAACAAAAACACTCTAAAATCCTTTTATGTAATAACGTCATCACATCAAGCCAGCCTCTTAAACGAAACCCCAACTCAATGTGGGTGGCAGTAAATTATGGACATTACTCCCAATTATGTTACCCGACAAAAGCCACTCCAAAATTAATTAAAACTGGGCCAAGTGTTCCATGGGTGGAGGAACTGCCGGAGCTGCTGGCTTGGCCAGGGGTGTTGCCAGGCTCATGGTCATGTTGTGTTGGCAGGGGCATGGTCATTTTGTGTTGGCAGGGGCATGGAAGTGGAATACTCCAAATCTTGGTGGGCCAGTTTAAAGTAATCTACTGAAATACCTTCAGGTTTACCCATCCTATCTGTGATAAAAGTCTTTTCTCCCCGTTCCAAAACACAGAACAGGCCATTGTGAGGGGCCTAAGGGTGTGTTGGTGTGTGTCATGGCGGACGAGAACAAACGAGGCGGAATGTAGGTGAACTGGAACCCAAGGGTGTTGCACGCCATGATGGGACGTAGGAATAGGTGCAGAGGAATTGAATTCACTGAGGAGGGTGGAGTACTGTTGAGAGGTCACAGTTCACCACGGTAAGGAGGTGACAGGAACTGCAGGAGTGGGGAAGAGGACTAACAATGCCCACATTCACATGGTCAGACATGATCAGGGACCTCAAAAGGTGCCAAAGGCGCCTGGATATGATGGTTAATTTTTGCCCACTGGCACTCAACAGAGGCTGCAATCAAATCACACACGTCCTTTCTGAGGCCATGCCACCCAAACTTTAGTGCAACCAGTTTCTGTGAGGCCTTCTGACTCGAATGCGAGAGGCCACGTACAGAGTCAAAAAACAGTCCACCTCCAGTTTGCGGGCACTATGTCGCTGGTTGTGAATTATGTACATTTCTCTTGTTTACATCACCCTACAGCAGCCTTTCTCAACAGTTTTGCCCTGGAGGAACGCTTGAAATAATTTTCAGGTCTCAGGGAACCCCTGTGTAAAAATTATAACATCTACAGCTCACGGTATGTTAGCGTGATCAGGAATTTGTAGATATAGTAATCCAAAAATAATTGTCAATGCTCTTTTGAGGAGAGAATGTATTTTTAGCCAACCTTTTTTGGAACAAAACAGGTAATTAAGTTTATCTTACCATTCTTGAAATTAATATCTTTCTTTCCCTTTCATATATTTTAAAAACTCATAAGGCAAACATAATAAATGTCTGTTAAGTAATTGGATAAGCCAACAAGGGATTTAATTTTTCTACAGGTGGGCTCAGTAGATGTAATTTTAATAAAGACTGTAAATTGATTTTAATTAATGCTATTTACAACATGAAAGTTTATTGACAATGTTGAATAGTAAAGTTACTAAAAACCATAAGCCGAAGCAATATTAATAAAAATATAGCCTAAGACACAATTTTATACAAGACTTCAATAAAACATTTTCTTACTAAGTGACATGATCAGGCTCAAATAGAGGCCTAGCATGTGAAACCTGTGCCTGTTTTTTGCTGCACAAGTACTCAATTCTGTGTTGAACTCAAGATAAGTGGCAGGCAGCAGCTGATTCTCAGCGCATAAAAATTATTTCTTTAGAATGAAAATTTCCCTCCAATTTTCTACTACAGGGGTAGAGTTCGTTCACTCCTATAAGTCAGTTGGTGGCGCGGAAGGGTAAGTTAGGGAGTTAACTCAGGAGGGAGAGGCTGACGTCACAGCCCAAGTTGGGCAAGTCCATTCAATGCTTGGAAAAAGCACTTCACACTCCTCTTCAGCCTACTGTCCTCCCCTCCACGCAATACAGCGCTCATCAAATATCAGCGGCCTCTCCTACCTCATGTCAAAAACTGAGCATGGACTCAAGCAAGTAATTACGGTCTTACTGCTCACTGTCAGACTGAGCTAAGAAACCTCTAACGAGATTGCTAACTGGGCTGCTCGGTCACTGCCCACCACTGCGAGTGCTGGCATCGCACATTGCACAAAGTTCAAAAAACCATGTGTTTTTTTTAAATCACAGCCGCTCACAGAACCCTAGGGTTCCAGAGAACTCCAGTTGAGAAACCCTGCCCTACAGTGTCCTTTTGGTCTTTGGACATTGAAATCCATTTTGATAATCTTTTACATGTCTAATTGTTTTCAATACTGTAGTCTAGAAAGATTTAGCTAAGTGTAAAAACTTCATTAATTTTGGTTTCAATGTCTTCTTCACCTCAAACTGCTTTATGGGTGCAAGGATGCCTTAATCCTGTAGGTGCTGAGGTGACTGGTGAGGCGGGGTTCACCGAATGCCAGACCAGAGGCACCTAATGCTTAATTGGCCAAGCCTCTAGATGTTTTAAGTGTTAAACTTCACAGCCATAGGGAGAAATAGACAAGATAGTCACGAGAATGAATTAAGTGGCTACAACACGAGTAATTCATAAAATAGTTTTAATATTAACTTCAATATTCTCAGTATGATTCTCCATAAAAAAAACACTAAAAATGCTAATCTCTGTCAAATGGGGTTTGTTTTTGTAGTGGTGTACTAAGGCATAATTGCGTAAGTTAATGGCCAAATGAGTCATAGTTTATCCATCCCTGCAAAACAATATTTGAATAAATGGTATCTAAATCCTTCAGAGAGATTATTTCAAAATTCCATTCGTTTTTGTAAATTCACCTTTGTATGTTTGTTTCAGGAGTCATTCCTTTTACCTTAATCCCCATTTTAAGTCCCATTCACGCTCTGTGAAATATTTTAGACATAAGAATTATAGATAAAAGCAGAAAGCACTAGGAATGTTGAATATTTCAAGCAGCTTCCTTGGTGAGAAGTGCCACCCTGAAACATTAAACCCATTTACTTCTCTTCAGCTGCTGTCTGACTTGCTGAGTACTTCAAGAGTTCTGTGCTTTTATTTCAGATTTCCAGAATTAATAATTTATTGAAATATAAATGAGATTTCCCCTTCCTTCCTTGTTATTCTTCTGATTAAGTGCTCGACCAGTTCATTGCCACTGTCTACATATGGTGCCTAATTATAACTTGCACAGGAAATGAGGCAGTCCATGCCACAGAAAATGCTGAGCCTTTGAGAGGAGAGCTAACATGATATTGAATATTTTATTACACCTTACCATCCCAAAATGACTGGCAGCCAGGGATCAATTCTAGTGTGAGGAACACAGCAGTCATAGGGTGTAGGCCAACCTCCCACTGCTCCACCACTCTTGAGCCATGTACTCACACTCATGGCTGCCAGCTTGCCCTCCTTCTGCCACCTGTTTGTCCGTCTTCTTCCCCCTTCCTTTCCAGTCCTGAGGAAGGGTCTCAGCCTGAAACGTCAACTGTTTATTCATTTCAATAGATGCTGCCTGGCCTACTGAGCTCCTCCAGCACTTTACAGGATGTGCTTTGCTTTTCCATATAATCACCTTCGACTACACTTGTCTGAGGGATGAAGATTTAGCCAAGATGCTCGGGGTAAACAAGGCCACAGCAGATTTTATGTCTACCTGAGCAGGTATGTTAGGTTACTGACAGATGGCACCTCCAGCATTGTAGCACTCCCTCTGTGTGCACAAAGGTGCAAGTCTGCATTTTTATGCTTAAACTTCTGGACTGGACCATATCATCTTCTGGCTCAAAGGCTCAACTGCTACAAAATGAACTGCAGGTCATTTTTTCATAGATGTGTTTCTTTAAGATTAATGGCTAGCACCTTCTCTTCCTTGCTGATTAGAAAATCTAAATCACCATCCATTACGAATGCTTGCAAACTGAGAGTCTTGGAACACTACAACACAGAAACAGGCCCTTTGGTCCATCTAATCCCATGCTGCTCATATTATTCTGCCATCAATCTGCACCCAAACCACAGCACCTCCCCATATCCCTCCCATCTATGTACTTATTCAAATGTCTCTTAAATGTTGAAATAAAAACCACATCCGTCACTTCTGCTGGCAGCTCATTCCACACCCTCAACGCCCTCTCAGTGAAAAAGCTCCCCCTCATGTTTCCCTTAAACATTTCACCTTTCACCCTTAACCCATGACCTCTAGTTCTAGTCTTCCCCAACCTCAGCAGAAGCCTGCTTGCATTTACCCTATCTATACCCCTCATAATTTTGAATACCTCTATCAAATCTCCTCCCATTCTCCTACGCTCCAGGGAATAAAGTCTTATCCCGTTCAACTTCCGCTGTAACTCAGGATTTCAAGTCCTGGCAATACCCTTGTAATTTTTATCTGCACTCTTTCAGTCTTACTGATAGTTTTGCTGCAGGTACTGTAGGAACTAATTATTGCTAGTTCCTCATGAGCATTCCAAACTTATCATTGAAATATTACTTAAGTTTCATGGGCCCAAGCCCCTGTAATTATTGATACTCCATCAGGACAATCATCCAGCCCAGTGAGAACTACACCTGAGGTACCAAATGAAAAGAGCTTGTATTCCAAATTGTAACAGGAACTCCTCAACTATTGCATATGTGAATCTGAAGGCTGCTCTTCAGCGCTGCTTTGTAATGGAGTTGAGTTTTCTACTGCAGTTGTGAATGGATTCCCACTGATCTGATGGTAAATTATAAATGCTCCTTTAGAGTAGACTGAACTAATCCCATATGCAGCAGAAAGGAAGGTAATTATTCTGTGTGCCCAGAGGTGCTGATTCTGAAAACTGACTGTCCAAACTGATTTGTCTCCCATGTTTAATCACTGAACTAAGATATTGTGGTAAACTATGTATACCTGTCTGGACACGCCCCTCTGCTGACTGCTCCTGTGGCTCCTCCCACAGACCCCTGGATAAAGGCGATTGGAGGCACTGCTCCTCCCTCAGTCTCCGAGATGCCGTGCTCCATTTTGCTGCTAATAGAGCCTATCGTTCACCTCCCGTCTCTGAGAGTTATTGATGGTACATCAGATACAGAGAGCTAAGGACTGCTTCCTGTTTAACAGTTCAAATATAAATACTGCAAGATCCAGGGAAATGAAAAAATGATTATAGAGAAAAATAACCAAAAAATTACTTATTCCCATACTAAATTCAACTTACATGACTAGCATTAATTATTAGGAATGCACACTCCAAGAAAGTTTAAGGAAATCTGTGGTCTACAAACTTTGTAATGGGCTGCTGGACAGACTGCAATTTTTTTTCCCCCAAATTTACTATTAAACTATTTGAGGAGATTTTAAACTTGTTGTCCAGGATGCAAACTCACAAGAACATCAATGGAATATTCTTTAAAGTGGGGCAGAGTTCCCACTCTCATACGTACTGCTATACACTGGCAACCTGTCACTTTGCCTCTCCTGTTAATTTCATAGTTGCTGCTTGATACATTGAATTCCTCCAGTACTCTGATTTTGTACAGCACCTGCAGCCTCCTGTCTTCATACTACCAACAATTTTCATGTAATTTCTTTAATGCACATTCAGCTGATTTGTTTCTGACCAGCGCCAGGTTCATCTTGCTAAAATCAGTCTTCCATGTGAATGCAGCCCTCGGTTAAGGGAATTAACAAATAAAGCGAGATCTCAAATTCTCCTCTACGGAGCAAATTGCATCAGTTACACTGTAGCTGCAATTCAAAGCCATTAGGATTGCAGAATCTGTAATGTAAGCCTGCAGAGCTAAACAATACTTTGATTGCACTGAATATAAATTTAAGATTTCCACCTACCTTCCTTGTGTTACGAAATTACCTTCCTCTGTGTAATCTTGATGTGTCATTTGTTTAGATGAATGGCACTTATTTATATAGTATATGGCAAACTAGTTTCAAATTTTCTCACCCTTTTTAAATAAATGGTTACACTCAGAAAAAGGGACTTCTAAATTTGCTCAAATGAACTAATAGCAATGATACATTCTACACATAGTAAATACTCAGCGGGACAGGCAGCATCTATGGAAATTGATAAACAGGAGGTATTTTGAGCCAAGACCCTTCATCAGGACTGATATGGGTTCCAGCTTCTGCAGAATCTCTTGTGTTGTACATACAATTCTTGCTGGCAAAAGGATAATGGACAAAAATTCTGCAGTCCTAAATTTCAAGTATGAGAGTCATAGCACGTCACAAATCATGAGTTGTTTATGACTATTGGCAGGATTCTGAAACTGACTTGCTGTTTTAAACATTGATGTACATTATACTAATTATTGAATAGCAAATAAGGAAAAAATGCTTTTCTAACTGCCCTGTGGTGGACACATTGGAGATTGCTACAATTGCAAGGTTTAGTTGAAAGAATATTAAAACTCCTTGTGATCTTAAACCACAAGGAATACAGTATCATATGTCATTTACAGTAGTAAAATAGAACTGTTTTAATCTTTGATTGGGTAACAACAATGAATCCTTGAATTTATATTACTCGTGAATATATACATCCCAAAATATTACCAGCTTGTTATGTCAGTGAATGGCCCAGAAGATACCCTCAGCTGTGAGAGACGGTATTAATCAGTCTATGAAATCCAGAGTGTCATCACTCCTATCCAAATGGTTGCTTGTATATCTGTTTCCTCTCTTCTGCTGACATATCAGTTCTTGTCGGGGCTGTGATGCCACAGGCAAAAAGTCCCCTTCAGCAAATCACTTACACGAAGCACTGGCAGTAGCAAACACTCCAAAGATTCTCTGGGCCCACCCCCGAGTGTGGCTTGGTAGCATATCACTGGCTGGCTGGCCACAGCCTGAAGTACACCTGCCAGGTCGGGTCCACAGCAGGCGATCAGTAAACAAACACAAGAGAGAAATGTGAAGAAGGCAGATGGCTTATTTGCCTTTATTGCATAAAGGTTAGAGTTTAAAAATAGGGAAGTAATGTTAAGTTTATATCGGGTACTGATGAAGCCACACGTGGAACATTGTGCATAGTATTGATCCTGTTATTTAAGAAAGGATGTATCAGCAATGAAGGCAATTGAAAAGTGATTCACCAAACTAGGAAAAGACAGTTATTCTATCACAAGCAGCTAAATAAGTTTTAGATCTATATTCTTTGGTTTTGGAAGAATGAGGGGTGATCTTATTAAAGCATATAATATCCTGAGGGGCCTTTACTGGGTAGATGTTGAGATGTTTCCAGTAGTGGGAGAATCTTGAACAAGGGAGCATTCTTACAAGACGAGTTAACAGCCATTTAAATCTAAACTCCACTTCACAGAGGATGATGAATCTTTCGAGTTACCTTTCCAAGAAGTTTGTGAATGCAGATCATTGGTGTTAATTAAAGGAGTGGCAGATAAATTTTGGAAGAGCGGGGTATTGAGGCTTATATACAGGAGAAATTAGGCCCGGAACATTTTGGCAAGATTGTAATGAATGGCGGAGTGGTCTTAAGTGGCCTACTCCTCCTCTGATTTTCTTGTGAAAGTGTCGGCTTTCTTTTAATGCCCACATCTTCACAATTTCCTGTAACAATCAACCAACAACAATCAGATGTAGAAATTTTGGCTGTTGCCCAGTTAAATTGGTTTGACTTGTCAAAAAGCACAATCATAATTGCTGACATGATTAAGATTAAACTGATAGGAATTTGTCAAATCTTTAAGTATTAATGATTTGGTTGCACAATGAGTCACATGGGAAACTGCATTTTTCTTATGATGATCTGCACATTAAACTAAAAAGTGATTTTATTTTGATTTTAATATTCTACATTTAATATAATAATAGTATAATAATATTTAATATTGGTACTTTCTTAAATTCCCCTGTCAAGTTAGTTGATGTAAAATGAGGTTATCTCAATCAATGGATTAATAAAGGTGTTAAATTGGGGTACGTTCTGTCAGAGATAAAATGAAAATTCATTTTGCACAAAGAAAGGGAATTACCTCTGCTACCCATATGAATATTTATCATAGTGTATTTAAGATCACTGAAACAAGCTATCTGGTAATTAAACCCCACCCTTTACAAATTGAAAGTTGCATTTCTATTGTTACAACAAAAGATAATTCAGAAGTACATAAAGCTGCAGTGTAGAAATAAATTATTACTCTCTTCATGGTTAAAACAACAGGTAACACTGTCCTGATATCTTTTTTTTTTGCTCCAGATGTGATGTTCTAATTCTGTTTCATTTACTTATCCTGTAATTTAATCTGTTTTCTGCCTAAATCCTTAATCCCAACATTCTCTCATAAGCCCTATACTTGAAGCATTTTCGTTGCACACCAGGGACTCGCAACTGGCAGTAAAGGGTCTTTTTGGGAAGATGTGAGTTAGGCATTTGAATGCCATGACTCATCTGCTGGTGTTGGTGTGGTTTTGTCATGGTGGCGATGCTGTTCATGTTGGCCTCCTCCAGTACACTGGTATTAATAAATAAATATATATAATATTTATTTATTTATACTTTTTTCCTCAATGATTTGAGATCTCTTCTGGGGAAGGTATGACCTGTACAAAAAGGACGGGTTACATCTGAACCCAAGAAGGACAGATATTCTTGTGGCAGGTTTGCTAGAGCTTTTGGGGAGCATTGAAATTAATTGGGCATAGGGATGAGAACTGGAGTGAATGGGCTGAGGGTGGAGATGTAGGTTTACAAGTAGATGAGGTGAAGATGAACAGACAGGTGATAGGGCAAAATTGCAGTCAGTAGGATGAATTTCCTCTGCTACCCATACGAATATTTATCATACTGCATTTAACATCACTGCAACAAACCAGGGGCAAAATTGAAAAGGGAGATGAATACACGACTGAAAGTGTTATATTTTAATGCATGCAGGTTATGGAATAAAGTAGATGATCTTGTAATGCAGTTAGAGATTGGCAGATATGCCATTGTAGGCATCACTGAGTCACAGCTGAATGTATACCACAGTTGGGAACTTAACATCCAAGGATACACCTTGTATCAAAAAGACAGGCAGGTAGGCAAAGGGGGTGGTGTGGCTCTATTGGTAAAACATGAAGTCGAAACGAAAATGCTTCAAGTATAGGGCTTATGAGAGAATGTTGGGATTAAGGATTTAGGCAGAAAACAGATTAAATTACAGGATAAGTAAATGAAACAGAATTAGAACATCACATCTGGAGCCAAAAAAAAGATATCAGGACAGTGTTACCTGTTGTTTTAACCATGAAGAGAGTAATAATTTATTTCTACACTGCAGCTTTATGTACTTCTGAATTATCTTTTGTTGTAACACTAGAAATGCAACTTTCAATTTGTAAAGGGTGGGGTTTAATTACCAGATAGCTTGTTTCAGTGATCTTAAATACACTATGATAAATATTCATATGGGTAGCAGAGGTAATTCCCTTTCTTTGTGCAAAATGAACTTTCATTTTATCTCAGACAGAACTTACCCCAATTTAACACCTTTATTAATCCATTGATTGAGATAACCTCATTTTACATCAACTAACTTGACAGGGGAATTTAAGAAAGTACCAATATTAAATATTATTATACTATTATTATATTAAATATAGAATATTAAAATCAAAATAAAATCACTGTCAGAGATGACAGTAGAGCAGTAATGGCTGGAGATCCTGGGGGCAATTTGGATAGTGCAGGATAGATACATCTCAAAGATGAAGAAGTATTTAAAAGGGAGGATGAAGCAACAGTGGGAGACAAGGGAAGTTGAAGACTGCGTAAAAGCAAAAGCAGAGGCATATAATAGAGCAAAAATTAGTGGGAAGGTAGAGGATTGAGCAGCTTTTAAAAAACAACAGAAGGCAACTAAAAAAACATAAGGACTGAAAAGATGAATATGAAAGTAAGCTTCCAAGTAATATCAAAGAGGATACCAAAAGTTGTTGTTTTTTTTCAGATATATTCTTTCCCTGCAGTTTTGCAAGCTTCTTTTGCCTCCTTTTCAATTCTGATGAAGAGTTTCTGACCTGAAACGTTTATCATTCTCTGCCAGCATTTTCTGTTTCTGTTTTAAATTTCGGTATCTGCAGGAGATTTTGCCACCTCCTAAAATGTGTAGTTTCACGTGTTATAATTAAAATCCTGTTATTCCTTTGTTTTTTTTAACAGAATGGATGATAAAATGTGTGAATGGAAGTAACACAGTATTGTCGTTGCAGAACTAAGAATTTGATTCCCACAGTACTCCCACCTAGTCATTCTAAAAACTAAGCATTTTCTAACACTGGCTAACTGGCGAATATGATAATGTGATGATAGTTACATGTAATAATTGCATTATAGTGTCATTATTCTTTTGAACAAATCAAATGATATCGTTATTAAGTTCTAAAGTGTGGTTTTTATTATAGACATAAATTAAATAATCTTAGTGCATTAAGTTATGATTGCCCAAGCGTGACCACGTTAAATAACTGAAAAGATTTTTCTGCAGCTGTTTATTACTATTTCACTTGCAAACAAAAATCTAATTGAATCTCTAAGAACACTGGGAAAACGTAGCCCCAAATGGTCTGGTCCCACAGAAACGATAAAGCTTTTTTTTTGTTTCAGTAATGCAAGTAGTTCTGGGTGCATTGAGCTATGGAAGTGTTTATTTTAATAGTGTGTTATACAAACCCAAGACACTAATTAAATTGTTTAGAGTTGTGTAGGTTAAGATGGGCCTGTTTCTGCCTTTTCCAGTTCTTTGCCGAAATCACTCTGCGGCCAACCTAAGAGATGGGTTAACAGTTATTTTTGGTCTTTCTTCAAACGGTGAACTAACTGTCCAATGAACTACGCGGTTCTTGGAGTGCGAGATGGAATGTTTTGTAGTGCTTGATCATGTATAATATGTATGAAGGCACTCGATACGTTCCAGACTCAATGGTATTTACAATGTATCAATTGCGCGCAGAAATCCGTATGTTTATCATTGTGGCAAAGTCAGGGAAAGAGAGAAAGAAAAAAACACAATGCCTGATTGATAGTGCTTTACGGTATTCTGTCTGGAAAAGTTCGATGACTCATTAACTAAGCCAGATGCAGTCTGTTCCATTTAATAGGTGAATGCGATAATAATTCTCTCATTCTCTTTGGAATTGTGGTCGGTTTTTTTTTCAATTTCAAACGTGTGCAGAATTAAAATGGCACAGGTTGAGCAACAATTGGGGAATTAAATTGGTACACTCTTTCATTTTCTGCTTTCAGTCAGAAATGCCATTAATGGCCCTCACATTTTAAACTATGCAGCCAAATGCCATTTTGATTTTGCATCCATCCTGTAAACAGAAAATAGTTCAGGTTTATAAACGGCGGCAAATCACTTCCGTAGCAACACGAGCCTTTTATAGTGAATTTTAATGCAGGCATTTCCATGGAATCTTTAGACAGGTCTAAGTAGGAAAGGAATTAAATAAGAGGAGGAAAGTAATTGGCCATTGGAATTGGATCCGGGACAGTAAATATCGGGAGTTTACACAAATGACCTAGTTCAAAACTCTGCTACCGACGATCGTACAAAACAGGAATAGTTGAAATCCAGAAGTGGTCGGACACAGGACCATAAGGGTATTTTTTCAGATATGTGACGGAAAATAAAGGTGTGCCTTTGAAAGCTGAAAAGTCATCGTAGATTTAATCTCCGTCTATAGTAATTCAATTCCCGCATTGTACACAAAGCTGACAGGACGGGATTAACGCTTTTGCTAAAACAAGAATAATACATTGTCGCTTCCGGAATATTTACCATCAGTCAAATCGAGAAATGCATGAAGACTAATAATATACTTGGTGAATGACTATTTAGGTTGTTTCATCTTTAATAAAGGCCAGGGTGGTCTGGAAGTAAATCAGATTCGTCAGCGGGGATGGTCTTTAACTTTATTTTGAAAAATTCTCGTATGGCAGCTTCTTCGGGGAGTTTTTCTCACATCCAGGTTATGTGACCAGTGCCACCTGATAAAGTGAAATGTAACTCGCATTATTTCCTTTTTAACTGAATTACAACATTTGTGTAAAGGATGATAACATTTCAAGATTATCTACACGGATTAGGTACATGGAGCCTTGTCGCTGGAAATTAGATTCCATCATCAGGGACCAGCACCGCCCGCGTCATGCTTTCCAATCAGGAAGAAAGTACAGGATCCTCAGGAATCTCACCACCAAGTTCAGGAGTAGTTTCTACCCCACGACCGTCAGGCTCCTGAACTAGTGGGATAACTTCACTCGCCCCATCACTGAACCGGACTCACTTTCAAGGACTCTTCATCTCATGTTCTCGACATTTATTGCCTATTTAATTTCTATTTTCAATTTCTTTTTGTATTTGCACAGTTTGTTGTCTTTGCACACAGGCAGTCCGCCCTGCTGGTGCGGGCTTTCATTGATTATATTACGGTTATTGGATTTATTGAGTATGCCCGCAAGGAAATGAACCTTGGTGTTGTATATGACATATATGTACTTTGATAATAAATTTACCTTGAACTTAGAAGATTAGTATTTTTGAGTTCCTTGTTGATTATTCCTCTTCTTTATTGGTACTAACCTCTGATTTATCATGAAATGACCTTGAAGATCCCCTAACAGCAGTGCTTCACACGCGAAAGGTTTTGGTAAATAAAGGGTGTGTGTTTGTTGTTTGTTTGCATTAATGAAAAATACTGGAATAGGGAAAGACCACATACGCTGTTTCCAAGGTATGTTAATACCTTAAAAGATTGGGTCTTGAAGCAATCGAATAAATTGGACTTCAAAGAGCGCCAGTTACATCTTCTGCTTAAAGTCACAAATCGCTTCACGGATCTCAGAAAGTGAACCCTGTTTTACAGAGCTGAGGGGGAGAAAGGAAGTTATTTTAGGTCTCAGCACAAACCCATGTGGAGTTGTGCGGGAGTTGTGGAGGAGAGTGACGAGTTAGAAACAAAGCGAGATTTGTTTTTCTCCCCTTAAAAATAAGGATGCCTCTGCCAGACTCAGGCCAGGTCTGGCCTGCGTTTTGCTTTGTGGAGAGTAACTGTTAGGCCCTGTCATATGCGGCTAATTGAAATAATCAAATTTTAATCCATCAGAAAAACGAAGGGAAGATGTAGGAAAATATTGCCGCAACATATTCATAGCTTGAAATACTTATAAAGAAAAGACCGACTAATGGCAAAGTTCGTGCTGGGTTTTGTTGCCTTAAATTACCAGGCTACAGTTCATTTTGTAAATCTGTAAACTTCCGAACACGGGCCCCTCACAGCATTGAATCGTCATATTCATCAAACAGGCCGACGCTGTGCCAAATTCTGTAATGTTTATATTGGCGTGGGCGACACTCTTTGCAGTGTGTCCCGCCCCACAGGCTAGTTTGCGCCATGTGCAAAGGGTTAAGAACCATCTTCAAATATTTCAAATGAGTTTAAAATGAATAAATGTGCAATATTCCAAATCGCTGTGTGGAGTCCGGCTACAGGGGGCGCTGTGGCGTGAAATGAATGAAAACGGTCGCTTCTGTTGAAATACAATGAAGAAAGTGCAATTTTGGTAGCACATTTTCCGTTTGATCTACAAGCACTGAGCTAAGAAATTAATATTAATATTTTTATATTCTCTACGACAGTGCATCGTAGATAGTGAGGACAAAATATTAAATATTTGCAGAATCGATCGTATAATTTGAGTAAAATGGAGTGGAAAAACTAAGGCACTATAGACAACTAATTTGCTAAATATCGAGATTAACAATGTTAATACGCATGAGAACGCTATAACTGTTCGACCTTAATTTGGAATTGGTTGTTGGGAATTGTGTAACACAAAGAAGATATTTCAGTCTGTTATTTTAATTTGTGGTGCTGTGCATTCGGTAGAATATATTAGGGTACTTTTACGGCGATAAACATACTTTGATAGCAACAGTTCGGTTCCTGAAACTACTTGAAGCATGTCCGAATATGATTGTTCATTGGATAAAAAATGAACATTTCGCGTTAATGCATAACCGTAATTGCTGCAAATTAGGGAGGAGAGGCGGGAAGGCGCTAAATGTCACTCAAGCAAGAAAACGCGCGTTCAAATAGCATAATGTTTTGTTTATGCTGTGGTTTATTATGAAACTTCTGCAGAAGTGTTTTTGTTTTCGGAGAAAAACAACCTCAACTAGCAAAATAATATTCTAAGAAACTGGTACTGAAATCGCAATTGACTGCAGTACTGGTGCATGCCGAACCAGCTGGAGTCTGTCTGAAGCATAAGTGAGACCTGAGGTCCTTCAAAATACCCTGCATAACGGTCGTTCTGAGCGGTCACATGCGCTCTGCCGAAAGCCTTAGGAAGCAATGACTGTAAAATGCGTTCAGTAGCCATTGCGTTTTCCCTTTCTGATCGATAAGCAGGATTGAGTCCTGAATTACCAGGACTGGCAGGTGTATTTTTTTGTTTGATTTGAAGAACTGGCTTGTCAAAAATGTACTTTCATTTTTTTCTTCCAGCCTGTAGTCATATTAACTAATTCCCCTCCTCCATGCTGATATATTATACAGGAGTCATTTTGAAAAGGAAGTTAACAGGTCAAAAGGAAAGCCCGGCTCTATTTTAATCTAGCCATTGGTAATTTCAATTTCATGACATTATATACAATGTTAGGTAACCCCGTTAAAATATTTATTTGAACAGTTGAATCGATTGTTCGGACATCTGCATTTTCAACCAGCAGTCTTCATTTATAGGAAATTAGTATTCTTTTTATCTCAAGCTACAATGAATTGCCAGAATACACGTTGGAATAAATCTACCAGCTAGTTGAGAAGATGTTTGTTTTGCCACACTCTGAATCCAATAATTCAACATGCCGTCTTTTTTTTCTATCTAATTGCAAACTAAGTTTAGTACATTTATTTTTATCTGCAGAAAATTATTTCCATGGAGATTAAATAACGCACTTTATTGTTATATCTTTAAAAGTAAGATTCACGGGCGCCTTTGACCGGTTTGCATACCCTGGAGCCTCCTCCTCACCAGCCGACTTGCTGAATTTGTGTGTGTGTGTGTGTGTGTGTGTGTGTGTGTGTGTGTGTGTGTGTGTGTGTGTGTGTGTGTGTGTGTGTGTGTGTGTGTGTGTGTGTGTGTGTGTGTGTGTGTGTGTGTGTGTGTGTGTGTGTGTGTGTGTGTGTGTGTGTGTGTGTGTGTGTGTGTCCTGTAAGCGTAAACATACAATGCAGAAATTTGATGTTTTAGTCAGTTACTGAATAACAGAAGACGTGCTAATTTCCGAAAAGGTGGTTTCACACTTGAAACATGAATGCCAAATTAATACAAAATAACAGGGCGAACTTAACAGTCAGATGGAACCGGGAATTTGAACTATGGGAACGAATTCATCGCCATTCGGAAAAAGAAAAATAGGCCGAAACTCGATTTGCTTGAGAGTACTTCTCCCTAAAATACTGTACAATACTCAATAATACTGGGCAAAGTCTGTGGTGCTGGGAGCAGCTTTTTTGATAAATTCACCGGTAATTCTCGACAATCTTTGTAGGAAGAAAGTGCGCCGTTTTTAGGAGTTAAGATTCAAAAAAACATGAATTGACTGGTTTCCAGTTTTATTTTTAACTATTAACGATCAGATCTGAAGTGACTTCCTGAATCGACATCTGCTGTGGATCCACGATTTACTCCTGTTCCTGAGTTAGATGTGGCACTTGATGAAGCACAGTCAGAGCCCGTTCACATTGCCGCTCCAAAAACAGCGCGTGGCCTTTTCCAACGCACGACTTTGGGCTGAAACAAATGAAAACCAGGGGTGAAACAAAAGTCTCCGATTTATCCTGTAAAACCAAGAAAAAAAAAACAGAGAAAGCAGTAAAATCTGTTTAAATTTCTAATCAATAAAACTCGAGAAAGTCTAAAATGGAACGAATGTACACAAAACACTTGAAGCTGTTTATCAATCCTAAAAATCCGGCATTTTATTAATGGAAAAATAATGGAAAATATTTATATTTCCCTCTGTAATTAAGATATCTGCAGTCTTAATCAATTTGTTCCCTTTTTTTATTTTTTTGGAATGTGAGTATCACTGACGAGGCCACCATTCATCGCCTGTTCCTAATGGCCTGAAGAAGGAGATGCCGAGCGGACGTGTTGAATCCCCGCAGTCCTGCGGGTGGATCTCCCTTGCTGCCGCTGCGCCTTTGTGGATTACAGTTTTGTAGCGGAGAAAAACTATTTAGAATTTTGATTGTATCAAAATTAATTTCATGCAGACTTTAGTAGTTTCTAACAAAAGCCCTTCATGAAAATTGATAAAGTTGATATTTTATAATTGAAAACTTGATATTTTATTTCTTGCAAGGTGATATGCAAACACTGGGCAAAGCAGCCGCTTTAGTTTGAGCTGGGTGATGTATGCGTATTTGTTGGTTGATGTTGTAGTGCGATTACTTTTCATCAACTGAGGGCTCAGTCTTTGTGCGTTTGCGATAATCACACATGCAGTTTCTGGCGTAATTCACACACTGATTATTATTGTCTTCTGTGGTGTTCAAAGGTAAAAGAATTGCTGAATGTGACATTACACACGCGGCTTTGAGGCGTGTGCAATGGCAATCTCTGTGGAAGGAATCTATTTAATATTAATAAGCATTCAATAGTTCGGTGTGTAAGCACAGATTTTACCAGCTTTGATCTACCGCATCTGCTTCATTGATATTTTCACACACAGCGGGTGTTTATGTAGCATACAGGCATCCGGTGTGCTTGAAAACTTGGTTACTTCAGTCACACAACTTGTAGAGATGTCAAAACGGGAATCAATCCAAACAAGTGTATCGTGCCTCGTAGTTGTTCAGTATTAAAACGGGCCCTTCGGCCTACCTAGCTGCTTGTTTGCTATAAACCCATATCCCTCTATTCAAGAGCCTGTCCAGAGGCCTCTTAAATTTTGTTCCCGTTCCTGTCTCCAACGCCTGGCATCTCATTCCAGATATCAACTGCACTTAGTGTGAAGAATGTACCTGTCAAAACTCCTTTAAACCTCCATGCCCAATGTGGCAGACATTGATTATCTACCCTGTCTCTCACTCTCATGATTTTATATAGTTTTATCGTGTCATGTCTCAACCTCCTTTGCCCCAGAGAAGACACAGCCGGCCTATCCAATCGCTCCTCACAGTTCAAGCCCTCCAGTCCAGGTAGTATCCTTGCGAACCTTTTCTGCGCTGTTTCCAGCCTAATGAAGCTCATCCCTGTAGTGTGGTTACAGAAATGCACTGAGTACTCCAAGTGAGGCCTAGTTGTCATTTTGTACGTGACTTCCCGAATCCTATAGTCAGTGCTTCCGTCATCGGAGTAAAGCATGCCTCTATCACCGTGCTCCACCCTCCATCATGTCCATCTGAGTTTCCATTTTTCGGGAACTATGTATTTGCAATCTGTTCAGCAACACCCCGCAGGATTCTGCCTTTCACCGTGAACATCCTGCCTTGATTTAACTGCATCACTTGGCACTTGCCCAAATTAAATCCCAGCTGTAATTCCCTTGCCCACTCTGCTAATCTAGATCCTGTCACAACACTGGCCTTCTTCACTGTATACTGTACCAGCTATGTTATCTGCTATCTTAATAACCATGCCAGCTACATTCTCATCTAAATGATTGCATATATACTGCATGAAAAATCACAGGGGCCCAGCACCTATCCCTTCAGCACACCGCTAGTATCAATCCTCCGATCTGAAACCACTCCTCCTTCCCCGTCCCACAACCATCTACCACTAAGTCAGTGTTGTATCCAATTTGCTACCTCGCCATGGATCGCGTATGGCCCAGCCTACCGCGCGGATATAACCCGACAGAAAAACGGTACATTTTAGCGAGTCTAATCCATGGTCAAGCAGCTGTTGAATTTAAGATACTGTAAAAAATATACAACTAAAACCTTCCAAGTTGTTATGAAATATTTGGCAGTAGTAACTATTAACTTTATCCAGGCGTGCTGCTGAGTAAGTGAAAACTGTATTGATTGAATCTTCTATTGCAATCCAGTGCTTCGTGACAAGAAACACGTGTGGACCATATCCCGAGTACGGAACAGAAACGACGGAGGGGAGACACAATCTCTGTCTTCCAGCCGCTGGTCTGTTACGTCGATGCGTTGTTATTAATATATTCCATTCATCTCTGGATGCACTTTTAATTCCTTTTGGTCAAAGGACAGATTCTGATCCAGAACATTTTGAGAGATATTGTCTTAAATACCAACTGCCTTACTTTATCTGCGCACTAGCATCCGATAACATGGAATTATAGAGTAATCCAGCAAAAAGCATTCAGACCCCTGGTCCAGCAAGTCATCGCCAGACATTAAGCGCCCTTTACACGAATTTTAATTAAATTCTGTTCGCTTTACCACCAATTTCCCCCGGGATTCTATCATTCGTCCGTAGATTTGGGACTATTTATAAGGGCTAATTTATTGAACAATTTTTGGTGATGTGGGAGGAAACGGGAGGAAACGGAGGAGCCGGGCAAACACCACTTAGTCACATGGAAAGTAAACAAATTTCACTGACAACGCCGGCGCCTGGGACAGCATTCAGACCGCTGGTGTGGCACAGTGATTGGGATATTTTGGTTTTCATAAGGCTATAACACATTGGAGCAGAATTAGGTTAATCGGCCCATCGAGACAGCAAAAGTTATAAATCAACGTAATAACCGGTTAAAAAAAAGATCAAAGTGCGAATCGCATCCAGAAATAAAGACAAGATGTGAAAGATGAATAGAAAGGAAACAATGGGTGTATTTTTGGGGTGGGGAGAGAGAAATTGAAATCCGAACCTTCCCCATACCCACTCACCCCCAAGCAATCGTTTGAAAATGGTCGCACTTTTGTGTGTGTAAAATGAATCGGTTTGGAGAACCCTAACCCAGGCAAAGCAGCTATATATAAATGTCTGCGCGCAAAAAGGAGATAAAGAGTAGGGGAGTTACAGGGACTGTGAGGGAGGCTCTCAGATTCCGCACAGACCCACTTGCGCATCTGCAGGCTACAGGCCGGCTAAGTGACTTAGTATCTAGGCGCAGGATGTAATGGGACGGGTTAGGGAGAGAGGGAGCGTATATCAGGGGGGAAGAAAGAAAGATGGGGCTGATTGTCCCTTGCTTGCTAAATCTGATAAACTCAGCCAATCAACATTAGTCGGAGTGACTTTCACTTGCACATCACCCACAGTTACAAAATTGTTTTCAGAACAATAATGAAGCCATAAATGCAAGGGTTCAAAAACACAAAAAGTAGCTCACACAACGTGCTGGTGGAACGCAGCAGGCCAGGCGGCATCTATAGGGAGAAGTAGAGTCGATGTTTCGGGCCGAGCCCCTTTGTCAGGAAAGTAGCTGTCGCGGCTAGTAGAACACTTTCTGACTAGGGGCTCAATACCTTTCTTGAAGGCATACGTAAATAAGACCGTTTTTCTTGGAATCCAATGATAAAATTCAGAGTTAGTTAGATGTGAAAAATATATGTTCCTTATTTACATTTTATCAAAAAGGAAAAGCGGTGCAGTTGTTTTGGCTTGATGGCATATTTTCTACTGAGTACAGTGAAATAGAAGCTAGAAATAGACTGGTTCGTTAAATTTACACTCAAAACTATAACCTTCACCTTGTAGCCAATCCATTCATTCACTATAGACATAAGGTCATTCCAGTGTTTGAGGTGTTGCATTATGCTGGCTCAGAAGTTCAAGTGCATGCGGAGCTGCACCAGCGATACACATGCAGCCGTTACTAGGACGCAGGATAAAACGCAGTTGCCGGGATCTGCAGCAAAAGCAAACTGCTGAATGAAGCCAGTGGGCCCAGCGGCATTTGCAGATCGGGAGCTGGTGTGTCGGGTCCAGATTGAGTAAAGGGAATGTAGCCAGTATAAACAGGTGAGAGGGACACTGGAAAGTGATAGGTGAAACTGGATGGGAAGACGATTGACAGGTGAGGGAGGAGGAAGAGGAAAGCCAATGATAAAGGTTAGTAAGTGAAGGTTTACCTGAAATTGCTGCCCATCACCCACACACCTATCCACCTGTGTTTCTTATCCTTTATTTCACCTTTCCTATCCCTTCTCCTGCTTGGAGTTATCTGCCCATCAACCCTCCGCCCTTCCTTATCTGATATGACCTATCATCCATCAGCCTTTATCTCTACACTTCCTTACTCACCCCTATTGCTCACCCAGATCCATCTGACTACTTTTATCTTGTATTTCCACCTATCACCTAGCACCCTCTGTCTCACTCATCCCTTTCCCTCCTACGTACAGGCTACCTATGCTCTACACTCAATCCTATTACAGGGCTTGACTTGAAATGCCAACTATCCCTTTGATTCCATGGATGCTGCCTGACCTTCTGAATTTTCCCAGCAATTTGTTTTTTCCCCCATGGTTCAGTGCATGTCTGAAACAATGGTAGGGTGCAGTGTGCCCCAATATGACTTACTATATTATCACTTGTGCACTACATGTAACTTCAAGAGTTTAGAGGAAAAGTGAAATATAGAAAGTGCCAATTGATGGCATTACTGTCCCTATAAAGCAGGGGATCTGAACTTGGGGTCCATGGACCCACTCAGTTAATGGTAAGGCTCCATGGCATTAAAACATGGTTGGGAACGCCTGCTCTCAAGAAAAGGTGTGCATTGCCTGCTGTCATTGGTGGAAAGCATTGGATGCCATGAAAGATTGCCAGTTGAATTGACAGAGCAGAGTAGGTTACAGTCAGATGGATTTTTTGATGTCAGTCTTCAGTATTGATCAAAGAGATGTTGTTGAGGGGAGATCATCTTAATATATAAGAGTTCAGGAAGTCCTATGGACCAGCTTCACAGCTACAATTACAGAACATGTCTAAGGTGTCTATGCCAGGAATAAATCATCTAGGACCAAATACAGTGATGTTAACATGTAAAACATTAGTATGGAAAGGTGTAAAAATATCAGGGTTGTTGAAACTGGTGACTTCAGCTTCCCTAAAACACACTGCAGCTTCCTTAATGAAAGAGGGTTGGACAGGGCAGAACTTGTGACGTACATCCAGGTGTTTTCCTTCAATGAATTTGCAGATATCTGAACAGGAGGGAGAACCAAATTGGACTTAGTTTTGGAAATGAGCTTAGCCAGGTTACTGGCCTTTCAGTGGGAGAAATGTTAGGGAAAAGGGATCACAACTCCTTAAGTTTTAAGATAGTTATAGATAAGAATGGACCTGTGGGAGAGTATTAAATCAGAACAGGGCAAATTATAAGAATATTAGACAGGAACAAGGGAAAATTGATTGGAAATTAATTGACTTCTAGGGCAAATCCACATCTGACATGTAGAGGATGGTTAGAGACCAGCAGGACAGGTATGTTCCAGTAACAAGGAAAGACAAAGATGACAAGAGAACATTGCATATTTGAGAAAAATGGTAAATTTGGTCAAGGAGGAAAAATAAGCATTTTGTGAGGACTAGGAAGCTAAAATTAAATAGAATTCTTGAGGATTATAAAGAAGACACAAAATAATTTGTGAAGGGAATTATGAGAGAGACGGGAGGGGACCATGGAAAGTCCGCAGCAAGTAGGGTAAAAGAAACTCCCATGGTATTCTATATGTACATCATGCAAGGGGATGACTATGGAGTGAGTAGGATCACTCGGGATAAAGGAGGGAACATGTGCTTGGAGGCAGAAGATGTGAGTGAGATCTGAAATAATATTTATGTCAGTATTTATCAAGGAAAAGGATGTGGAGGATAGGGAGATTAGTGTGGAGTGTGCTAATATGCTAGTATATTCTGAGATAAAGAAGGAAGTAGGGTTTTCTGGAAGAACATTAAGGTTGATAAGTGTCCGGGGCCTGATGGGATATAACCCAGGTTATTAAGAGAGGCAAGAGATGAGACTGCTGGGGCCTTGACCAATATCTCCATGTCCTCTCTAAACACAGGAAAAGTTCACTACTTTAAAAGGAAATTAGGTATAATCCTAAAAACCATAGTCTGGTGAGCCTCACATCAGTGGTAGGAAAGTTACTAGTGAGGATTTCTAGGGATAGGATTTATGAACATTTGAAAAGCTGTGGCCTAATTAGAGACAGTTAGCAAGGCTTTGTACAGGGCAAGTTGTGTCTTACTACCCTGACTGAGTGTTTTTTCAAGAGATGATGAAGATAATTGATGAAGGTAGGACTGTGGATGTTCTCTACATGGACTTTGCAAGGTTTACCACAGTAGGCTGAACGGAAAGATTAAGAAGCATGGGTGTGTTCCTTTGCTGTCTTCTTCTATGTCCTCTGTATTCTGAACTATATTGTACACTTATTCATTTCCCCATGCTGTGTATATTCTCTTGTTCAATAAACAGTAATCTATAGCCATCACTGCAATCACATGCCCCACGAAGGCCTTATGTATTTACCACCAAACCAACACGTTTACACGTTTCACAAGTTACAAACTCCCTGTTATCAAAGCAAGGCAAACACATTACACACTCATTATTCCCATTTTCTTGCAGAAGGAACTATCATTCGACTATTTCCAGCCATAAATAGACTGATGACGGCCAGTCCACATTCACAGTGATCCTGAGGAGTGGGTACCCTTGGCCTTTGGAAGGGCACTAGTTTTTGAGTAGTGGTGATGAAACAGTTGTTGGGGATATTTGTTTATTCAGATCTAGTTTTTCTTCTCTCAATTCACTTCCCCTCATCCCAAAACCTATTTTGGTTTGCAAAATGGTGATGACTGAAGACAATTTAAAACACTTCTTCCCTTCTTCTTCAGGCCTTCACAGCCAATGATGTCTTTGCCTTGGAGTGAAATGCTACTCTTCATCTCAGTTTGAAATGTTGCAAGAAATTCCAATATTATTTAACAGTCCTGTTCAGTAAACTGGCCTCAATTTACAACAGATCTGCAAGTAATTGGACATCTATTTAAATATTGTGAATAACAGGATTCCTCCTGCTGTTGGCTTCATACATTCTCACAAGTGCTATTCATACATGGAATTAGATTTTGAGTTTGTGGCTGCATGGCCATTCATCCTCTTGTGTTTGCCCTCTCAGCTCTCAAGCTCCTTTATTTTATATGCAACTCCAAATTTTGTTTGCTTAATGTCTTATTTGGCTTTTTGAATTTATTCTCACTTGACTTCTGTTAAAGGGTGGTATTAAATTACTTACTTTTAGTGACACAGAAGGGTGCCATTCAGTTTGCTGGGTGCATGCCAGCTCCCAGCAGAGCAATCACATCAGTGCCATTTCCCCACCCCCTCACATTTTTCTCCCTTTCTCTGTCTCTACCCATTACTCACCAGCTGCTGGCTCCCAACTCCACCCTTCCGCCCTCCCCCACATGATTCCATCTGCCAAAATCCCTCTTCTCTCCTGGTTCCACCTATGAACTGTCTGCCCCTGCCTTACCCCTCCCACGCAATGGCGATCTCCCCTTTACACTCTCAGTCCTGACACAGAGTCTTGACCCAAAAAATCAACCATTACTTGGCCTCCACAAATGCTGCCTGACCCACTGAGTTTGTCTACTACAAGGATTCCTGACCATGGACCCCTCGGTTAGGGGTAGACATCCAAGGCATAACAAAAGGTTGGGAACCCCTCCTCTGAAACATTGTATATTGCTCTAGATTCCAGCATCTGCAGTCTCTTGGTCACTGTACAATCCTTGCTTGTCTGAAGACTAGGTGTTATGTGGGGTTTAGCTTTGCTTTGGGAATTAGGCAATAATTGTCATTAGGATTAGTTCATTTAGATTTTACACTGCCAATTTTAGAGCAAATATAATAAAAACACAGCATGAATATTTGCAGCATCAGCTGCCTAACCTACACAGTTCTGAAGTTTATGTGAGAAATGTACAGTGAGCTATACAATTCAATTTCATGAATATAAAGAGGGATAATTCAATGTGACTAAAATTCCCTTTGAAAATTCTAATCAAATCAAGACATGCAGCCCCAAATAAAACTTAATGCACAATCAAAGTTCCAGGTACTGTCCCATGGAAAAGATGGTAAATATATGTTCTGTCTGTGGATGCAAAAGGTCATTCCACATGCTTTGACTGATGGTTCATTGTCTGTTGACGAAATTCTCCCTTCAACTAATACTGCAAAGAGAAAATTATCAGGTTATTATCTAATTTAGTGTTTGTGTAACTATGTTGTTTCCAAATGCATTGCTGTATATGTCCTCATGAAATGAGTTTACAGTAAACTTTAACTAGTCCTTTTGCAAGGGCATGATAAAATCCAAATTCTTTCTTCCTGTACATATGGCAACACCAAAAGATAAGAACAGATGTGAAATCATTTAAAGCATTAAGTCAAAGTTCAAATTTATTGTCATTCAACCAAATTCATGCACATTGTCAAATGAAATAACATTCCTCTGGACCATGATGCACTGCACAGTACATATAACTCATACACCAGACATAAAGCAATATTACTTCAAAAAAATTAAGAAAGCAAGTTTAAAAAGTAAATGGTATAATGCTACTGGCACTTCATATATGATGAGACTTGGGTGGTGACAGGGAACTCAGTATATCTCAAGGCCTGGGGTGAGAAGCAGTTTCCCATCCTAGCAGCCTTTGTTCCAATGCTATGGTACCTCCTGCCTGATGTTCGGGAGTCGACAAGATTGCTGGATGGATGGGAGGGATCATTGACAATGGTAAGGGGCCTGCGTATGCAGTGGTCCTGATAAATGTCTCTGATGGGTGGAAGAGAGACCCCAATGACCCTCGCAGCTGTCCTCGGAATCCCTTGTGATCAGATGCCTTGCAATTTCTGTACCAGACAGTGATGCAGCTAGACAGGACACTCTCACTGATGCTCCTGTAAAAATTGGTTAGAATGGGGAAGGCGGGGAGCCTCGGTCACCGCAATCTCCTCAGGAAGTGGAGACATTGCTGTGCTTTCCTGACTAAAGAGGTTGTGTTGAGGGACCAGGTGAGATTATTAACTATATCCCAATTAAAAAGTGTCATGCTTATTGAATTGTTTAGGTATCACTACATTATGTGATGATTAATCTTGAGAACTTGCATACTAAACAAATTCTACATCAATTTACACACTTCAATGACACACAAAGTTACAGAATGGCTAAAAAAAATGTCCATTGTTAATCATAGCTGACCTGTGGTTTGTAACAATCAACAGATACTGCAGCTATGTGATCATAACGTGAAAACTGTCACGTTTCACAATCACAAGTCGGCCCATAAGATTGGTACACAAATCTAAATAGATGTAGAGGAACATTATGTGTATGATAGGGAACGTTAAATGTTAAATATTTGATATTTGACTCAAAATCTTGTATCTTTTGGGCAGAACATAAATATCACTTGCAATAAACAAACTACATTTACCTCTGCTATGTTCTCAATGGGTTGTTTCTTCTTCCACATTTTGAACTCTGATGAAACAGTTTTTGATCTGAATCTTTGAACCTGTGTCTCTCTTACTAAATGAGGTCTATGAGAAATACCAAACAGAGAATTGCTACAAGTTTCTACACATAAAAGTATGTTTATTTTATTCACTTGTATTGGCCTATAAAAATTAAATAGGGCAGACTATGTAGATTGCAGAACAGGTTTATCAGATGCCAATACTGCACTGCTTTTTGTGATAAATTCAACTTGGCTACTCCATAATACAGAGCTACTGAACACAAAGTATTTATTATATTTCCAAAAGATATTTTAAGAGCTCAAATCGTAAAACCAAAGTAAATATTTTAAAGCAAAACACGTAAAGTTCTGGAGGAACTCAGCAGGTCAGGTAGCATCGTAGCATCTATGGTATTGAATAAACAGGTGACATTTCTGGCTGAGACAGCTCATCAGGGAAGGAAGAGAGAAGATGACAGAATAAAAATGTGGGGGGAGGGAGTGTAGGACAAGCTAGAAAGCGATAATTGAAGCCAGATGGGTTGGGGGGCGTGAGGGTTGAAGAAACTGGGAGGTGATAGGTGGAAAATAAATAGAAGAAGGGATCTGATAGGAGAGGAGATGGAACTATGGGAGAAAGGGGAGGAGGGGGTGGGGGCACCAGAAGGTGGTGAGAGACAGGTGAGGAGAAGAGGTAAGGTGGGGGGGGGGGTGGAGAACAGATTGGAAAATTGAAGAAGAGGGATGGGGGATGGACAAAAATGCCTGAAGGAGAAATCGACATTGATGCCATCAGGTTGGAGGCTAACTAGACAGAATAAGAGGTGTTGCTGCTCCACTCTGAGTGAGACCTCATCATGGCAGAAGAGGAGATCACAACCAATATGTGAAGATGGTAATGGGGATTGCAATTAAAGTGTGTGACCATCGGATGGAGCAGACATGCTCGACAAAGCAGTCCCCCAGTTTACATCGGGTCTCACCAATGTAGAGGAGGCCACATTGGGAGCACTGGATACAGTAGGTGACCCCAACAGATTTGCAGGTAAATGTTGCCTCATCTGGAAGGACTGCTTGGGGCCCTGAATGGAGATGATGGAGATGTATGGGCAGGTGTTTAAAATATTTTAAAGTTGGTTTTAATGAACTTCTGAGAGATAGTAATATTATTTTACATTAAGACATAAGATAGCAGAAATAATAATAACTCTGTTTCAGTTCGTACTCTGCTTCACTGAGGAGACAAATGTGATACCAGGAGGTGAAATTAGAGAGGTTTAACTAGATTTATATAAAAAGGAACCCTTCAGAATAAATGTATCAGGCTCAAAGAGGACACAAACCCCTGTTGCATATGAATTACATCATTTAAAAAAAGAATTTAGGTCAGAAACTGCAAAGTGATATTACACATATTTAATGATCTTTGGCAAAGAAAAGTGTCGTGGAAGGCCAATCTAATACCTATATTTAATAAAGGAGACAGCTGTGTAATGCATTAAAAGTGCCTGGTTAACACTGACAGTGGGGTAAAATCCTGGTAGCTCTGTCACAGGCAAAAATGAGATGATGTAGGAGAAATGTAGACGGCTAAAGACAAAGGCCAGAGAAGAATGTGACAGGTGACTGAAAGCAAAAGGCTCCTTTGAAAAGCGAATAGAGGGGTTCTGTAGTTACCCAATCTGTGTTTGTAGAAGTAAAAAATTGCTTTACTGGGTAACAGCAAGTGAAAAGTGGGGTCTCTCAAAGATCAGTATTTAGAGGTCCCACAATTAATAATTGATGTTTATCATTTATATTTACAATTCTGGATTATGCCATACTTGGGGTGGGGAATCTTGTAAATTTCAAGAATATGATTTTAGATCTGTGGAATGGGTATACAATTGGAATTATAATGGAGATAAATGTGAAGTAGCATGTGTTCATAAGAAAAATGCTGAGGTCGCAAAATGAGATTATAAACAGCAGTATAATTGTAAACAGAAGAGGGAATTAAAATCATTAAAGTTATCAACGCAGATCAAGAGGAGTAAAAAGAAGACAACTAGACACTAAATTCTAGATGTAAACGAAAAGTAAAGGATTTACACTAAACCTAACTCATGTACTTCGGCTAAACTTCATATTGTGAAGAGAAGAACCAGAAGCCTTGACAGATACAGGGGGAAAAAACGGAAATGCAGCAAATCTAAAATATAATAATAAATAGCTAACGTGAATTTCAAAGGGGATATCTTCCTGGATCAGTCCCAATGAATTTTTTAAAGAGTTGCTGTAATGCAGCGTATACGTTTTATCTAAACGCAGGAGATATATTTTATCTAAATACGACACTACACAGTGGATAATAAATTCACGGCATCTAAGGAAAGATGACAAATAGCAGAACAGATAAGTTCTTGACTTCAAGAGTCTTAGCAAAAGGCGAAAAAGTAGTAGAGGCTGGAAAATTAAAACAAAACTAGAAAATGCTAAAAGCACTCAAAACGTCACCAATGAAAAAAAGCAGGCTCGATTACTTTGTTTAGGCAGGACACAAAATGCGAGAAAGCAAGCATGGTCTCATTTACACAGAAGAGGGTGGGTGAAGAAAGATCTGTGAAATGGCGGACACGAAAGTTGTTGAAGTAACAATTACTAAACAATAGCAGATGGAAGGGGAAAAACAAACAAGAGAAAACCACAGAGTCACTGTGAAACTGAATGGAAAACTCGGAAGAAATGACTTAGACGAAGAGCGGACAGAAACGTGAAACCTGCTTCCGCGTTCAGAGCAGTCTAGATGAAGCGAGAAGGAGAGAAAAATTGGACAATATGCATAGAGTTTACTAAAGAAACTAGAATACTCTGGTGGCGGTCAAACGCTGCTAAAGCTGCAGACCCTTCCAGAAGTGACTGAGACGTGTAAATCGTCTAATTTCAAGTTAGAAATGAAAGCATTTAATACCTGGAAACCGCGTGTGTTGTC